>NC_090440.1:1848909117-1849212147 GCF_031143425.1 Pleurodeles waltl
AGAGTTTGCTGACTAGATGTAGTCTTTAGCTGTGGAACCTGCACACAATAGGCCCTGGTCATGGTTAAATCACTCTCATTACCCAGGAGGCTATAACTCTTGAATGGTCTGAGATTGCCAACTTCTTTTGTTCCTGATTCACAAGTTTACAGGACGCCCAAAAATATAAAATTAGTCCTCTTGGATCTATTGTCTTTACACTAAGACCCTCCTAAAATGTTTCATGACCTCGATTATTATTTTTTCCTATTGTTCTTTCAAAGGGAAGATCAATTGTTTCAAAGTTGTGAATATGTTGTCAACTTGAACAAACCTTTCATCTGTCTATATATCTCTGTCTTCAGGCTTAACAAGGATATAGCCTCAGTCTTCTTAAAACTGCAAATCTTTCTCCATACAGGGGGAAATGAAAACCTAGAGTTAATAGGTGTTGTGTAAGATACTTGGGTTCTGAGGTGACTGCATTGTGATGTAGTGTTCTTTAAAGAGATGCATCTTCCTCTTTTTTCTAAATTGTAGTGGTCCTAATGGATATGGGTAGTAGTTCCAGATTTTTGGCTGCATAGATGGAAAAGGTATGCTGGCTTTTTTTTTACACTTTGTAGTCTACAGTCTTATGGTTTCCTTGTTGCAGGTGTGCTGAGAGCCATCAAAGACAGTCTGTGCAAAATAAGCAGGGTTTTTGGTGGTGATGGTTTTGGAAGTAATGGAGCAGGTTTGAACATGGAGTTGGCTGAAAAAAGGAGGAGATGTGATCATATTTTTCAGGCACACGATGATACACGCAGTGGTGTGTAAGATACCTTTAGAGGAGGCCAATGTGGAATCTCAGAGGCCATGGAGCAGGTTTGTACCACGATCTAAATAAGAACTTTTGAGGGCTTGAAAAGCAGCTTTTTAAGACTATTTCTGTGGATGAGAGAGCTGCTCCTAGGCTATCTTTGTTTTTGTTTCCAATGTGTTCCATGAGTGTGAGATTGGTGTCTAGGGCTCGTACAAGTAACTTGGCATTTGGTAAAAGTAGGGATGCAGAGCCATCAAGGCTCATGTCATTGAGGGAGGAGCCAAAATGGCGGCCATGTTCGACGCCTAAAATGTGAGCTCTGACTCGGGCTGACTGACATCCTGCAGGGCGCTCTCGGAGCGGGGCTCGGTGCCCGAAAACACAGCAATTCAGCCCAGGAAGCCGTCGTGCCGCTGAGGAGCGGCGCGGCACTGTGAGAGGAGACGAGGCGGTCGGGGATAAGCGAGGGGCGTGAGGGAGCCGGTGGCCACGACCTTGCGTGATCCCTGGCGGCCGCGGAGGCTAAGATGGCGTTGGGCTGCTCACTGGCCCGGCCGAGAGGCATGGGCGTGAGGTGAGGGAGGCAGACCGGAGGGGGGATTTCAACGGGGAGGGCCAGAACTGATCACGGCTTCTCCCCTTCACCCCTCTCCCCCCCCTTTTCTTCGGACAACGGCGGTTGCCGCGTTTCTTTCGGTTGGGTGGGCGCCCTTTCAGCCGAGGAAGAGGCGCGGAGGAGATCATGCGGCAAGGCCTGGACACGCGCACTGTTCCTCTGCGTGGGCCATCCGCCTGGGGAAATAATCTGGAGCAAAGGTGGTGAAACAGAAGCGACGTGTGTGGAAGGGACCCGCGACGAGTGGGCGACCTGGAACCTGATGACCACCTTTGACCTGATGACCAGCCCGGACCATCGGGGACCTCTGGACACTCGGTTCCCCACACACAGGCCACAGCAGACCCAACCCCCTCTGGGACCAACAGCACAGCTCCCACCCAGCGGGCCCATGCCTCTGTCTCTAGGACAGGTCAATCAGCGGTGTGTCTGCCACTACAGGGCACCCAGGCTAACCCACCACCCCAACAACAACAGGGACCTGGGGGCAGTGGTAGTGGGCACACCGTCCAGGGGACAGAGGCCGGGGGAAACAGGGCAACTCGGAGGGCTGCTGTGCGACAGGGGGGGAGGAGAGGCCCAGGGAACCCACTCTCCAAGAGGCCCTCACCACCATCATGGCAGCCTACCACCACTCCCAAGAGACGATGGCGACGGTACTGGCCAGGTTCCACGAGATCCAGGCACAGCAGGAGGAACGCTACATGGGGTTCACCAATCAACTCACCAACATCTCTACCGCTATGGGGAGCATAGTCCAGGCCCTCAACCGGATAGAAGACACGTTGCGGGACCGTGTGGCACCACACAGGGCCCCTGTCACTAGCCAGGAACAGCCTACCACCTCCGCCGGCGCTAGTGGACAGGAGGCCCCACCACAACGACGGGCCACCAGAACCCCACCTCCTGCTGAAGAACAACCACCCCGCAAGAGGAGCCTGAGATCAAAAAAATCGACAGAGTAGGATGTCAAGACCCCCGCCAGCATGAGACACCCCCTGAAGTCATCCCACTGTCCCACATTGCCACCCTGTCCAACCTTGAACTGCCCCTGCTCCATCCTTCCACAGGCATAAGGACAATGCACCTGTGAGACTGAGAACTGGACTCTGCCATGGCCATTACTCCACCCCCACCCATCACCGTGTTTATATCATGTACCATTATCTAGCACAAAAAATAAATCACTCAATGCACTGAAATCAAACAGGAGTCAGGCTGTATTATTTACAAATGTATAACACATTACCGATCAATTCTTTTCTGTTAACTTTGTGCTGAACACATACCGAGATCAATAAGCATTAGTCCATGGGCTAACCAAGCAGTAGTCACGGAGTGGGTCATACAGCACTGAAAAGGGAAGGGAAAATCAAACATCAGTTTAAAAGAACTGGGGGGTCATAGACAAAGTTGAGAAGCAGGAGGCTTGCAGGAAAAATAAAATGGCGTGGTTGATTCTTACCTGTGTGCTACTGAAAATACTGTTGGATAACTCTGTCCCTGTTGTCTGTGTCGTCCTCTGAGTCTTCCTCCTCTTCACTCTCCGCAGGCTCCACAGCTGCTTCAACACCACCATCTGGACCATCCTCCTGCAGGAAAGGCACCTGACGTCGCAATGCCAGATTGTGAAGCATACAGCAGGCCACGATGATCTGGCACACCTTCTTTGGTGAGTACATTAGGGATCCCCCTGTCATATGCAGGCACCTAAATCTGGCCTTCAGGAGCCCAAAGGTCCTTTCTATGATCCTCCTAGTTCGCCCATGGGCCTCATTGTACCGTTCCTCAGCCCTGGTCCGGGGATTCCTCACTGGGGTCAATAGCCAAGGCAGGTTGGGGTAACCAGAGTCACCTATTAGCCACAGACGTTGTCTCTGTAGCTGTTCCATCACATAAGGGATGCTGCTATTACGCATCACATACGCGTCATGCACTGACCCAGGGAACATGGCATTCACATGGGAGATGTACTGGTCAGCCAAACAGACCACCTGGACGTTCATAGAATGGTAACTTTTCCTGTTTCTGTACACCTGCTCATCGTCTTTTGGGGGGACTAAGGCTACATGGGTCCCATCAATGGCACCAATGATGTTGGGAATATGTCCAAGGGCATAAAAATCACCCTTCACAGTGGCCAAATCAACCTCCTCAGGGAATATAATGTAACTCTGCATGTGTTTCGTCAGGGCAGACAACACTCTAGACAAAACTTTGGAAAACATAGGCTGAGATATTCCAGATGACATGGCCACTGTTGTCTGGAATGAGCCACTTGCAAGAAAATGGAGGACTGACAGAACCTGCACCAGAGGGGGAATTCCTGTGGGTTGGCGGATGGGGGACATCAGGGCTGGCTCCAGCTGGGCACACAGTTCATGGATAGTGGCACGGTCAAGTCGGTATCGTAGTATGATGTGGCGTTCTTCCATTGTCGACAGGTCCACCAGCGGTCGGTACACGCGAGGATTCATCCTTCTCCTCGCAAGTCCCAGCGGACGGTGCCTAGGAATGACAACATGGAGCACAGAGTCAAGCCAATCACTGGTACGTTCACCACAGCTTGCATAGCACACAGTTATCTATGTTTTGAAAGGCGTGTATGTGTGGCAATGCAAGGCCTAGGCCTGTGTGTCGCAGTAGAAATGATGCCATGTGGGCCCTTGAAATGGCGGCTGCCTGACCTGTGAAGTGGGACAATGGGATGTGAGGTCAATGCGCAGGCGGAGCACACCGTGGCGGTAGGCGGTCGAAGACCGCTACACGGAGCCGCATTGGTTAACATTGAATGCTATGGGTTTCAGGAGCCAATGACGATGTGCGCCGGCGGTAGTGGTACGCACCGCCGCGGTACGCACCGCCGCGGGCGTGACCGCCATTTTCTATCTGCCTAATCACTCGAGACCTGATCATCCACAGGAGAGGACCTATACTGCAAGTGCTGCTGTGACCTCGGTCTTGAAGTGACAATGGCTGCTGCGACTGGGGAAAGGGCCCCTGCCTTCACGTCTGAAGAGTTGGAGAAGCTCGTAGATGGGGTCCTCACCCAGTATGCGTTACTCTACGGTCCTCCAGACCAACAGGTAAGTACACCGGGTGCACATGGAATGGGCGATGCCTGTGTGGAGTGGGGTGGATGTAAGTTGGTGGGGTGGGGGGCGAATGAGGAGTGCAACGCACGACAGATGAGAGCATGTGCCATATGGCAAGGTTGGGGGGGGGGCCAATCACATCTAACATGCAGTAAGTTGATGAATGTTTCCTTCCCACCCTGTACATGTCACATAGGTCAGCGCCCATCAGAAAGTCGAGATTTGGCGTGCCATCGCCAAGGAAGTCCGGGCCCTGGGGGTCCACGTCAGACGGGGCACCCACTGCCGCAAGAGGTGGGAGGACATCCGCCGCGGAACCAGGAAGACCGCCGAGTCACTGCTGGGGATGGCCTCCCAACCTAGGAGGGGTGCCAGTCGTACCTTGACCCCCCTGATGTCCCGGATCCTGGCGGTGGCCTACCCTGATTTGGATGGGCGCTTGAGAGCATCACAGCAGACACAAGGGGGTGAGTATCAGCACATTCTGCTATCTTTCTGCGCAGTGGAGGCGTCTGGGTGGGGGAGGAGGGTTGTGGGTGACATTAGGCCAGGGCGCTTTCTGTAGTGTAGTCCTCTCCCTTAGGCATGGCCCTGTGCTCCCGGCCCCCACCTCTGTAGGGTGACAAGTACAGCTATTGATGGTCCAGCCTCACACATCTGCGCGTTTGTCCTCTCTTGACCTGTTGTCTTAGTCAGAAGTACTGAGTAGTGTACCCCGAATGCGCGGCTTAGTGCATGAGGCTCCTGTGTCTGTCCTCTCCGCCAACGGTGTTGACATTGCATGCACTCAACCTGGTCTTCTTTTTTCTCCCCCCCCCCTTCTTCTTCATCTTCTTGTGCATGTGTGCATTAGCATCATCAGGCGGAGGAGATTTGGCATCGGAGCACGAGGGTGCTGCAAGTCACAAGGCCCCGGTGGGCCCAGGAACAGACACCGAGGGCACCAGTGATCCGGAGGGCGAGGGGAGCACCACAACGGGGACCGGTGGTGAGAGCAGCGACACAGACACGTCCTCGGATGGGTGGTCCCTAGCGGTGGCGGAAACATCCGGGACCCCCGCCTCTACAGGTACAGCCACCACCCAGCGCACCAGCCCCACCCTCCCTGCAGCCCCTCAGCCTACGCTCCGTGCCCGCTCGCCCAGGAAGGCGGGCGTCTCCTTCGCCCCAGGCACCTCAGCCCCTGCCCCTGTCACCCCTGCTGCCCTCAGTGCGGAGCTCATTGACCTTGTAAGGACGCTCATTGTTGGGCAGACTACCCTTTTGAATGCCATCCAGGGGGTAGAAAGGGAGGTGCATCGGAGCAATGCCTACATAGAGGGCATTCATTCGGGTCAGGCTGCCCATCAACGATCGTTCACTGCTCTGGCATCAGCACTGACGGCAGCCATTGTCCCTGTTTCCAGCCTCCCTCTTCTGACTGCCTCCACCCTGTCTCTGTCTCCTGTTCCTCAGCCTATCCCATCCACACCATCTGACCAGCCTGCACACACCTCAACACCCAAGGGCAGCTCATCCAGACACAAGCACCACAGATCCCACAAACACTCACCCAAGCAACACCCAGATGCAGACATTCCAACAGTCACTACCACCCCTGTGTCCCCCTCCTCCTCGTCTCCCTCCTCCCTCCCTGTGACGTCTACACTCACACCTGCATGCACACCAACATCAGCCAGTGCTTCCATCACCACCACACCCTCCTGTACAGTCCGCACGCGTGCAGTCACCACCCCCACTGCCATTTACACGTCCCCTGTGTCCTCTCCCACTGTGTCTGTCACCCCCTCTTCCAAGACACACAAACGCAGGCAGCCACCCACCCAACAGCCATCCACCTCACGACAGCCTACAGCACCAGCACCTTCACCCAATGACAGCACACCTGACTCTCCTACAACCACATCCTCTTCCTCCACTCCCATCACCACTTCTCCTACCCTTTACCTTGGCCCTAAAAAAGTTTTCCTGGCTAATCTTGACCTCTTTCCCTCCGATGACCTACCCCCTCCATCTGCTAAGAGTCCCAAGAGCACCACAGCCACCACCAGCCCAGCTTCGGGTGTCACTGTTGTGCATGGGTTCTGGAGTCCACCCTTTGCCAGCAGTGACACCTCCATCAGCAGCAAGGACACATCCAGCCCCCCCCCCGGCAAGAGGACCAGGAAACACAAGGGCCGCCGTGCGAGGACTGACACGGCTGCCCCCAAGGAGCAAACTTCGCCCACTTCACCAGCCACATCATCTAGGGGAGGCAAGGGCCCGAGAGCCCCATCTAAGGAGCGTAAGGGCAGCAGGGCGGAGAAGTCAGGCAGCAGGAGCGCGGAGCAGGTGTGCCCCACATGCCACATCCCAGCTGGAAAGGAGGACACCAAAGGGCCCAGGACTCCGTCCCCGAAGGGTCCAGAAGCATCACGGTCGGAGGGCGACTGAGCAGGGAGTCCAGGCCAGGTCTGGCTTCCTTGACCTACTGGATGTGCACAGATAGGCACCGCTGAACAGGGCCCCGGCATGCAGAAGAGCACCGCTGAACAGGGCCCGCCGTGGAGAAGAGCACCGCTGAACAGGGCCCCGCCGTGCAGAAGAGCACCGCTGAACAGGGCCCGCCGTGAAGATAGGCACCGCTGAACAGGGCCCGCCGTGAAGATAGGCACCGCTGAACAGGGCCCCGCCGTGCAGAAGAGCACCGCTGAACAGGGCCCGCCGTGGAGAAGAGCACCGCTGAACAGGGTCCGCCGTGAAGATAGGCACCGCTGAACAGGGCCCGCCGTGCAGAAGAGCACCGCTGAACAGGGCCCGCCGTGGAGAAGAGCACCGCTGAACAGGGCCCGCCGTGGAGAAGAGCACCGCTGAACAGGGCCCGCCGTGAAGATAGGCACCGCTGAACAGGGCCCGCCGTGCAGAAGAGCACCGCTGAACAGGGCCCGCCGTGGAGAAGAGCACCGCTGAACAAGGCCCGCCGTGAAGATAGGCACCGCTGAACAGGGCCCGCTGTGCAGAAGAGCACCGCTGAACAGGGCCCGCCGTGGAGAAGAGCACCGCTGAACAGGGCCCCGCCGTGCAGAAGAGCACCGCTGAACAGGGCCCGCCGTGGAGAAGAGCACCGCTGAACAGGGCCCGCCGTGAAGATAGGCACCGCTGAACAGGGCCCGCCGTGCAGAAGAGCACCGCTGAACAGGGCCCGCCGTGGAGAAGAGCACCGCTGAACAGGGCCCGCCGTGAAGATAGGCACCGCTGAACAGGGCCCGCCGTGCAGAAGAGCACCGCTGAACAGGGCCCGCCGTGAAGATAGGCACGCTGAACAGGGCCCGCCGTGAAGATAGGCACCGCTGAACAGGGCCCGCCTTGGAGAAGAGCACCGCTGAACAGGGCCCGCCGTGAAGATAGGCACCGCTGAACAGGGCCCCGCCGTGCAGAAGAGCACCGCTGAACAGGGCCCGCCGTGGAGAAGAGCACCGCTGAACAGGGCCCGCCGTGAAGATAGGCACCGCTGAACAGGGCCCGCCGTGCAGAAGAGCACCGCTGAACAGGGCCCGCCGTGGAGAAGAGCACCGCTGAACAGGGCCCGCCGTGGAGAAGAGCACCGCTGAACAGGGCCCGCCGTGAAGATAGGCACCGCTGAACAGGGCCCGCCGTGCAGAAGAGCACCGCTGAACAGGGCCCGCCGCGGAGAAGAGCACCGCTGAACAGGGCCCGCCGTGAAGATAGGCACCGCTGAACAGGGCCCGCCGTGAAGATAGGCACCGCTGAACAGGGCCCGCCATGAAGATAGGCACCGCTGAACACGGCCCGCCGTGCAGAAGAGCACCGCTGAACAGGGCCCGCCGTGGAGAAGAGCACCGCTGAACAGGGCCCGCCGTGGAGAAGAGCACCGCTGAACAGGGCCCGCCGTGAAGATAGGCACCGCTGAACAGGGCCCGCCGTGCAGAAGAGCACCGCTGAACAGGGCCCGCCGTGGAGAAGAGCACCGCTGAACAAGGCCCGCCGTGAAGATAGGCACCGCTGAACAGGGCCCGCTGTGCAGAAGAGCACCGCTGAACAGGGCCCGCCGTGGAGAAGAGCACCGCTGAACAGGGCCCCGCCGTGCAGAAGAGCACCGCTGAACAGGGCCCGCCGTGGAGAAGAGCACCGCTGAACAGGGCCCGCCGTGAAGATAGGCACCGCTGAACAGGGCCCGCCGTGCAGAAGAGCACCGCTGAACAGGGCCCGCCGTGGAGAAGAGCACCGCTGAACAGGGCCCGCCGTGAAGATAGGCACCGCTGAACAGGGCCCGCCGTGCAGAAGAGCACCGCTGAACAGGGCCCGCCGTGAAGATAGGCACGCTGAACAGGGCCCGCCGTGAAGATAGGCACCGCTGAACAGGGCCCGCCTTGGAGAAGAGCACCGCTGAACAGGGCCCGCCGTGAAGATAGGCACCGCTGAACAGGGCCCCGCCGTGCAGAAGAGCACCGCTGAACAGGGCCCGCCGTGGAGAAGAGCACCGCTGAACAGGGCCCGCCGTGAAGATAGGCACCGCTGAACAGGGCCCGCCGTGCAGAAGAGCACCGCTGAACAGGGCCCGCCGTGGAGAAGAGCACCGCTGAACAGGGCCCGCCGTGGAGAAGAGCACCGCTGAACAGGGCCCGCCGTGAAGATAGGCACCGCTGAACAGGGCCCGCCGTGCAGAAGAGCACCGCTGAACAGGGCCCGCCGCGGAGAAGAGCACCGCTGAACAGGGCCCGCCGTGAAGATAGGCACCGCTGAACAGGGCCCGCCGTGAAGATAGGCACCGCTGAACAGGGCCCGCCATGAAGATAGGCTCCGCTGAACACGGCCCGCCGTGGAGAAGAGCACCGCTGAACAGGGCCCGCCGTGAAGATAGGCACCGCTGAACAGGGCCCCGCCGTGCAGAAGAGCACCGCTGAACAGGGCCCGCCGTGGAGAAGAGCACCGCTGAACAGGGCCCGCCATGAAGATAGGCACCGCTGAACAGGGCCCCGCCATGCAGAAGAGCACCGCTGAACAGGGCCCTGCCGTGCAGAAGAGCACCGCTCCGCTGGGCCCCGCCGTCTCAAGCACCGCTCCGCTGGGCCCTTCCTCTCAAGCACCGCTCCGCTGGGCCCCGCCGTCTCAAGCACTGCTCCTCTGGGCCCTTCCTCTCAAGCACCGCTCCGCTGGGCCCTTCCTGTCAAGCACCGCTCCGCTGGGCCCCGCTGTCTCAAGCACCGCTCCGCTGGGCCCGCCGTCTCAAGCACCGCTCCGCTGGGCCCTTCCTGTCAAGCACCGCTCCGCTGGGCCCCGCCGTCTCAAGCACCGCTCCGCTGGGCCCTTCCTCTCAAGCACCGCTCCGCTGGGCCCCGCCGTCTCAAGCACCGCTCCGCTGGGCCCTTCCTCTCAAGCACCGCTCCGCTGGGCCCTTCCTGTCAAGCACCGCTCCGCTGGGCCCCGCCGTCTCAAGCACCGCTCCGCTGGGCCCCGCCGTCTCAAGCACCGCTCCGCTGGGCCCTTCCTCTCAAGCACCGCTCCGCTGGGCCCCGCCGTCTCAAGCACCACTCCGCTGGGCCCTTCCTGTCAAGCACCGCTCCGCTGGGCCCTTCCTGTCAAGCACCGCTCCGCTGGGCCCCGCCGTCTCAAGCACCGCTCCGCTGGGCCCTTCCTGTCAAGCACCGCTCCGCTGGGCCCCGCCGTCTCAAGCACCGCTCCGCTGGGCCCTTCCTCTCAAGCACCGCTCCGCTGGGCCCCGCCGTCTCAAGCACCGCTCCGCTGGGCCCCGCCGTCTCAAGCACCGCTCCGCTGGGCCCCGCCGTCTCAAGCACTGCTCCGCTGGGCCCTTCCTGTCAAGCACCGCTCCGCTGGGCCCCGCCGTCTCAAGCACCGCTCCGCTGGGCCCTTCCTCTCAAGCACCGCTCCGCTGGGCCCCGCCGTCTCAAGCACCGCTCCGCTGGGCCCTTCCTGTCAAGCACTGTTTATGGTTCACTGTGCCCACCATGCCTCCTCCTTGAGCAGTGGACACTGTCATCCACCAGATGGACTGTGGCTTTGCACTCCCCAGGATGGTGAAGTGGGCAACCCACCCACTGTGGAGACTTGAGAGACTGTGGCTTTGCACTCCCCAGGATGGTGAAGTGGGCAACCCACCCACTGGAGAGACTTGAGAGACTGTGGCTTTGCACTCCCCAGGATGGTGAAGTGGGCAACCCACCCACTGGAGAGACTTGAGAGACTGTGGCTTTGCACTCCCCAGGATGGTGAAGTGGGCAACCCACCCACTGTAGAGACTTGAGAGACTGTGGCTTTGCACTCCCCAGGATGGTGAAGTGGGCAACCCACCCACTGGAGAGACTTGAGAGACTGTGGCTTTGCACTCCCCAGGATGGTGAAGTGGGCAACCCACCCACTGTTGAGACTTGAGAGACTGTGGCTTTGCACTCCCCAGGATACATCAATGGGCATGGTGGCCCCTTCGTGGATCTGGCGTCGTGGACTCATGTGGCTGTGGTGCCTCCCCCTTCCCTTCCCCCTGAGGTGCCTGTAATTTTTTCATCAGATGCCCCTGCAGTGTTCTCTCCAAAGGACTCAGGTCTCCTGTGTGGGCTTTGCCCTTGTGTCGCTACACTGTAGCCCATGGACTGTTCCATTTAACTTTCATGTACAGGACTAATTGCCTCGGTTCTCCATGGCAGTGTATATGGTATCATTTTGTTATGGATATTTTGCGTAGTTGACCGCTCCATATCAGAGTCTATTTTTTATATAAATTTTTCGTCCCAATTTATTTTTGTCTTTGCATTCTTAAGGGGGGTTTGGGTGGTGTCACTGTGCATTGTTGCTCTGCATTAGTGTGTACATAGTTTGGGGGGGGGGTCGCATATGTGTGTGCCGTAAGCTTCCCTCCTCCCCCCTCCCGTGTGTCGTAGGTGCAGTACTCACCGTTGTCGTCTGCGCCGGAGTTCGTACTCGTGGTAGATGAGAAGGTAGACGAGAGCAGGTAGGATGTTTAATTCGGGTTCCATGCTGTCCTCCTTCCTCGTGGAGTGTGTTTTGGTGCGCGTTTTCCCGTTCGTAGTCTGTTTCCGCCGTGTTTTTATCGGCGGGGCTCCCGCCCCGGAAAAGGTAGCGGATTGGTGAGTTGTGATAGTGTGGGCGGTACATTGTCTGCCGCCTGCCTGTTGGCGGTGACCGCCACGCTGTTTGTCTGCACCGCCGCAGCGGTCGGAGTATTAATGTGGCGGGCTGTGTTGGCGGTTCCCGCCAGGGTCAGAATTCCATTTTTTCGACCGCCGGCCTGTTGGCGGGTTGGCCGCCGCTTTATCACCGACCGCCAGGGTTAGAATCACCCCCTTAATTATTAGAGGCAGTGTTAAACACTCATTTGCCCGCGACCTGCACCGCTGCTGACCCGCTCGCCAAGGGGGAAACGCAAGCAGACCCGGCTGCGCCACGGTGAGGACCCACATACCGAGGGGCGGGTACGCATCAACAATGAAATCCGACGCCCAAGCAGCACATAGCTACGCTTCTCTACACCCCGAAAGTTGACCAACAGAAACGCAGCATGGCTAGGAAATCCAAATCCGCGAAAAGGCAAGATCGAAATACACCTGGACCGGCACCGAGTGATCAACAGCTAATACCAACCTTACAGTCGCTGGAAAGCACACTCCAAGCCCACTCTACACAATTTGAAAAGGTATTGCAGGCGATCATGGACTCTCTGAAAATTAGAATAGACACTGTATCACAAGATTTGAATCTACTTAGAGTGGACCACCACAAACTGGCGGAGAGAGTGAAGTCAGTGGAAGATGTGTTAAACGTGTTGAATCCTACGGTCTCGGACAATCAAAAACAAATTCAATGACTGGATGCAGAGGTGAAGATCCTATGGCGATGCGCTGAAGAAGCAGAAGGTAGATTCCGGTGCAATAATGTACGCTTTCTAGGGTTCCCTGAGAAACTAGCAGAGCAGAGTACGGAAATATTCTTAGAGCAATGGCTAATCAAAGAAGTGCTAAATGGGGCCCCATCGAAGTTCTTCTCTATGGAAAGGGCACACAGAGTCCTGTGGAGGCTGCCGGCCCCAGGCCAACCACCCAGACCGCTGATAGCAAGATTCTTAAACTACAGAGACCGCGATTTAAAATTTCAGCAGTTCCGTAGCAAAGGCCCATTCCAACATGAAGACTCAGTTGTTAATGCCTACCCAGACTTTACCCAAGAGGTACAGAAATAACGTAACTCCTATGCAAAAATCAAATAACGCCTTTGCGAGCACAATATTAAATATGCCCTATTGTTCCCTGCTAAACTGAGAGTGATATCAGATGATCGCACCCACATATTCACCTCCCCTGAACACGCCTGGACGTGGTTGCATGCCAATGGCTTTGCACAATCCCAAGAGGGAACGGCCGAAGGAGAGGAATGGCTTACCTCTCCATCGCGGAAGCACAACCCACTGAAAAACAGGCAGCAGAAGAAAGGGCAAAAGTATTGAAAGAAACTCCCTTGCACACGCAAAATTCCTTTGAGGCAATCCGGGTGGTCCCTACAGCCAACTCGGACTCCGACTCGGCTAGCTCAGACTCTACGATAACAGAAGTGTTCAAGGGCCTGAAGCTCACCCCCAGATCCACGGATGCACTGTAAATGCAAGCTGCCAGACTGCTTTTCCACCCGAACTGAGTGACAAGTTGAAGGGCGGCAAAGGATAACTGTGTGGGAATCAATACGGAGGACATAGTTGCCACCTATGAGTATCTTTTGAACAATTTATTCCTCTTTATTGAAAACATTGATTAATGTCATTGTGCATGCGGTCCGGGGGGGGGCTAACACTCCGGGAGCGCCCATACATATGTGCAGACCATGTCTGTGGAAGGATGTGAGCCCCATATAAGAGCCACATCCGGTTGCCAAAATAGCTCCCCTACAGGTATTCACATGTATACAGGTTTTCTTAAGTAGTAGTGTGTTGTGTAGTTTATTACAAGTTCACAGTTGTGTGAGAGAATTAGTTGGGGCGGGAGGAGGGGAGGAGACAGTTAAGTTGTATAGCATAGGTCAACTCAGAACTGAGGAAATATTGCTGCAGCTGTTAGCCTTAATTATATATTTGGTGAGGATGGTGGGGACCCGGACGGTTATTGTAACCTGGAGCGTGCCACATACAGGTACATCATACAACGCTACATGGCTCACAATGCAAATCTCATCACACATCAATATGAAATAGTCACGTGGAATGTGAGAGGACTGGGTGCGCCAAGCAAAAGATCTCAGGTATATGCACGCCTCAGACATCAGGGAGTACATATCACCATTCTACAAGAAACACACCTACTGGAGTCTGACTTACAGGAGATTCACGGGAAATGGGGAGGACAGATTATAGGCACAACATACTCAGCTTTTGCTAGGCGAGTATTGATATGGATAGCAGGTGGCGTCCCATTTGTCCAAACCTCCCATAGGATAGATCATGGGGGCAGATACGTGATAATAGAGGGGCAATTAGACGGGAGACAATTATCGATAATCGGGATCTATGCCCCCAATAGTGCGATAGATGAATTCCTGGGGACACTTACTCCAGCATTATTGGTAAACCCTGCAGCCCCGGCCATCTGGGGTGGCGACTTCAACAGCACATCGAACGCAGTGTTAGACAGGTCAAACACCCTCCGAAAGGATCAATAAATAGAAATGCCAGGTGCCCCTTGCTGTCATGGGCGGGTGACATGAGACTCTATGATTTATGGCACATGAAACATCCACAACAGAGGGAATACTCATTCTACTCAATACCCCACAAAGTGCACACCAGAATAGGGGACCCTGGACATATGCGCACTGATTAATAGGACAGAATACCTGGCCAAAACACTGTCGGACCATTCGCCGCTTAGATTAACACTGAATTGGGGCAGGAGACTCTCAGTAATCCCTACCTGGCGATTGCAAGTGGAAGCTCTCCAGGATCAGGCATTCGCAGAAGGATTGAACACAACACTGAGACAGTACTGGGAAATTAACAAAGACTCCACAGACACAAGAGCAGTAGAGTGGGAGGCACATAAGGCGGTAGTCAGAGGACATTGTATCTCGTCCACTTGGGGAGTGAGACGCACCCTTCACGCGGAGTTCCGCAAATTGGAAAAGGAACTGAGAGTAATGGAAATTGCAGTGGCACAAAATGAGATACCCTAAACAGTGCTAAAAGAGGCACGTACAAAATATAATGAAGTAGATTCTCGTCTCAGCCGACATGACCACAAATATCATCTAATGCTCCTACAAACAGAGGCAGACAGATCGGGCAGGCTGTTGGCAAGGCTCCTTCGCGAGAACCGTTAGCAGTCCCCCATAGGGACTATAAAGTTAGATGAAGGCAAAATGGCCAGCACGCAAGAAGAGATCAATGGGGCGTTTAGGGAATACTACACGAACCTCTATACCTAACGCACAGTATGCACGGCCGAACAACTTGAATCCTTTCTTGCAGGATCATCCTTGGTGCAACTGTCGCAGGCAGATAGGGAGATGCTGGAGGCTCCTCTGAGAATGGAGGAACTGGTCTTAGCTCTAGCACAGATGCCTAGGAACAAAGCGCCAGGAATAGATGGCCTCCCAATACAATACCACTCTACTTATTCGAAACACTTAAAGCCTCACTTGCTGAAAGTGTTTGGGGAGGCATAAACCTTTAAGATATTGCCTCCAACACAGAGAGAGGCAATGATAGTGGTTCTTCCTAAGCAAGGTTGCGATCCCACAGACGTTAAATCTTATAGACCACTCTCACTCCTAAACCTCGATTGTAAAATCATAGGTAAAATATTGGCTAACAGGATAGCTCCCATCATACATACCTTGATACAGGACGACCAAAACGGATTTATCCCAAAGCGTAATACTTTTTTAAACATCCGTAGATTGCTGAGTGTCATGGGTGACACCCCCCGGATGCACATGATGAGATGGTACTTTCATTAGATATTGAGAAGGCATTCGATACACTAGGGTGGGACTTTCTGTTTGCAACTATGCAGAGTATGGGAATTGGCCCTAACTACATACAATGGGTACAGACACTGTACGCCAACCCACAAGCTAGGGTGAAAACGGGAGGAGTTATATCCGATAGCTTCCCGATCACCAGAGGCACCAGGCAGGGATGCCCCCTTTCTCCCTTGTTGTTTGCTATAGCGATGGAACCATTAGTGATTCGAATACGTGCAATGGAAGATAGATGGGGAATAATCAGGAGTGGGCTATATCATTCTATGCAGACGCTGCCCTAATATACGTGTGGAAAGGAAGCGAGGTGATACCCTTAGTAATCTCACTCTTGACTGAATATGCAGAGATATCAGGCTTGGTGGTAGATTGGGAAAAATTGTGTGTGTTCCCACTAACTATCTGGTCCCCGTCGAGAAAAGAAAAGGCCCCCGCAGGACACCTGAAGTGGTGTTTTGATAGGTTCAAATATCTGGGGGTCCACATATATCATAGAACGCAGGATCTCAGAGATGGGAACCTGGGGAGAGCACTGGCTTCTATGAAGGGGTCGCTGCGTTTCTGGTAATTTGCCATTGTCACCTCTGGGCAGAGTGGCGGTGGCAAACATGCAGTTATTGCCCCGGTGGCATTGCCACTCAGGGTCCCCAAGAGCTTCTTCCGAGATTTGAACACAGTCCTACTGCAGCTTATATGGGGAGGGGGCAGAGCGCGCGTCGCACTCACCACACTGCAGCGCCCAATTAGCGCGGGAGGTCTGGGCGCCCCCAACTTCGAACTCTATTACGCTGCCGCACAGTTACAGTGGATACTGAACTGGATACACCGACCCACATTGGCGGAATCCGCATGGGTGTTGGCGCGACTACACGGAGAACCTCTGATCACATGGCTAACAAATAAAAGGGGGCGTCTGATAATCTGTTAATGGTAATGGCACATTCATGTTGGAAGAGATGCATACAAAAAGGACACAGGGTGCTCCCCTACTCACCGCTCATTCCCCTGGGACTGATTCCTGGATGGGCTAACACGGCTAGGACGCACTCACTCACGACCTGGACGGAGGCGGGCATACTGTTGATAGATGACATTTGAATCCATACAAGCCCTCACAGCAGTGAATCCAGGGCAATTTATAGCTTATTATGCCATATGTCACTTAATTAAAAAGACATGGGCGGCTGGGGACCAAGAACCAGCGATCTCCCCCAAACTGCATCACATGCTGCAATGTGATAATCAAATAAAAGTAGTGTTGAACTTATATAAAATTCTGAATAACTTCCCTGAACCTAATCTGGAGAATGTAAGAGATAGATGGAATATAGTACTGCCAAACCCGATACTACAAGAGGACTGGCCGAAAGCTTTATACCATACTCGGGCGTTTCGAGAAATCCCAGATTTCGCTACACGCAATTCAACTACACACACCAAACGTACCTATCACCAGCTAGGATTAAACGCATGTTCCCCGGATTGGACCCAGCCTTTGCTAGATGCAATGCCCCACTGGCACATTTCTATCATATGGTCTGGGAATGTGCCCAGGTGCATGGGGAGTGGAGTGGAGTGGTAGAAGACGTCTCAGAATTGACTGGTCTTGTATTTGCAGTTGACCCTAACTCCTGTCTGTTAGGGCTGAGAACGAGAGAAAAGAAACATAGGCATCTACATAAGTTTTCAGACCTAGCATACGTGATGTACAAAAGATTGATAGCTATGAATTGGAAAGCGGCCAAAGCACCAGATCTGAAAACCTGGCACACCCTGACATTGCGCTTGGCCCGTACAGAATATCAGGTACTACGAAAATTAGCAGGGGAGGGCCAACAACACACAGGATGTGAAGCCTGGGAAACTTTAGTAATCAGATTAGAGGCTAAGAATGATGAGAGACCACCATGAACTGGACAATGATACAGCTTTAGAGATAAGTTAGATAGTACCCGACCACCTCTAACATAACAAAGCAAACCGGGCGAGACATACCATATTGGTTGAGAGAGCACCCACTCCCATACCCTCAAGTCGCTGCTATCCACAGCGGCCAAAAAGTGATGAGTAAATAATTAGAATATGAACAACAAGTACTACTACATCACATGCCAAAAATAGACATCAGACCGGCACCCCCCACCACCACAAAGCATGAATCAGCAGGGAATGGTGTAACCAAGTAGCTAAATGTGTGGCAACTAATACCACACTGCAAGACCCATCAGCCAGATACAGCAGACAAATATTTTGAGTATTATAATAAGTTATGTTTTTCTTGTTTTGTTTGAATGTGTATCTTATATCAGATCAACCAAATCCTGCCAATGTAAATACAAAATGATGGTACTTAGATTTGTACTGAAGATTTAATAAAAATATATATAAAAAAAGGCTCATGTCATTGAGTTGGGTTTCCACTATTTGTTCTTTGTCATTCATGACAAACAACAACAATTCTGTCTTGATGGGTTTGAGCTTCAGATCAGTGTTCGTCATCCAGATCTGCTTATGATGCATGCACTGTTGGAGGTATTGGATTAGTGAAGCAGAGGAGACTTTCAAGTAGAGTTGTGCATTATCATATATAGGTTAATTTTGAGCCCCAAGTGATTCCATGTAGATGTTAAAGATTGCAGGATACAATATAGAATTGTGGTAGGCTCGGCAGGTGAGAGGGATTTTTTGGGACCTGGAGGAGTCCATGTGAATAAACCAGTGTCAAGTGGAGATTTAAAGGGAACATCATTGAAGAACATTCTATTTGGAATTCTAGGGTGTAGATGTGCCTGGGATGGTTGGGTTTAGATTTTGATTTGAAACTTTATATCTGGTCCCCCATGTTGGAAACCAATCGAAACTAATTATCATTTAGCTGTGGCTGAAGTGAGCTTGTCAAAATAGAAACATCATCAATAATTTGCATTGATAATAAAGTCAGTTGAGACTGTTTTAGCATACAGCAATTGTCTTGCTAGACTCAATAGTAATTGTTTGCTGTCCTCTTGCTTAAATCATACCTTTCTGGAACATCTCCCCAGGTGAAAGACCTCAAGACTGTTCCCATTAGACTAATTATGTTTTAACAATGACTAATTTGTCCCAGAGCATGTTTGGAAAAACCTCCTAAGTACAAAGATCCCTGACTTCTAAGGAGCTTGTATCATGTCTTTCGACATAAGAGTCAGACTAGAAGTGAAAGTATAAAGAGATGGCCTTCCTGGTGATGGATCTGTTAGCGCGTCAGACCTTAGTAGGTAAACTTACAAAGAGGCGCGAATAGGTCAATGAACCTTTTGACTCACAATTAAGATGTTCCCACCATAACTCCAGTAGATGCAGATCAATAATTTATCGATATCATCAACAATCAATAATAATCAACAGCATTAATAATCAATAGGAGTCTGTAATTTTCACACACCATGAACTTTCAGTCATGAATAACCACACCTTTAGTAAAAGTTTGAATATTTATTTCCCTATATTAACAATGCTAATGTCACGTGAGATAAGCTCAAATTCAAATGATACACATAAAGAAACAACACTGACTGTCCAAACCTGCGAAAGAAACGCAATCTAATCAAAACTTGAACTACTACACATTCTGAGGTTATAGTACAAATTAATAATAAGAATAATTGCGCAAACAATATCACATACATTTAGATTCAGCAAAGAGATTCATTAAACGTTATTCCCTATTAGAAGACTTTCATTAGTGAGGATTCCTTAATTACACACCAACGGCCAGATGTAGCAAAGTGTTTGCGCTTCGCAAACAGCGAAAAACGCAGTTTGCGAGGCGCAAAGGCCTCTTTGCTATGCAGAAATGCATTTTGCGAGTCGGATCCGACTCGCAAAATGCATTTCCGACTCGCAAATAGGAAGGGGTGTTCCCTTCCTATTTGCGACTCACAATGCTATTCAATTTAATTTGCGACCGCGAAGTCTTGAAGTGGATGGTAACCCAGTCGCAAACAGGAAGGGGTCCCCATGGGACCCCTTCCCCTTTGTGATTGGAAACAAAAATAATTTTTCAGAGCAGGTAGTGGTCCTATGGACCACTGCCTGCTCTGAAAAATACCGAAACAAAAGGTTTCGTTTTTTTTTCTAAGTGCAGCTCGTTTTCCTTTAAGGAAAACGGGCTGAAGATAGAAAAAAGAAAAACTGCTTTATTAAAAAGCAGTCACGGACATGGTGGTCTGCTGACTCCAGCAGGCCACCATCCCCGTGAATGCCCATACTCGCAATGGGGTCGCAAAATGCGACCCACCTCATTAATATTAATGAGGTGGGTCTTTGCGACCCCATTGCGAGTTGCAGAAGGTGTCTGAGACACCTTTCTGCATACCAAATTGCGAGTTGCAATTTGCGAGTCGCACGGACTCGCAAATTGCAAGTCGCAATTAGTTTTTTTCCTACATCTTGCCCCAAATTAGCATCAGCATATTGGCTTCGTGCAAAACAATCTAGCAAACATAAGTTTGAAAAACATATAACAATGGCTCTTTCAAACAGTTTAGTTTGTACCTAGAAAGAAAAAGCAAATAGGCATAACAAACACATGGGTACAAGAACACCTCTCCTCAATTGGAAGGGGAAGCTAAGATAGTCTTCATCATCAGGACATCAGTTCAGTCAGCAAGGCATCAAAATTCAGCACCAAGGTTCAGAGTAGGAAAAGTCTTTAAGCAGTAAAGTTAAGCATGTCTGTCATCAAGATGCACAAGAAATTATTGACCTTTCTGCTTTGTGAGAAAACAGGCAATGGGCTGTCTTTCCTCGGTGCAGTCGTGTTAATGTTACATTTCCTAAAACTATTTCCCAAGTCCCTACTGGTCAAAGGATTGCATGCTCATTCTTTGTCCAATAAAACTAAAACTTCAAATCTATGAATTCTACCACTACTCCATTCACATGTTGCTGATTGGCTTTTCCTGTAATGTCCTCATCATCCGGCTTGTCAGGTAACAATATTTTTGAAGCTTATACTCCAGTCAGTGTCTCTATTGTTCTCCTCCTGAGAAAGTCAGCTTACACACATTACACTCACAATGTTACATTTTAGAACAGCATCTTCTAGTGATCGGTTCTCATGAGAAAGACTTTTAGTTACAAGCACATTTAGACAGTACAATGGAAAATCACGGTTTACTTCTCTAAGACAGCCATTTTATTAAACGTTAAGAAATACAGCTTGATGTGATGTTGCACGACTAGGCCAAGACCTGCGCTAAGTTAAGCCTACTGTTAATAAAGCTAATACATAATGCATCACTCTTAATATGACATATTACTACATTAGTCAAACATATACTCAACATTTCAAATTAACAATCCATTAATAAGTATACTTCGTGAATACTGGCGGCCACTCATCGTGACCACATTTTCAAATGTGTGCATTATTTTCTCTAGGTTATTACATTTTCTACACAAATCCATTACTAAGAATACATGAACTCTCATTAATATTTTTATTTAAACACCTGCACTAGCAGATTATTTGCATAAACATAAGGCTGCTTACCTCCAGAGGCAGGAGTGAATCCCAGAATGGAACCAAGAGTCTGAAACCACTTCAAGAAATGATCCAGCAAGAAGAAAAAACTGACATCCAGAAAAAACCTTCAGGCTGGTGTAACACAAAGCAGGATTGGGAGACTGAAGAGATTCTCTGAAAGTAAGAGCGAGAAATGATGAAGCAATAGTGATGCAACAGTTTTCTTTTATAGTGAAGAACATGACATGACCTATTTGAAAAACGGTTCCGCCATCTTATAAAGTCGGACTAAGTTAAATATGACGTGAAACTGGTTAAAAGTCTGTATATACTGGACATTGTAGCAACATAACATATATGCTTTCCCTCCTTACTCCTTGTCAACAATTCTCCCTAGCCCCTCATGGTCTTGGCTTCTACTCTGTGTCACTGTCCTTGCTACAGTGGCTCATGGCAGCCCTATTTTCTGCTCTGCCCCACCGTCCTTGTCAAAATTTCTCTGTCTTTACAGACCTCCTTCAAATACTTTCTGTGTGCTCATTTCTTTTCAATGGTGAGTGCTGAGCAGCTGCTCTCACATCTTTGCTGTCAACTAATTTGTTACACAGAATTCCAGACTTCTACTTGCCTCACCCTGCTCGCTAGGGCTTCACAACAGCACTCATTATTCTGGGCATTTAGGTTTCTTTACCCATGTCTGTCAGCTTCAATGCCATGTTGTGCGACCACTCCTCTGAGATACTTTCCAGGCTGCTCATTTCATTCCAATTTTGAGCACCCAAAAGCTCCTCTGACACATTTACCTGCGCACTCATTTAATAGGCAGAGCAATCAACCACCACTCAACATGGTACTGTATAACCGTTTGTTAACTTCACAACGCAGTTCCTTAATCCTATTACCAACACTGATGATACCAGCGTTGCCATTACCAATATCAACATCACACCACCAGTACCAATTCTCCCATTTCACCAGTATGACTACCACTATCAACATTACCACCATTATCACTACCAGCATTCCCATTATCGCCACCATTTTTATCACAACCACCACTATTACAATAGTTAACACCACCCCCATTACCTTTACCACCTTACCTTCACCACAGGTACATTTTTACAAATACTATCCAGATAGAAATTCACCGTCCTTGGCAAGTACAAGTATGAAAGAACTTTCCAGTTGCCAACATGAGGTGGAACGAGATATAGGCTGTGGCCCATTCATCGAGAGATACTGCATGTTTTGGTAATGATCATTCCTGTCAGAGACTGCCAGAATTACATTTAGCATTGTTCTGCTAATGATGGGCATGCACTAGAAATCAACATTATGTATTGTAAAAAACCCAATCCTTGTGCACATTATATGAATGAGAGTAACTGCAGAAAATCGTGAATTCCTCTGACACATTTGCAAAAATACACTAATTAATAAATTAAACAATTAAATATATAACTTATGAAATATTGCATCAAAGCATCACACTATGTAATTGTTGGAAAATGGGTTATTGGTAGGGCAGGTAGGTACCTACACCTAGCAACAAGCCACAAACCTCCACAAAAGTACAGTTAGGTCTCAGTAAATTAATCCCAGCTCTACCCTTGGTAGCTTGGCATCGAGCGTCAAGGCTTAACTTAGGAGACAAAGTGTAAAGCATTCAAATATCACAAAACAGTAATTAAATAAAACACAGGAAACAGTTTAAAAATCCAAAACCAATTTATAAAAATAGCTTATATTTTTATCTTTAAAATGACACAAAAACGATTAAAATCGGTTCAGGGGAACCGGAGATATGAATTTTTAAAGTATTATTATTTTCTAGCGCTCAGAAACGAAAAGCGCCAATCGGGTCATCTGGTTGCACCAGGACCGGGGCAAAGTCAAACTTTCAGGCCGACCGCGATGGAGCCCTGCTCGGCTACAAGTCGCGGGAGGCCTCGGTCAAAAAGTTACCTTCTGACTTAGTCTCTTTTTCGATGTTTTTCTTCACCGGGACGAACCTGCCAGTTGGATCCGACCTCCTGGAGCCCTTGTCCGGATACGCGAAGTCGGTTTCCTCGGTGGTGATTTCTACCTTCGGACTTAGTCGTTTTTTCGAGATGAAAATCCTTCGACCGGGGTAAACCTGGATCTTGATCCGACGTCCGTGGAGCCCTTCTCGGATACGATGGCTGGAAGGTCCCGGTCAACTTTTTACGTTCGGACTTAGTCTTTTTTTCGGATGTTTTTCTTGACCGGGACGAACCACGAAGTCAGGCCGGGTCGCGGTTGAGGCAAGCCGGCTAGAATTTCCGCGTCGAGTCGGTCACTTTATGGAGCTTTTTTCTAAAATTTCTCCAATCTTTTCCAAACTTCTGGGGCTTCACCCAGATGTTCTTTTAAGGTTCTTTTGGGGTCCACAGCTCACCCCAAGGGTCCAGAAGTTCTGTGATGGTCCTTGGGAAGTGCGGACTTCAACTCCCAGAGTGCACCTGGCGCAAACTCCTTTTTGGCCACTGGGCAGTGGTCAGCTGGTCACTTTTTCAGGAGTTGGTGCAGGGGACTCTGGTTAGCAATTTTTCACCTGTAGCAAACAGGGAGTCCCTCCTTGAACCAGTGGAAGCCAGGCAAAGTCCTTCTTGTGGTGAAGCCCAAGTGTGCAGCTGGTGCAGTCTTTCTGAGTGCAGGGTCCAGGTGCAGGCCAGGGGTCCAGCAGGGCAGTCCTTCTTCTCCTTGTAGTTCTTTCTTCTTGAAATTTGGTGGGGATCTGAGGCGTGGGTGCAGGTCTGCCAGTTTTATCCTTGCTCCTGGGTGAAAAGCAGGGGGTCCCTGGTTCTCCAATCAGGGACAGGGTCGTCCCCCTTTGATGACCACTTCCTGGGAAGTGTGGCAAAAATCCATCCCAGAAGGCAACAGTCTCTAAAAATCCAAAATGGATGAATCTGATTTTTAGAGGAGAGATCTGGCTGAGCCCACCCACTGGTGTGGCTAAAAATCATAAACACACCCCTCTCCTGCCCTCTCCTAATCTAATCAAGGGGGCACCTAGCTGTCTGGGGTTGCAGGATGTGGGGGTGTTGCTGGGTGCTCCAGATGTCCTTCTCTGCCTTTGAAGACCAGTTTGGCAGCCCTCCCCCTTCCTGCCTCACCATCTGCTGAGGGGAGATTCTCTCCCCCAAGCACATTCCTTTGTGTGAAGTCAGGCCACTTCACACCTCATTAAAGTAGCCTGGCAGAAGCTGCTGCAGGCTGGCCAATCAGAGCACAGCAGCAAAAACAATGCAGAGCTGAAATTGGCAACTTTTTAGGTAAAGTCTAAACTTTTTACCTGCACTAGTTATATTAAATCCAACAACTGGAAGTTGTGGGATTTATTATAACAATCAATTTGATACCAAATTCTTGGTATGTAACATTTAAGGAGACTTTAAAATTTTAAATAAAGTCTGCCCATTCTAGCCTATGAAGGCCATTTACTTCAATGAGGGAAAAACGAATTTGGCTGTTTTTACCTCACCAGGGCTTATAAATCTATTTTTATAAAGTCCCTGCTTATAGTTACATGGCACCCAGCCCTAGGGGCACATAGGGCACACCTTAGGGGTGACTTATATGTAAAAATAAGGTAGTTTAAGACTTTGGAAGTACCTTTAATTCCAAAGTCGAATTTGCATATAACTTTAATTTAAAAGCAGCCAGCAAGGCAGGCTTGCTTTTAAAATGACACTGGGCACCTCAGCAATGCACCTAGGTGTGCACCACCTATGCTGTGGTCCCTAAACCTACATGCCCTACCATATACTAGGGACTTATAGGTAGGTTAACTTAGCCAATTATAATTAGCCTAATTTGCATATCCATTTTACACAGAGCACAGGCCCTGGGACTGGTTAGCATTACCCAGGGCACCATCAGAGTCAGGAAAACACCAGCATAAAGTGGAAAATGGGGGCAAAAAGTTAGGGGGCCTCTGCAATCAGCCCCAGTTTCTCACACAACCCCCCCCCAGCCCACACGCCCAGGAGACTCAGCCCAACCCTGGGAGAGTCTTCCTGGCTTGTTAGGCGAGGAAGACAGTGAAGAAAACTGGCTGTCCCTTTGCAGGGCCTACTCTGCCTTATATCCTCCTGTCAGTGTCACTCCCTCTGGGTAGTGAAGCCATCCCAACAGTAAAAGGACCCAACCCAAACTGAAACTTCCCTCTAGGGGGGTCTTCCTCCTCTCTCTCTGCCAACTTGGGTAGTGAGGTGCCCACCTCCCCTACTCCTAACTTTGCTAGGGCAAGACCTAGCTTACCCAAAGAGGTCACCCAACACTTGAGCAACCCCACCATGACCAACAGGGTCAGGGGGCCTACTTTGCTATTGGCCTTGGGGTCTGCCTCCCAGGCCAAGTACAGTGCTGCCAGGAAGGCTAGCACCCAGCAGAGGCTACTGACAGCTGTCAGTACCCAGAACCACACCCTAAGCTCTCCACTGACAGGTGGCTGAGCTGCTTTAGGGGCATCTTTGGTGTCCTGGCACCCCTCTTGCTGTCTAGAGTGGGGGGCTACCACCTCCTGTGGCAGACACCCTCCTTCCACTCTCCCTTCTGTCAGTGCAGGGGCAACACCTTGCATCTGGACAGCTGCCTGACTACTCAGGACTTCCTTGGGGTCAGGTGAGGCCTCACCAGTGCCAACTCTGGGCTCCCCCCCTACTGGGGCAGAAGGCCTTTGGCTCCCTGGAACTCTCTTTAAGAGTGGCCTACCCTTCCTTTTCTTCTTTCCTTTTCTTGGGGACCCCTGTCTCCTAACTGTAGGGACTGACTCCCCAGGACTTTGGTTTGGGGGGGCGCCCTGGGCGACCGCCCCATCTGGGACCAGACTCACCTCTGGGAGGTCATTGCCCAGGATACAATCTAGGGGAAGGTCAGCACTGACTACCACCCTAATCCAGTCAAGGATACCCTCCCTCTCTAGGGGCACTATGGCTACAGGTTTAGAGGTGACCTCCCCTGTGGCTATCCTGACTTTCTTTGTCTTTCCTGGGACATACATGTCTGGGGTCACTAACCGGTCACTCACTACAGTGTGACTGGCACAGGTGTCTCTCAGGCCAGTGGTAGGGATCCCATTCACTTGAATGTGGTGGAAGTGCCTACTCCCACCCTCAGGGATCACCAGCTTACCATCTGGTCCTGTCTCCCAGCACAATGCTAGGAGGACTTCATCATCTGAGGAATCCTCCTCTATGGCTACACTGGACAGCCCAGTGCTAACCACTTTCTTTGGACAGGCTGCATCTCCTCTGAAGTGACCTGTCTGCTGACAGTCAAAGCAAGCCCTACTGTCCAAGAGCTTTTTTAACCCTGGGTCTCCCTGTCTCTGCATGTCAGATTGGGAGTGGGATTTACTCTCCTCCTTCTTAGGGTTCTGGGGTACAGAGGGAGTCTCTGTGGTGGGCTTACCACCTCCCTCCTTAGGTTTTTGGGGACCTGTCCCCCCCTTCTTGGAGTCTCCCCCCTGGGACTTGACAACCACCCTGGTTCTCAACCACTCATCAGCTGCCTCCCCTAGCTCTCTAGGGTTGGTCAGCTTAGAGTCCACTAGATGCTGGTGTAACCTTTCTTGCATACAATTGGTCAAGATGTGCTCTCTCATGATCAGATTGTATAATCCCTCATAAGTATTAACTTTGTTGCCAATAATCCAGCCCTCCAGTGCTTTTAGTGAGGTGTCTACAAAGTCAACCCAAGACTGGGTACTGACCTTCTGGGTGTCCCTGAACTTCATTCTATATTGCTCTGGGGTCAGACCAAACTTCTTGGCTAAGCACCTTTTCATACTAGGGTATGAATCTGCCTCCTCCCCCCTTAAGGTCAGAAGCCTATCCCTCCCTGAGTTGGGGACCAACTCCCACAAAAGGGAACCCCAGTATTGAGGCCTAACCCTTCTCATTTGGAGTGCCCTCTCAAAGGCCTCCAGCCACTTATCTATGTCATCCCCCTCTACATAAGTAGGGACCACCCCCTTGGGTAATCTGGGGCAAACTCCCCCACCCATGGACACCTCAGCTTCTTTATCGCTGCTTCCATCTCTTTTTTCTTTGTATGCCCACTTTTTCTTCTCTAGGGCCAGCTTCTCTGCTTCCAAAGCTAAGAAGGCTAGCTGGGCTTCCAGCTCTCTTTCCCTGATGGATGGGTTCTCTCCTCCTGAAAGGACCCTCTTCCTACCACTAGCTTTGGGTCTGCGCCTAGTGACTGTATCCAGTGAGGACCGTTCCTCCTCTTCCTCACTTGGGGTCTGATGCCTTTCCTCCCCTGAGTGGTTAGAGTTAGCATCATCCTCTTTTGGTTCCTCCTCTGGAGCTTCCTCTGTCTCTACCTCTTGGGCCTCAGCCCATGCTGTCAGGGATTTAATCAGGATTTCCTTCCTGAGATTAGGGGTTGCAGGCAACCCCCTCTCAATACACAACCCCCTAAGCTGGACTACTGTCAGTGTGGGTAGGCTAGCCAGATCAAGCTCCATGATTCCCTAGTTTTGTGTCAACAAAAACTTTTTGCAAAAATTGGAAACAAGAATTTAGAAAAATTACAAAAATTCAATAATTGAAATTAATCCAAATTTTTTTTTTTTTTTTTTTTTTTTAAATTAAAATTAAAAATTAAAAACAATTTTTGCACTAGGACAATTTAAAGGATTTTTAATTTGTTTTATCTAAAACTGTAACGTGATATTGAACACAAGTACAGGATCCCGTCGCTGCTTCCAATTATGTTGGAAAATGGGTTATTGGTAGGGCAGGTAGGTACCTACACCTAGCAACAAGCCACAAACCTCCACAAAAGTACAGTTAGGTCTCAGTAAATTAATCCCAGCTCTACCCTTGGTAGCTTGGCATCGAGCGTCAAGGCTTAACTTAGGAGACAAAGTGTAAAGCATTCAAATATCACAAAACAGTAATTAAATAAAACACAGGAAACAGTTTAAAAATCCAAAACCAATTTATAAAAATAGCTTATATTTTTATCTTTAAAATGACACAAAAACGATTAAAATCGGTTCAGGGGAACCGGAGATATGAATTTTTAAAGTATTATTATTTTCTAGCGCTCAGAAACGAAAAGCGCCAATCGGGTCATCTGGTTGCACCAGGACCGGGGCAAAGTCAAACTTTCAGGCCGACCGCGATGGAGCCCTGCTCGGCTACAAGTCGCGGGAGGCCTCGGTCAAAAAGTTACCTTCTGACTTAGTCTCTTTTTCGATGTTTTTCTTCACCGGGACGAACCTGCCAGTTGGATCCGACCTCCTGGAGCCCTTGTCCGGATACGCGAAGTCGGTTTCCTCGGTGGTGATTTCTACCTTCGGACTTAGTCGTTTTTTCGAGATGAAAATCCTTCGACCGGGGTAAACCTGGATCTTGATCCGACGTCCGTGGAGCCCTTCTCGGATACGATGGCTGGAAGGTCCCGGTCAACTTTTTACGTTCGGACTTAGTCTTTTTTTCTGATGTTTTTCTTGACCGGGACGAACCACGAAGTCAGGCCGGGTCGCGGTTGAGGCAAGCCGGCTAGAATTTCCGCGTCGAGTCGGTCACTTTATGGAGCTTTTTTCTAAAATTTCTCCAATCTTTTCCAAACTTCTGGGGCTTCACCCAGATGTTCTTTTAAGGTTCTTTTGGGGTCCACAGCTCACCCCAAGGGTCCAGAAGTTCTGTGATGGTCCTTGGGAAGTGCGGACTTCAACTCCCAGAGTGCACCTGGCGCAAACTCCTTTTTGGCCACTGGGCAGTGGTCAGCTGGTCACTTTTTCAGGAGTTGGTGCAGGGGACTCTGGTTAGCAATTTTTCACCTGTAGCAAACAGGGAGTCCCTCCTTGAACCAGTGGAAGCCAGGCAAAGTCCTTCTTGTGGTGAAGCCCAAGTGTGCAGCTGGTGCAGTCTTTCTGAGTGCAGGGTCCAGGTGCAGGCCAGGGGTCCAGCAGGGCAGTCCTTCTTCTCCTTGTAGTTCTTTCTTCTTGAAATTTGGTGGGGATCTGAGGCGTGGGTGCAGGTCTGCCAGTTTTATCCTTGCTCCTGGGTGAAAAGCAGGGGGGCCCTGGTTCTCCAATCAGGGACAGGGTCGTCCCCCTGTGATGACCACTTCCTGGGAAGTGTGGCAAAAATCCATCCCAGAAGGCAACAGTCTCTAAAAATCCAAAATGGATGAATCTGATTTTTAGAGGAGAGATCTGGCTGAGCCCACCCACTGGTGTGGCTAAAAATCATAAACACACCCCTCTCCTGCCCTCTCCTAATCTAATCAAGGGGGCACCTAGCTGTCTGGGGTTGCAGGATGTGGGGGTGTTGCTGGGTGCTCCAGATGTCCTTCTCTGCCTTTGAAGACCAGTTTGGCAGCCCTCCCCCTTCCTGCCTCACCATCTGCTGAGGGGAGATTCTCTCCCCCAAGCACATTCCTTTGTGTGAAGTCAGGCCACTTCACACCTCATTAAAGTAGCCTGGCAGAAGCTGCTGCAGGCTGGCCAATCAGAGCACAGCAGCAAAAACAATGCAGAGCTGAAATTGGCAACTTTTTAGGTAAAGTCTAAACTTTTTACCTGCACTAGTTATATTAAATCCAACAACTGGAAGTTGTGGGATTTATTATAACAATCAATTTGATACCAAATTCTTGGTATGTAACATTTAAGGAGACTTTAAAATTTTAAATAAAGTCTGCCCATTCTAGCCTATGAAGGCCATTTACTTCAATGAGGGAAAAACGAATTTGGCTGTTTTTACCTCACCAGGGCTTATAAATCTATTTTTATAAAGTCCCTGCTTATAGTTACATGGCACCCAGCCCTAGGGGCACATAGGGCACACCTTAGGGGTGACTTATATGTAAAAATAAGGTAGTTTAAGACTTTGGAAGTACCTTTAATTCCAAAGTCGAATTTGCATATAACTTTAATTTAAAAGCAGCCAGCAAGGCAGGCTTGCTTTTAAAATGACACTGGGCACCTCAGCAATGCACCTAGGTGTGCACCACCTATGCTGTGGTCCCTAAACCTACATGCCCTACCATATACTAGGGACTTATAGGTAGGTTAACTTAGCCAATTATAATTAGCCTAATTTGCATATCCATTTTACACAGAGCACAGGCCCTGGGACTGGTTAGCAGTACCCAGGGCACCATCAGAGTCAGGAAAACACCAGCATAAAGTGGAAAATGGGGGCAAAAAGTTAGGGGGCCTCTGCAATCAGCCCCAGTTTCTCACAGTAATACATAAAAGCAGTGCAATAATGAGCAGAAAAAACACATGTGCAATGAATAAATGAATGTTATGATTGTCCCAAAAGCAGTAAAATGTAAAGCACTTGAGTCCTTCACCACAATAACCACCACCATTATCCCAACACCCATCATCATTGCAACCATGACCACACAACTGTCACTACCATAATGACTATTAAAATAATTACCAATGCCGTCACAAGTATTATCCTCAATATCACCATTATTATTACCACGGTCATGTGTGCCACCAATTTAATTTCTACTGCCATCACTAACACTAATACCACTTCTTTACACCTGCCACCAGCAACAGCATGACCACCAGTACCACTATCACTAATTTCATTCTTGTGTATTTCTGTGTTTAAGAACATTGTGTGTGTGACTGTTTTGAGTGTAGAAGATTAAGTATGTCAGCATGTCTATGATAGACATTGTGGGCCTGATTTAGAGTTTGCCGGATGGGTTACTCCATCACAAACGTGACTGATATCTCATCTGCCATACTGTGTCTGCCATATTATGATCTCGGTATGCTATTATGGGATTGTAATACAGCATACGGGATATGCGATGGATAGAGTAACCCCCTCCAGCAAACTCTAAATCAATGCCCTTTGTGTGCTGTCAGTATCAAAAATGCCAGACATGATGGCTTTGCCAATGTCTTTTTTTTTCTAATGATAAAATAATAGTTAGTATGTATTTGTATATAAATGTCCTCATGCACCACCACAGAAAAAGGTATCTTGCAATAAAATGGAATTGTATAACTGTACATATGATTAGATGTTCTATTTGCCATGCAGCACACTATTGTCAGTGCATATGCTTTCTATGATTTGCATGTGCTATGATTCTGGGGTTTGAGGGATACAATCTTGGAGAGTTATGCATTAATTCTGCAGCAAGTGCATTATTTTTCTTTAGTCTATAGGATCAGTTAACCAAAAAATAAAATAGTGCATGCACAAGCAAACAGCTTTCATAAACATATACAAGAAGTAAAATTACATATTGCAAAACAGAGTGTTAGTGTGTGACCAATGATGAGGGCCAGGATCAACCAGTTGCTTGTATCAGCAGGTGACTCCTTCATTGGGAACAGTTTTGGAGTTCCATTGAGTGAGAGGGAAGCCTTTGCTCGGGTTTAGACTCTGATGAAGCCGAGACCCTACCTGTTTTTGACTCACTTCAAGGTTAACATGCACCAAAGGCCTTTTAGGCTGATGCACCAAAGGCCTCTTAGGCCTAAACCCAAAATTGTTTAGGTGGTCCATTTCCATACAGGGTATGGACTTTAGAGTGGAACACAGACCTGGGCTGACCATGCCAATGCAGATGTGCTTTCCAGGTTCTTCCACTTAGACTATGAGAACTACGAAGAGGGAGGTTAGTTGCCCATCACCATTTATCTGGGGGGGCATGTAGGAAAGTGCCTTTATTGGATGGTTACCTCCAAACCTGTTGCTCTAGATGCTGCTGGCTATGGCTTTAAATGTGTACTGGAGCCTGCTAACCAGGCCCCAGTGCCATTGTTACCTCCTTAAATTTGCAACTGTGAATTGGTATCCCCAATTTCCCAAATTGGTAAGTACTTTAACCCTCTTATGATTCCATAGTATATGGTACCAGTGGTACCCAGGTCTCGGGTATTAAAGGGGTCACCAGGGCCTGAAGCACTATTTGTGGTACCCTGTGTGACTCAAGTAAACTACCTATGGTAGCCCTGCAATTGGAAACTGCAAGAGCAGTGCAAACTGCTCTGACTTGACTGTGCCCACGACATGTGTGGCACAGCCCAAGCACTCCCTTAGTCACTCCCCCCTAAGGAAGGCCTCCTGCACCCAGGTAGCAGGGTGCATTATACAATGGTGTTCACATGTAAGTCAAGCTTATATGTTCCTACAGTTGCCTTTTCCATTAAAGACTGCTATAAGTGAACAAAGGTCCATCGGATAACATGGGCTGTCATTCGGGCAAACCCGAAGTCACCAGCTCCATTATGGTACTATCAAAGTGGGTCATGTATAGTATCCCCTGGCATGAATCTGGCATTGAGGACAATGTGGCATGGACCCAGAAAGCAACCTTAGCGGTTGCACACCAAGTTGCACCAGTTTTCCTGTGCTCTGGCTGCCAGCCAGCAGCCACTGCTGCCAAGACAGGATTCTGACCCCCTGGACAGAAGTGCAAGCACTCCCAGGAGTCAGGACAGTAGCCTGGATTGGAAGAACGTCACACCTCCCTCCCTCCCAGGAAGGGTAGTTAAATGGCATGTCAAGGCCATTAACTTCAAGGGGCACACTGTAGGAAAGTACCATCTTTCTTGGCATGTTACCCCCATTCTTACATGTATGTCAGTTTGTAGCCTGTATGCCTAACTGTGTCACTGAGGCTCTGCTAATCAGAACCTCAGTGATCATGCTCTCTCTGCCTTTAAATTTGTCACTATAGGCTAGTGACCACTTTTACCAATTCCAATTGGCACACTGGAACACACTTATAATTCCCTACTATATGATACCTAGGTACTCAGGGTATTGAGATTCCAGGAGATCCCTATGGGCTGCAGCTTTCTTTTGCCACCCATAGGGAGCAGACAAACCTTTACACAGGACTGCCACTGCAGCCTGAGTGAAATAGCACACATGTTATTTCACAGCCATTTTCACTACACTTAAGTAACTTATGAGTCTCCTATATGTCTAACCTTCACTTTCTGAAGGCTAGGTGCAAAGTTACTAAGTGTGAGGGCACCCTTCCACATAGTTCAGGGCCATTTCCCCGGACTTTGTGAGTGCGGGAACACCATTACACGCGTGCACTACATATAGGTCAATACCTATATGTATCTTCACTATGGTGACTCCGAAGATGGCCATGTAACATGTCTAAGATCATGGAATTGGCCCCCCCTACCCAAATCTGGTATTGGGGAGCCAATTCCATGCATCCCGGGGCTCCACTATGTACTCCCGGTACTGCCAAACCTGCTCTCTGGGGTTTTCTCTGCAGCTACCGCTGCTGCGACCCCACAGACAGGGTTCTGCCCTCCTGGGGTCTTGGCAGCCCAGTCCCAGGAAGGCAGAACAAAGCATTTCCTCTGAGAGCAGGGTGTTACACCCTCTCTCTTTGGAAATAGGTGTTAAAGGCTGGGGAGGGGTAGCCTCTCCCAGCCTCTGGAAATGCTTTGAAGGGCACAGATTGTGCCCTCCTTACATAAGCCAGTCTACACTAGTTTAGGGAACCCCCAGGCCCTGCTCTGGCGTGAAACTGGACAAAGGAAAGGGGAGTGCCCAGAGCTCCTCCAGTGTGTCCCAAACCTCTGCTATCTTGTTTCCAGAGGTGTGAGGGCACTCTGGAGGCATCTGAGCGGCCAGTGCCAGCAGGTGACATCAGAGACCACTCCTGATAGGTGCTTACCTGACTAGAAGGCCAATCCTCCTCTGAGATCTATTTAGAGTCTCTCCAGTTGGCTTTTCCTCAGATAACGAATCCAGTAGGACTCCTCTGCACTTCTCTCTTCACCTTCTGCCAAGGATCGACTGCTGACTGCTCCAGGACCCCTGCAAAACTGCAACAAAGTAGCCGGAAGACTACCAGTGACATTGTAACGCCTAATCCTGCCGGCTTTCTTGACTGTTTCCTGGTGGTGCATGCTCTGGGGGCTGTCTGCCTTCATCGTGCACTGGAAGCCACAAAGAAAGCTCCAGTGGGTCGACAGAATCTGCCCCCTGATTCAGCAGGCACTAAACTTCAGCTTCACCAGTACTCTGGGTCACCTCTCATCCTGACAAGTGTGGCCCCTGGAACACAGGTGGTGGACCCAAGTGACCCAGACTGTCCAGTGGTCCAACTGTCCAAATTTGGAGGAGGTAAGTCCTTGCCTCCCCTCTCCAGACAGTAATCCTGTGCACCACGTGAACTGCAGCTACAAGGGTTTCTGTGCACATTTCCAAGAAATCCTGCATGCAAGCCAAGCCTAGATCCCCAGCACTCTGTCCTGCGATGCTCAGCTGGTTGAGTTGATCTCTGGTGTTGTTGGACCTCCTTTGAAGTGTTGAAATGACTGCCATGTTCAGTCTTCTTGAACCACTTTTCAAGGACTTCTGCAGTTATTCCCTCCTTGTGCGTGTGCTCTCTACACTGCTGAGGGTCCCCTCTGTCTCCTCTCCCAAGCGGTGATATCCTGGTTCTTCCTGGGTACGAGCAGCACCCTTTTTCTCCAACCGTGACTATTGCAGCTATAAAGGCCTGTTTGTGGTATTTTGCCAATTAAACAACTCTGCATTCTCCAGCACGCCATGGGACATCTTCTGTATAAGGAAGAACTTCCTACCTCCTTTTGTTGTTGCAAAACCTACAGCTTCTTCCAACCGGCAGCCATTTTGCACCTTCATCCGGGGTTTAGTGGGCTCCTGCCCTCCCTGGACACTTGACTTGGTCCCCTTCCTTTGCAGGTCCTCAGGTCCAGGAATTCATCTTCAGTGCTTTGCAGTCTGTTGTGGTCTTTGCAAAATCCTTCATCACAAATTTAGTGTGTTTCTGGGGAAATAGTAGTACTTTACTCCTACTTTCCCGGGTCTTGGGATGGGGTATCTTTTTCACCCTTAGTGATTTCTTACCTTCCCAGTGACCCTCTACACACTACACTAGCCTAGGGGTCCATTTGTGGTTCGCATTCCACTTTCATTGTATATGGTTTGTGTTGCCCCTAGGCCTATTGTATTCTACAGGGTTTGCACTACTTTCTGACAGTTTTACTTACCTGATTTGGTTTGTTGTGTATATTTTGTGTATGTTACTTACCTCCTAAGAGAGTAAATCCTCTACGATATTTTTGGCACATTGTCACTAAAATAAAGTACCTTTATTTTTAGTAACTCTGAGTATTGTCTTTCTTATGATATAGTACCTATATGATATAAGTGGTATAGTAGGAGCTTTGCATGTCTCCTAGTTCAGCCTAAGCTACTCTTCTATAGCTACCTCTATCAGCCTAAACTGCTAGGACACTACTACACTCTACTAATAAGGGATAACTGGACGTGGCACAAGGTGTAACTACCATTGGTACCCACTATTAGCCAGGCCCCTCTCCTACACACACAACCTCAGATATGCAAGCAGGCTGTCTCCCACTGAAGAAGAAAGCCATCCCCTTGCTCACAGGCTCATTTTCACCCAGACAGGTGGGAAAATGAGTTAGGAGGTGTACTGTCCCAGTAGGTAACCTGGGGCCAGATGTAGAAAGGCTTTTGCGCCTCGCAAACAGCGAAAATCGCTGTTTGCGAGGCGCAAAACCCCCATCACAATGCCCATTCCCATTTTGTGAGTCGGTAACCTGGTTACCGACTTGCAAAATGGGACTGCGAGTGGCAAATAAGAAGGGGTGTTCCCCTTCCTATTTGCGAGTCGCAGCGCAATGCAGGATTGCTTTGTGACCGCGAACACGGTCGCAAAGCAATTCACAGTTGCCACCAGTGTCACACTGGTGGTAATCTATTCGCAAAAGGGAAGGAGTCCCCATGAGACCCCTTCCCCTTTGTGAATGGCCTTGAAAAAAAAATTTCAGAGCAGCCAGTGGTCCTATGGACCACTGCCTGCTCTGAAAAAATGAAACTTAAACATTTCATTTTTTCAGTTTGTAATGCATCTTGTTTTCCTTTAAGGAAAACGGGCTGCATTACAAAAAAAAAAAAACTGCTTTATTTAAAAGCAGTCACAGACGTGGTGGTCTGCTGTCTCAAGCAGGCCACCATCCCTGTGAGTGTTGAGACTCGCAAGAGGGTCGCAAATTGCGACCCACCTCATTATTATTAATGAGGTGGGCCTTTGCGACCCCCTTGCGACTCGCTGATGGTGTCAAGGACACCATCCTTCATCCAGCATTGCGAGTCGCAAATTGCGAGTCGCTCAGACTTGCAATTTGCAAGTTGCAATGCCGGATATTCCTACATCTGGCCCCTGGTCTTTACAGCTGAGGAAGACTTCTGTCATCTTGAAAAGAGGCAGAAAAGAGCGGTCTGGGTGGAAAAGGTGTCACAACCCACCAGATGTGGTCCCACCAGTGGCATGTTAGCCAGAGTTAGTAGCTCATTGGCCAATTATACTCACACTCTTAACACTCCTATATCTAGCATTTCAGGTGCTCCCTTGTACCAGAATGTCAGATCTTTGCAAAAGAGGACAAGAGAAGACCCACATTGATGACCACATGAACGTGCACTAAAAAAGGTGTGATAACATGAATCTGAGGCAACGTCCTCAAACTGCTCAATTGCAACTCATCCTGGACTAAAGCCTGCTTCCTGTAGTAAGAGGTAACCCTTTGTGATCCAAAGGCAAGACCAGATTCCCTTGGACTACTGTTAGTAGGTCCTCTTCCACCACAGGTAAAACTTACTCGCTGGATCCAAAAAAGCACTGACCATCTAGCCCCCCAAGGAATTGCCCAAAGAAAGGTGGTCCAGTGCATTGTGGGAAGTGTTCCTCTAGTAAGGCCTGACTGCTCTTTGCCACACTAATAGGACTAAGCTAAGGGTTTATCATTGTGAATCCGAGCAATCATCTGTGGGTTTTGTGAGATAATTACATAGAGAAAGCTAACCGGCATCACTCTATAATACTCTGCTTTCCTACATTGAGGCAGAAGGCTGTATTCAGAGAGTGCTCTGTGAAGTTAGATACCTTTTTACTGAGGACCTGCTGAAATGGATTTGCTGCTGTGAAAACATTCTGAGCAGGACAAACCTGTTTCCTCAGCCCAGCATAGTTACACCATTGCCTAATCCACTCTCGATTTGGTTAGATCTGGCCCACAAGTGGCAGAGAGTAAACATTTTTTACAGTGCCAAAGCTTTGCAGTGGTAAGCCCATTTTCCCAAAGCTCTTTGTCTAAGACTTCCAGACTTCAGGGGAGATGTTTAGGATTTTAGGGCTGCATCCAGCAAAGGCATTGAGCAGGGTCCAGTGAAAATCTTAGTTGTCACACAGCAACTGTGGATCCAGGAAAAATAAATCAATGTTTTGTGTCCTTGTAGCCACACGAGCTTCATCCCACTGACAGATGTAATCCACTTCTATGTCTCTGGCACAAGAGGAAAGAGATTACAGCAAGAGGGGTCCAGGCCACTTCTGATCTTCCAGAGGTCCAGACAATAATTTAAGGAGGGTCCCATGAGGTTGGTACTAGCCACTGGACAGGAGTGACTCCTGGCTCCTTCCTAAACAATGGGGTACATTTTTTCAGGGGTATCCCTGTTCACATTTTCATTAGTTTCTCTTTGCTGCACTGCAAATAATCCCACAGTTTACCTTACTCCTAAAAAGCAAAATGGGAGAACCCTCCCTTGTGCATAGTCTTTATGTCCACTCAGAGGTATGTCAAGGGAAATGAGCAGTCACCTCCCATACATCCATTGCAAACTGGTTTTGGGAGGCAGTTTCCGTCTCACTGAATTTGGAGCCAGTCTAACTAATGTGGGCCTGGGGAAAAATGGTTTACCTTCCTACAAGTCTCACTTTACATCTGCCTGTGGAAGACAAGCCACCCATTGGTCATTTACAAGGAAAATACGTTTGTGAGACTAACCCATTCCCATCTTGCAAGAGGAAAATAAACACCACCCACACCTAGGCAATTGTCTCTGCTGTGGGAACAGTTTTCACATCCCATTGTCGGGGGGCACTGGCAGGCCAGCTGTACCAGGCTAATGCTAATTACCCTAACTGAGATTCAGGTAGGACAAATATAACTTTCTAACAGTTATTTTCCCCATATATTTATTAAAAGTAGTGAAATACATTTGAGATCAGAAACCCTTTGAGGCTCACATCCCTAAAGACATTAATCATTCTGTGATTGATTTGACCTGCTTACTTCCTGCAGTCTTCCAAGTAGTGCCCTTCTCAGAAAGCACTTTGAGTTTGGTGCTGTTGTTTATCAGGACATTGCAAGTTGCCACTATAATCATTTTAGAGACTAATGCCTCCACAGTCAGCTATTCATAAACCTGTGGCTAGCTCAATTATCACCATCACCCAAGAGGGTTATAGTAGTGTGCTTAAAACTTATTTTGCTGGCTTGGTAGTGCTTTGCATTTGGGGTTGCAAGACAGCCTCACATGGTTCTCAACCTTCTAAGAGTCAAACATTTCTTTGTATTTTAAAAAATGCTATTAGTTCACAAGGTGACAAATATTTAAAAGCATGTTGATAAAAATGGTTGCATCAAAACACCCTTCTGCAGAAGATGTACATGTACATTTAGCAAGAGTAAGCACTACATCTGGGTACCTCATTTCTCCTTACTAATCAAGTGCATCAGAACTATTGTAAGATCCTTATTTCAACAACTAGAGATGCAGTTATCATTCCAAGTGCAATTAAAACCACAGACTATCTAGGGGTAAGTGGATATACAATGAAGTATGAAATAAAACAAAAATGCTAAAGGGCCCCTCCTATTAGGTTACTTTTCCAGAGTGTACTCTGACAAATACTAAGCAGGAGACATATATTATTTTTGCCATGAGCCATACATCAATAAGCGGCACTATATGCAGTGACAACATGCACCTATGTAATGGAATGTATTGTTTTCAGGCCCTCTTGCCTTTCCTTCCCATTGTTATCGCACTAAGACTAGATGTAAAAAATGCTGATTTCAAATGTTGGCCTTCTATGATCAGTATTTGGGCAAAAGTAAAGAATTTTAGGAATGAACCAATTTGCTAATACATCAGATCATAAAATTTGGAATTGTGCAACGTTGTAATCTGATAAATACTAGTGACCGAGGCTGCAAATTACAAATCACTGCAACTGGGGGCCATTAGAGAATGGGCACCTACTAGGTCAGAAGACCACCAAGGTTTTGATCACTTTTTGAAAATATTTTTTTTATTGCATCTTCTTTTCCTTACAGTAAAATTGATTTCATTTAAAATATATTTTTTTCAAAAGATTATTTGAGAATTAGCAGTGGTCACCTGGACTATTGTCTACTCCCCAGTTTTTATCTTTAACTCTTGTTGCAAATGAATTACCACCTCAACTTGGGAGTCAGCAATTTTCCTAAATTTTGTGACTGTATTTCAGTTGCAAATCATTGACACATATGTTGTAAAAAATCCAATATTTAGAAGAAACATCTACAGTATGAACCTTCCAAATATTACACTGATCTGGAGTTGCAATACTATTGTAGAATATTGTAAACGTTTACAGTCTCCTAAAATAGCATTCATACATAGGAAAACGAAAACTTTGCACTGGAGTAATTGCAAGCATAATTTTTTTTTTATACATTTGGCCACTAATGGTCACTGTGCCCATGATGTGTGCAGTTAGTTATATTTTTGCAGAGAATCTGAATGGATCCAACTGTATTGCACTTGGTGTTTATTTTTGGAGGGCTGGGTATATTATTCCTTTTACAAGTCTTTATATATTGTTGCAGTGTTATGTAGCACAAATGCAACCAAAGGGACTGCTGTGTTTTCCATGACCAACAGTTACATTAAACAAGGCTACATTCATTTTATGCCTTAGGTACGCGGAGATTAAGGGTCTCAGTTAAAGTTCAACGGATGGGTTACTCCGTCACAACAGTGACGGATATCCCGTCTGCCACATTATAATTGTGCTTGGATATAGTGCAGATGTAATGCATTAGACGGGAAATCTGTTACAGTTGTGATGGAGTAAACCCATCTGCCGAACTCTAAATCAAACCCTAAGTGATTTTCCCACAATCACAGGATAGATCAGATGCTGACACTTCAACTTTGTTCCCCAATTCCAAATCCAGCATCTCCAACCTTAATAGACCATCTTCTCCTTTTCTAAAAATCTTCTTTCATTCTCATGCCTTCCATTGTCTACCCTATTTTGGTGTTGCCTAACCTTCTGAATCTTCGGAAGAAGAATATACGCATCAACCCAACACACTAACACTCTGTTTTGCAAGCAATGTTACAGTGTACATTCAAGCTTACAAGCTGCATCCACACACACTACAATCATAGACATACAGAAACCTATTTATTAAAACCTTTTTGCATAAGTAAGTCAGTATTCCAGTAGTACTACTTTCCATATTCACAAACGCTGTTTATACAATTCCGGGAATGATGGTCATGAAGTAAAATGAGAGGCTGTCTGCACCAGGAATCTACACATCAACCCACCAGACTAATACCCTATTTTGCAAACAATATTATTACAGTGTACATTCAAGCTACAAGATGCATTCACACATACTACAATCTCATGGATATGCAGAAACCTATTCATTAAATCCTTTTTGCGTACGTAAAACAGTACTCCAGTGGTACTAATTTCCACATTCACAAATGCTATTCATAAATCTGCCACCTGAGATCTTTCATATCTGGCCTGTCCTAATGTGTAAATATATCTGCCAAGAGTGTGAACATCTATTTACAGGGAATCTATTTTTGTAGTCTGTGAGAGGACCCGCGAAAACCTTCCCTCACTTTATTCAACCTTATCATTAGGCTAACAACCCTCTGAGCTGCGCAGTGGACAACCAATTCTGGAAGTACATCATCACATGCGGCAGTAAAGAAGGTGTACACATGGACACCCCGGGACTGCAGCAAGCACTAGGATGACCTTCAGCAGTGATAGACACACCTACAGGCACAGGAAGTGCTGGGAGTATCCGTCAGCTTACATCTCAACACAGGAGGGTTTTGAAAGCAGCTAATCTGTTGGAGGTAGATAAGAAGAAGAGTAGTGATAAATGTGATTTCCGAATGAAAACATAAATGCTTATATGTTTTGAAAAGGTTTTTCGGTCATGACTCCTATTTTATGTCTTTAAATGCAATATTTTGTCTTGTAAATTATGTTGTTGAAAAAAATATTATTTCTTATTGTAAGTTGATTTCTAATTCAAATATGCACTGAAGGATATGTTAACTCACAGGTTATTCGTAAATCAACATCATGGTCTTTGAAAGAATTATCAGTGCATCATTGTTATGTGGCCCTAATTTGAAAAAGTGACAACATAATGGGGGTCATTACAACCCTGGTGGTCGGTGTTAAAGCGGCGGCAATCCCGCCAACAGGCAGGCGGTCAAAAAAATTGAATTCTGACCCTGGCGGAAACCGCCAACAGAGACCGCCACTTTAACACTCCGACCGCCACGGTGGGACAAACAAACAGCGCAGCGGTCACCGCCAACAGACAGGCGGGAGTCAATGTACCGCCCACCCTATCACAACCCACCAATCCGCCACCTTTTCCGGGGCGGTAGCCCCGCCGATAAAAACACGGCGGCAACAGACATCACGAACGGAAAACGCTCACCTCTACACACTCCACGAGGAATCTGGACAGCATGGAACCCGAACTACACATCCTACCAGCTATTGTCTTCCTGCTCCTCTACCAGGAGCACGAACGGCAGCGCAGAAGACACCGGTGAGTACTGCACCCACGACACAGGGGAGGGAAAAAATTACGGGCACACACATACGCAACACACCCACCCCCACCCTCACCCACTACAACACACACATCAATGCATAGCAACACATCACAGTTACCCTCCCAATCCCCCGGAAGAATGCAAAGACAAAATAAAATGACCATGAAAATAGAATTATATTGTACGGCTAAGTACAAATTTTATGTCAAACATCTAGAACTCTATATACATATTTAAATTGTCCAGTCCAAAATGGGCATCAGCCATTGTTCCTGGGCCAATGGGCCTAAACACACGGGCAAAGCCAACACAGGAGACCCAAATCCATTGGAGAGAACACTGCAGGGGCATCAGATAGCAAAACTACAGGCACCTCAGGGGGAAGGGAAGGGGGGGCACCTCAGCCAGATGAGTCCACAATGCCAGATCCACGAGGAGCCTCCATGGCCACTGTCCCATCCTGGGGAGTGCAAAGCCACAGTCTCACAAGTCTCTACAGTGGGTGGATTGCCCACTAACCATCCTGGGGAGTGCAAAGCCACAGTCTCTCAAGTCTCTACAGTGGGTGGATTGCCCACTGTACCATCCTGGGGAGTGCAAAGCCACAGTCTCTCAAGTCTCTACAGTGGGTGGATTGCCCACTGTACCATCCTGGGGAGTGCAAAGCCACAGTCTCTCAAGTCTCTACAGTGGGTGGATTGCCCACTGTACCATCCTGGGAGTGCAAAGCCACAGTCTCACAAGTCTCTACAGTGGGTGGTTTGACCACTGTACCATCCTGGGGAGTGCAAAGCCACAGTCTCTCAAGTCTCTACAGTGGGTGGATTGCCCACTGTACCATCCTGGGGAGTGCAAAGCCACAGTCTCACAAGTGGATTACAGACTCCACTGGTTCTGGAGGAGGCATGGTGCCCAGAGTGCTTCGTGCAGCCCTGCCCGACATAGATGCGGGCCTGCCCCTTCTGCCAATGGGCCAGCGGTGCGTGACACGGCGGTGCCCAGCGGAGCGGTGCTTGAAATGAAGGGCCCAGCGGAGCGGTGCTTGAGAGGAAGGGCCCAGCGGAGCAGTGCAGAGACGGCGGTGCCCAGCGGAGCGGTGCTTGAGAGGAAGGGCCCAGTGGAGCGGTGCAGAGACGGCGGTGCCCAGCGGAGCGGTGCTTGAGAGGAAGGGCCCAGCGGAGCGGTGCTTGAGAGGAAGGGCCCAGCGGAGCGGTGCTTGAGATGAAGGGCCCAGCGGAGCGGTGCTTGAGAGGAAGGGCCCAGCGGAGCGGTGCAGAGACGGCGGTGCCCAGCGGAGCGGTGCTTGAGATGAAGGGCCCAGTGGAGCGGTGCTTGAGAGGAAGGGCCCAGTGGAGCGGTGCTTGAGATGAAGGGCCCAGCGGAGTGGTGCAGAGACGGCGGTGCCCAGCGGAGCGGTGCTTGAGAGGAAGGGCCCAGCGGAGCGGTGCTTGAGATGAAGGGCCCAGCAGAGCGGTGCAGAGACGTCGGTGTCCAGCGGAGCGGTGCTTAAGAGGAAGGGCCCAGCGGAGCGATGCTTGAGATGAAGGGCCCAGCGGAGCGGTGCTTGAGATGAAGGGCCCAGCGGAGCGGTGCAGAGACGGCGGTGCCCTGTTCAGCGGTTCTTGAGACGGCGGTGCCCTGTTCAGCGGTGCTTGACTTGAAGGGCCCTGTTCAACAGTGCTTGACTTGAAGGGCCCTGTTCAGCGGTTCTTGAGACGGTGGTGCCCTGTTCAGCGGTGCTTGACTTGAAGGGCCCTGTTCAGCGGTGCTTGACTTGAAGGGCCCTGTTCAGCGGTTCTTGAGACAGCGGTGCCCTGTTCAGCGGTGCTTGACTTGAAGGGCCCTGTTCAGCGGTTCTTGAGACGGCGGTGCCCTGTTCAGCGGTGCTTGACTTGAAGGGCCCTTTTCAGCGGTTCTTGACTTGAAGGGCCCTGTTCAGCGGTGCTTGACTTGTAGGGCCCTGTTCAGCGGGCTTGACTTGAAGGGCCCTGTTCAGCGGTGCTTGACTTGAAGGGCCCTGTTCAGCGGTTCTTGAGACGGCGATGCCATGTTCAGCGGTGCTTGACTTGAAGGGCCCTGTTCAGCGGTTCTTGACTTGAAGGGCCCTGTTCAGCGGTGCTTGACTTGAAGGGCCCTGTTCAGAGGTTCTTGAGACGGCGGTGCCATGTTCAGCGGTTCTTGACATGTATCTCCAGGGCACCAGATCCGGCCATGAAAAGGACTTCACTCACCACCAGATATGTGGCTGCCGGGCCCTTCGTGCATATCTGTCCTCTCGCTTGCGGGGCCCTCCTGTGCTGCAGTCCCGGGCCCGTGTGTGTCCTTCACACCTGGAATGGGGCTGGTGGGGCCCTCCTGGGCAGCTCGGCTGCTTCCGGACTTGTCGGGCGTGCTGCCCTTGCCACCCTTCCCTGCTCCTCTGTGGCCCTTTCCTCCCTTTTTCGGTGTGCCAGGTGGCACCCCACTTCCTGACGGTGCCAGGGTAGTGTCTTTGGAGCCTGCTGTGTCTGGCCTCTCGCGCCGCCCACTTGGTTTTTTGTTTTTTTTTTCCGGGGGGGGGGGGTGGATGGCTGTCTCTTTACTGCTAGCCGAAGTGGATGGCCTTGAAGGTGGGGGACTCAAAATCCTTGGACTATTGTCCTTGTAGGTCCAGGGTTTGTGGTGGCTGAGGTGCTGACTTGAGACTTATGAGTTGGAGGGGGTGGGTCAGGTGATGGGAAGAGGTTAACTTTGGACAGGAAAAGCTTTTTAGGAGCAGTGGGAAGGGTAGGTGTAGTGGGTATGGGAGTGGAGGAAGAGGATGTGGTTGTAGGAGAGTCATGTCTGGTGTCTTTGGGTGCAGGTGCTTGTGCTGGAGGCTGTCGTGAGGTGGATGGCTGTTGAGTGGGTGGCTGCCTGCGTTTGTGTGGTTTGGAAGAGGGGGTGACAGACACACTGGGAGAGGACACAGGGGACGTGTTAAAGGTAGTGGGGGTGGTGACTGCACGTGTGCGGGGTATTCTGGTGGGTGTGCTGGTGATGGACGTAGTGGCTGATGATGTTGTGCATGCAAGTGTGAGTTGAGACATCACAGGGAGGGAGGAGGGAGACGAGGAGGAGGGGGACACAGAGGAGGCAGTGGCTGTTGGCATGTCTGCATGTGGATGTTGCTTGTGTGAATGATTGTGTGATGTGTGGTGCTTATGTCTGGATGAGCTTGCCTTGGGTGTTGAGGTGTGTGCAGGCTGGTCTGTAGGTGTGTCTGGGATAGGCAGAGGTACAGGGGAGTGGGAATGGGTTGAGGAAGTTGGAGGTGGGAGGCAGGAGACAGGGACAATGGCTGCCGTCAGTGCTGAGGCCAGAGCGTTGAACGATCGCTGATGGGCAGCTTGACCCGAATGAATGCCCTCCAGGTATGCATTACTCCGGTGCACCTCCCTCTCTACACCCTGGATGGCATTCAAAAGGGTAGACTGCCCAACAATGAGCGTCCTGAGGAGGTCAATGACCTCCTCACTGAGGGCAGCAGAGGTGACTGGGGCAGGGCCTGAGGTGCCTGGGGCGAAGGAGATGCCCACCTTCCTGGGTGAGCGGGCACGGGCACGGGGCGAAGGCTGAGGGGCTGCTGGGAGGGCAGAGCTGGTGCGCTGGGTGGCGGCTGTACCTATTGTTGCGGTGGGCACGGATGTTGCTGCCACCACAAGGGAGCTCCCTTCTGAGGACATGTCTGTGTCACTGGTGTCACCACGTGTCCCCGCTGTGGAGCTCCCCTCGCCCTCCGTCTCACTGGTGTACTCCGAGTCGGTTGCATGGCCCTCCATGGCCATGTGAGATGCAGCTCCCTCGTGCTCCAATGCCACTTCTCCTCCGCCTGATGATGCTAATGCACACATGAACAGAAAGACCAACAAAAAAGGGGGGGGAGAAATAAAGACATGTTGAGTGCATGCATTGGCGACACAGTTGGCGGAGAGGACAGACACAGAAGCCCCATGCACTACGCCGCGCACTTGGGGTCCACTACTCAATCCGTGGGACATGCCCTACAAGCCTATGGACGACATCTGCACACATAGATGACACAGGGCCATGAAAACCAGTACTAGGCACCCTACAGAGGTGGGGGGCGGGGGCACAGGGCCATGCCTAATTGAGAGGCCTAGCCTACAGAAATCGCCCTGGCCTAGGGATTCCCACAGCCCTCCTCCCCCACCCAGACACCTCCACTGCGCGCTAAGATAGCTGAGTGTGCTTGTACTCACCCCCTTGTGTCTGCTGTGATGTCCTCACGCGCCCATCCAAATCGGGGTAGGCCACCGCCAGGATCTGGGACATCAGGGGGGTCAATTGACGAGTGGCACCCCTCCTACGTTGGGAGGCCATCCCCAGCAGAGCCTCCGCGGTCTTCCTGCTCCCGCGGCGGATGTCCTCCCACCTCTTGCGGCAGTGGGTGCCCCGTCTGAGTGGACCCCCAGGGTCCGGACATCCTTGGCGATGGCACGCCAAATGTCGATCTTCTGATGGGCGCTGACCTATGTGACATGTACAGGGGGAGAAAATAAAATATCATCATTTTCTGCATGCTCAATGTGATTGGCCCCCCATCCCCACCCTTGCCATGTGGCACATGCTCTCATCTGTCGTTTGATGCATGCCTCATTCGCTCCCCTCCCCACCATCGTTCATTAACCCCACTCAACCCAGGCATTGGCCACAAAGCATGGTCCCAGTGTACTTACCTGTTGGTCTGGAGGACCGTAGAGTAGCGCATACTGGGGGAGGACCCCATCCATGAGATTCTCCAATTCTTCAGAAGTGAAGGCAGGGGCCCTTTCCCCAGTCGCAGCAGCCATTGTCTCTTCAAAACCGAGGTCACAGCAGCACTTGAAGTATAGGTCCTCTCCTGTGGAAGATCAGGTCTTGAGTGATTAAGCAGATAGAAAATGGCGGTCACGCCCGCGGCGGTGCGTACCGCGGCGGTGCATACCGCGACCGCCAGCGCACATCGTCATTGGCTCCTCAGACCCATAGGGTTCAATGTTAACCAATGCGGCTTTGCACCGCGGTCTTTGACCGCCTACCGCCACGGTGTGCCACGCCAGCGCATTGACCTCACATCCCACTGTCGCACTTTACAGGTCAGGCAGCTGCCATTTCAAGGGCCCACATGGCTTAAATTCTACTGCGTCACACATACCTAGGCCTTGCATCAACACTCATACAAGCCATTCAATGCATTGAGAATCGTGTACTGTGCAAGCTGTGGGAACGTACCTGTGGGTTGATTGACTCTGTGCTCCATGTTGTCCTTCCTAGGCACCGTCCGCTGGGACTTGTGAGGAGATGGAGGAATCTTCCTGTGTACAGACCGCTGGTGGACCTGTCGACAATGGAAGAAAGACATGTCATACTAACACACAGACTTGACAGAGCCACTATACAGGAACTGTGTGCCCAGCTGGAGCCAGACCTGATGTCACCCATCCGCCAACCCACAGGGATTCCCCCTCTAGTGCAGGTTCTGTCAGTACTCCATTTTTTGGCAAGTGGGTCATTCCAAACAACAGTGGCCATTTCATCTGGGATGTCTCAGCCTATGTTTTCCAAGGTGTTGTCCAGAGTGTTGTCTGCCCTGCTGAAATACATGCGGAGCTACATTGTTTTCCCTGAGGTGGGCGATTTGGCAACGGTGAAGGGTGATTTCTATGCGCTTGGACATATTCCCAACATCATTGGTGCAATTGATGGGACACATGTTGCTTTGGTCCCCCCAGCACAAGTGAACAGTTGAACAGGAACAGAAAAAGTTATCATTCCATGTATATCCAGGTTGTCTGTTTGGCTGACCAGTACATCACCCATGTAAATGCCAAGTTCCCTGGGTCAGTGCATGACGCCTACATCCTGCGAAATAGCAGCATCCCTTACGTGATGGAACTACTTCAGAGACACTGTGTGTGGCTAATTGGTGACTCTGGTTACCCCAACCTGTCCTGGCTACTGACCTCAGTGAGGAATCCCAGGACAAGGGCAGAGGAACGGTACAATGAGGCCCATGGGCGTACTAGGAGGGTGACCGAGCGAACCTTTGGGCTCCTGAAGGCCAGGTTTAGGTGCCTCCATATGACAGGTGGATCCCTAATGTACTCACCAAAGAAGGTGTGCCATATCATTGTGGCCTGCTGTATGCTTCACAACCTGGCTTTGCGACGCCAGGTGCCTTTCTTGCAGGAGGATGGTCCAGATGGTGGTGTTGTGGCAGCTGTGGAGCCTGCAGAGAGTGAAGAGGAGGAAGATGAAGAGGACGACACAGACAACAGGGACACAGTAATACAGCAGTATTTTCAATGACATACTGGTAAGAATCAACACCGGCCTTTTACATTTACTTAAAGTCTCCTGCCTCTCTACTGTCTGAGTTTCCCCCCAGTTTATGTTAACTGAGTTGTGACTTTCCCTTCCAGTTTCAGAGATGTGGGCCCCACACTGTGACCTCTGCTTTGTTTCCCCATGGACTACAGCCGTGTGACAGTGGTATATTGTCATCACAATGTAACTGGACATTTTGTCACGGTTCTGTGTAATACAATTGTTCAAAAATACAGGCAGACTCCAGATTATTTTTGTGCAATAAGTGAGTTTATTAAAGTGCTCAATTTTGGGTAATGGTTGCAATTTGGTGAGGGGTGATGGTGGAGGATTGTCCATGGCAGAGTCCAGATTTTCAGTCTCACAGGTGCATTGTCCATATGCCTGTGGAAGGTGGAGCAGGGGCAGTTTAAGGTTGGACAGTGTGACAATGTGGGACAGTGGGATGACAATCAGGGGGTATCCATTCCTGGCGGGGGTCTTGGCAGCTTACTCTGTCTTCTTCCTAGATCTCAGGCCCCGCTTGCGGGGTGGTTCTCCTTCTGCAGGGGGTGGGGTTCTGGTGGCCTGTTGTTCTTGTGTCGGGGCCTCCTGTCCACTAGCGCCGGCGGAGGTGGTAGCCTGTTCTTCGTCCATGCTAGTGACAGGGGCCCTTTGTGGTGCCACATGGTCCCGCAATGTGGTGACAATCTGATTGAGAGCCACAACGATGGTGCCCATTGCGGAACTGATGTGTCTGAGTTCTTCCCTGAACCCCATAAACTGTTTCTCCTGCAGTACCTGGATCTCCTGGAACCTGGCCAGGACCGTCGCCAACGTCTCCTGGGAGTGGTGGTAGGCTCCCATAATGGAGGAGAGGGCCTCGTGGAGAGTGGGTTCCCTGGGCCTGTCCCCCCCCTGTCGCACAGTAGCCCTCCCAATTCCCCTGTTTCCCTGGGGATCTGTCCCCTGGATGGTATGCCCACTACCACTGCCCCCAGGTCCCTGTTGTTGTTGGAGTGGTGGGTTAACCTGGGTGCCCTGTAGTGGTGGACACACCGCTGATTGACGTGTCCTGGAGACAGAGGCATGGGCCCGCTGGGTGGGTGCTGTGCTGGTGTTCCCAGAGGGGGGTAGGTCTGCTGTGGCCTGTGACTGTCTGTGGGGAACCGACTTTCCCGAGGTCCCCGATGGGCCGGGCTGGTCATCTTGGTCCAGGGAGACAGAGCTGCTGGCATCACTGTGGGCCTCTTCTGAGGGTGGGATGGACATTTCTAGACCCTCCTGGGCGGTGTCGTGGCGTTCGGGTCCTGCAGGGGTGTAAGAGTATGTTTATTGGTTCTGTGTGTGCCATAGCGTGCAATGGGAGTGTGCCCGTGTACCCCAGTGCTGGCATTCCCTTGTGGGGGCTGTTGTGACGGTGGTTTGGGGGGGGATGGGTATGTGCAGTGGGCATGCTTAGGTGATGGCTGTCCATGGTTTGTGGTCGCATGCAGGGCTTGGTGTTGGGATGGGTGGGTTGTGATGGTGAGACATTAGCAAGGAGGATGTGTGATGGGGTGGGGGGGAGGATGGGGGTATGATTTGGCATGCTGGTGGGGGGGGATGAAATAGTTGAGATTAGACTTACCAGAGTCCATTCCTCCGCCTACTCCTGCGAGGCCCTCAGGATGCAGGATCGCCAAGACCTGTTCCTCCCATGTAGTAAATTCTGGGGGAGTGGGTGGGGGTCGCCGCCAGTCTTCTGCACCGCGATGTTGTGTCTGGATACCATGGAACGCACCTTCCCCCGTAGGTCGATCCAGCGCTTCCTGATGTCATCCCGATTTTGTGGATGCTGTCCCACAGCGTTGACCCTGTCCACTATTCTTTGCCACAGCTCCATCTTCCTGGCAATGGTGGTGTTCTGCACCTGTGTCCCGAAGAGCTGGGGCTCTACCCGAACTATTTCCTCCACCATGACCCTGAGTTCAGCGTCTGAAAACCTGGGGTGTCTTTGGGGTGCCATGGGGTGGTATGGATGAGGTGTGAGGTGATGTTTGTGGTGATGAGTGAGGTGAGTGTGGTGTTTTGTGCGTGGATGTTGTGTGAGTGATGGTGTTATGTGCCTGTGAATGATCTGTACTAGCTGGTAGTGTCTCTCTCTGGCCTTAGTCAATAAATGGTGGTCGTAGGGGTTTGTGGGTGATGTGGGTGTGTGTTTTATATAGTATTGAGTGTGTGGGAGTGGTGTTTGTATGTGTATCAGGTGTGTGTATTTTGAATTGTCCAATGTGGTAGTGCTTTGGAGATGTGTGTGTATTTTGAGCACGGCGGTGTGTACCGCCAATGGAAGACCGCGGTTGAAAGACCGCCGCGTGGATTCGTGGGTTGGAATGGTATGGGCGTATTTCTGTTGGCGTGACGGTGGAGGTTTGGTCATCGCCAGTTTTTCGCTGCCCTTTGGTGTGGCGGACTTTTGTGGATGTCGGGTTTTTGGCGGTTTGCCTGTTGCGGGTCAGAATGACCGTGGCGGTTTCCCGCGGCCGAGCGGTTTTATGGCAGTCTTCTGACCGGCGGTAAGCGCCTTTTACCGCCGAGGTCAAAATGACCCCCAATGTAATTAACCATATTAATTTGTGTTTCAAACACATTTCAGAAATAAAATCTGAGATAATGTCACAGTGACATAGTTACACAAACAAAAGATCACTTTAGAAAATATTGTGCACACAATGACTACTTACAATTGTTCTCTGTTACATTTCCAGAAAGTGGACATGGATGAGCACACACCAGTCATCAACCTCTGACAGTTGACTCATACCTAGGTTCTTGTTTGGTATTATAGTTTAATGTGCTGGTAATTTCTTTCAGTAACTCCCGCATGCTAAGGTCCTCTTTTGGCATGTCAAACATAGACACAGGATAATGTATTTTGGTGAAGTAACGTGTTACATCTGCATATTGTCTTCTCTTAGACAACCAATGTTGAAAGTAGAATATGGAATTAAAAAGAGCGCTGTGCTTAACAATGTGACTTTTTGTTACATTAATTGTAGAATAGTGTAAAATCTATTTAATTGTGGACGGGTTATTGGACATATGCACTCATTATTTATTTGCCATAATTTCTTTTTAGCAGTCAGTGCTGGTGAGCCTAGGGAAGAGAAAGACTTTTGACAAAGCACAACAAAGACTACAGCTACCAGGTGAGCCAATGAGAAGGCAAAACCTCCCACCCACAAGGAGAGTGCACCTACCCAGAGAGTCATGCATGCACAATTCAAAAGTCTCCTGGCAGAGACGGAGGAGCACATTGAGGGACTAATAGAGATCTACACCACATGCCAGGAGAGGTTGGGCAATAGGGCTTCTCCTTGTGAAGAAGAGGACATTTCTGTGGTGTCTCAAGAGTAGTCCCTACCATCATCTGGGCCACAGCTACCATTTTCACCTGTCGAGGGGCCCCTGCAGCAGTGGAGCCTCTAGCTGGATCCTCTGCTATAATTCCTCCACCTATAAGTGAGATACACATTTGCTCCTGACGAGGGGCAAGAGCAACTTGCCAAGCTTTACCTTGGAGAATTCTGCTGAATTCTGCAGAATTAATTGAGTGAAGACTCTGCAAGTCATGAATAGGCAGAAGTAGGATTGTCACTGCTTGAGCTGATTTTTAGCACTAGGAGCCCGTTCCATGATGAAAAATCTGCACAACCTGCACCATATGATATGCCACAGGGCACTGCATCTTGAGTTCATTTTGTTGCCACTTGAGTAGATTTTAAACTCAGGTGGCAACATTCTGACTGCAAACGATTGCCACTGCCCACATTGCCAAAATTTTGCCAGGTGCACACTTAGTGACTGAAAATCACACTAGGGGACACCAAACCTTGCTTGTGCTCACCAGTGGAGCAGCACATGAGAAAAATCTTCACCATGTGCAGTTGGCGGAATTTGGCTGGAACAAGCATAATGCAGAGTGGCCACAATTCCGCCAACTTTGCTCGCTGAGCAGAACTTATTGCCTTCTCCTATCTCAGATCCCCAGGCCCTTCAGAGATTATCTTCTCAGCCCCAGGGTGTTTAACCAAGGCTGTGTTTCCGAGACTGAAAGGTAGGTGATTGCTGGTCAGAGGGCATTCTCTCTGGCAGTCAATAAGATGAATAAGCAGTTGCAGACAACCTGCGAGGTGCCAGATGCCCATCATAGGGTACTATGTTGCCTCCTGAACTGTAGACAGCAGAATTATTACCTCATATTCCATCCCACCCCTCTACACCTGTTATGGTAGTATCTCAAACTAGGTCTCTGTCAGCTGTTTCCACAACTATTTCAATCTAATAACTTAGGGTATGCCTAGTCCTTCATGGGGAGGCTACCTGTCAGTGTCTGATGTAAAGTGTTTTGTGGTGAAAAAGTAATCAAACAAACAGGGTATGTAGCATAATACTGTAAACATATGCTCATACAAACTTTGTACATGTATAGACACAACAAGGAATGTTGGTTTACAGTGACGTTTGTCTAAAATGGTGGGAAAATGCATGAAAAGATTTGTGAATGGGTGCAGATGGAAGTGATATTAGTGAGGAAAAGTTAGTAGGGCTTGAGTGAAATGTAAATGGGTTTGGAGGTTATTGACAATGTCCCTGGGGGGAAAGGGTAGAGGAGTCTTCCACATTTCTGACTATGAATACTGGGCCCATTGAAGGTTGAGATTTGTGTTGTGTATTGGAAGGTGATGGATTTGTGGTTGGTGCAAGTATATTTGTGTTATGTAGACTATTAATTTGCATGTTCAAAGCATAAAGTCCTGCATCCTCTTCCCTCAACGAACACACATGTTCCAGGTGCAAGTTTGTGATGACTCTTGTCTTCCAGGGATGTTTTTTTTTTTCCAGAACACAGGGAACTTTTTCCAAATATCTTGGTGAACTTCAATGTTATGGTTTATAGTGTCTTCCTCAAAGAGGATTGTTCAGGCATAACAGATCCACCCAGAACATAGGATTTAACCATGCCACCCTCCTTCATGCATAGCCATCAAATAATGTCAGCGGGTAGACCATTATCTTGAGGGTTGGCACCATGGATATTGTGAAAGAGAGCTTGTGGAATAGTGGATAATTCTTCCTCACCAGGGGTTTCTTGTCTCCCTGCTGATAAAGAGATTGCAAGAGAAGAAGCTGAAATCGAAACAAATTTAGATAGCAAGGAGTGTACTAGTTTATCTGCAGTCTGAGATGGAGTTGGGAAAATTCCTGTATTGCCTATAGAGACATGCATGCTTTGGTTGTTCTTGCCTGGGGACTTGCCATCTATAAGAATTTTCTAGGAGAGATGATAGTTAATCTTTAGGTCTTCTCTGGGATGTTTTACTAGGTGGAATCAGCAATCTAATTTAAAATATCTCTTCCAACTCCCCCTCCTTCTTTTGAGCCTTGGAGGCTGCAAAGATGGCAACTTGGAAGCGTGCTTGGTTTGTTTTCTAGGGATTGCACACTGTCTTCTTTTTCCATATGGTAAAGAATCCTCATCAGACTTGTCCTCTACAGATACTAAAAGTAAAAGTACATTTTAAATATTAACATACACATTTCAGATTGGATGTATTTTAAAAAATAAATTATATATGTATGTGTAACCAATAGATGCCATTCTAATATAGATAAACAATCAATTTCATCTATATTGTATGAATACCTATTGGTCCTACAAACTAAATTAGTAACATATCTTAAATTCTCTTTTACATGAATGCTGCCTTTTTGCACAGACCCTTAAATTTCAGCTGATGAAGCGTGGTCTTGGACGTTATGAAATATAAATTGAATATTGCACATATATTTTCTGATGAGATCAAAGACTAAAAACGTAGCCTTGTTAAATAGTAGTACATGCAATATAGCATAGGCCTAGGAGATGGTGGGGTAGCAGGGGCACGGAATAACTGCTTGCAGAATTATATTTAATATCTGCTTCGTGATAAGTAGTGTTGACAACAGGAGCTGCTATGTCACTGAAACTCTGTAGATATAAATTGATCAGGTAAATTAATATCACTGCATACAAATAATATAATTGATTACTAGAAAGCCATACATATGGTATATAGAAATTAATACAAAATACAAAAAGAAAACACACCAGCAGATTGGTAAGCCAGTTGTAATTCATCAAAATTACACCCAAGTGTACTCTTGTAGTACTACACCCTAAAGAGCCTCACATTTACTCAAATTTATTTCAGTCAAAATATGGAGTAAGTAACACACTACACATGGTTACCTACAAGTACTCTAGCAGAATTACATAGAGAATGGAAAAGAGTAAAACAATGGCTAAATATATATTTTTTTAAGTCATATCATTTTATTTGATCCATCCACCCACAACGATGAAACTGTAGAAATCTAAAACTTATAAATAATCAAATTACTTAAAAAATGGTCATATTATTTTAGACATTGGATATCTTATCTATACGCATTACAAGATTGAAAAGGAGACATTAAAAAATAAACAAAAAATCACATGTTTTGTTAATATATTTTTTAAGTGATTTTGGAAAGTGGATTATTGGTAAGGGAAGGTAGGTAACTACACTTAACAATAGGCCACAAACACCCACTAGGTCCAGTCAAGGTCTCAGTAAATTAATCCTTGCTCAACCATTGGTAGCTTGGCCCACATGCAGTTAGGCTTAACTTACGAGATAGGTTTGTAAAGCATGTAATATCAACAAAACAGTAAACAAGTAAAACACAACACACAACAAAAATCCAACACCAATTTCAAAAATAGAAAATAGTTTTATTTTTAAAATGACACCAAAACAGCATGAATCCAATGTGGGGAACTGGAGATATTATTTTTAAATATTAAATGAAAAAAAAAAAATGTTTTCTAGCACATAAAAGCCAAAAGCGCCAACCGGGGACATCTGGGACTGGGCAAAGTCAAAAGTTGGGGCTGACCGCGATGGAGTCTTGCTCGGATACAATAAGCGGGAGCCCTCGGTCAAAGTTTTACCTTCGTACTTAGAAATGTTCTGGAACTTTTCTTTCTCAACTTTGTGCGGTCCTCCTCAGCAAGCAGATTTAGATGGAAGGTCATCGAATTGTCTTTCCACGAGCCCTCAGTCATATCCTGGAATTCTGGAGCTCCGGAGCTTTCAGCAGGATGAACCTGAAATTCAGGCCAGGTCACAGTTGAAGGATGTCGGCTTGATTCTCGACGTCAGGTAAGTCCATTTATGCAGCTTTTCTTTCCAAAGTTGCTCCAAACTTCGAGATCTTCTTCCAGAAGTCCCTTTGAGTCCTAAAAGTGTCTACAAACTTGAACTAAGGATCCAGAAGCTCTGAGTTGCTGCTTGGAAGTTGTGACAGTTCCCAGAATGCACCTGGTCAGAATCCTCACATTGCCACAAGATGCTGGTCAGCTGAGCTCTTCTTGAAGGACTTGATGCAGGGGGATATGGTTAGCTCATTTCCACCTGTAGCTTACAGGAAGTCCACCCCTGGAGTTGCAGAAGTAAGGCAAAGTAATTTTATTTTTGAAGCCTAAAGTGTGCAGTTGGTTCAGTCCTAGGACGTGCAGTGTCTAGGTGCAGGTCAGTGGTCCAGTAGAGCAGTCCTTCTTCTCCAGTACCTTCTTCCTGCAAGGATCTGAATTGTGGGGCAGCTCTGCCATATTTAGCCTTGCTTCTCGGGTGGCCACCAGCTTCTAAGGTGACCTCTTCCTGTGAAGTGTGGCAAAAATCAATCCCAGAAATCAACATTCTCTAAAAATCCAAGATGGCAAAAACTGATCCTTAGAGGTTAAATCTGACTGAGTCCACCCACTGGTGTGGCTAAGCCTTTCTTAACACACTCCTTCCAGCCCCTCTTCTAATCTAACTAGTGGGTTTCTCATCTGTCTGGGGGAGCAGTTAATAGGGAAGGTCCAGTTACTGTCCCAAGTGGCTTTCCCTCCTTTGAAGACCAGTTTGGCTATTCTTCCACCATCCTGCTCTGCCATATACTACAGCAGTTCTCCGCCCACCTTCTTTTGTCACACCAGGTCACTTCACACCTGATTAAAGTAGTCTAGCTCAGACTTCTAGAGGCTGACCAATCAGGAAAGGGCATCACAGGGCTAAAGTTGGTAACTTTCAGAAAGAGTTACAAAACATTTGCCCTGTGCTAGTTATATTAAATCCAATATTGGCAAGTTGTTGGATTTATCATAGCCTTTAATTTGGTACCAAACTTTCTATATTTAGATCATCTCTATTGAAAATAAGAATTTATCATTTGAAAATGAAGTCTCTCAATGTTAGCCTGTGGAGCCCATTGACTACAATGGGGAAAACATTTGGCTGTTTTTCCCTTACCAGGACTTATAAAGTATATTTTATAAGATCTTTGCTTATATTTACTCCGCACACACACCTGGGGGCCTTATAGGTGACAAGTATGAAAAAATAAGGTAGTTTAGTACTTTGGAAGAACGTTCAATTACAATGTCGAATTTGGGGTTACGTTTAACTTCAAAGCAGCCATCAAGGCATGCCTACCTTTACAATTACAACTGGGACCACAGCAGAGAACCCAGGGGTGCCCTATCTACCTTGGGTCTCTAAACTGACATGCTCTACCATATACTATGAACTTATAGGTAGGTTGTCAGTGCCAATTACAATTAGGTCTAATTTGCATATACCAGAGCACTAGCACTGGGGTTGGTTTGCAGTGCCAATAGCACAGTCAGAGTCAGTAACCACCAGTATCAGTCAAAACATTTGGGGGTGATCAGGGCAAAAAGGATGACTTACCCACAAGCGGTCATCCATTACTCCTATGTTAAAAATGTCAAACATGTAATTTGGAATTCTGGTAATGAAGAATTAGAAAAAAAGATGATGTATTTCATGTCTAAGAATACACACAATTAATGACACATAACCCATTGCATGTTCCAAGCACACACACACACACACCATTCTTGTGACCAAAAGTGAAAGCGGGTTTGAGATGCTAGTCTAACAGTACTTACAGTATTGCAGCTTCCAGCAGTTCTAATCTTCTTGTTTTAAAGACTGCATACAATTCCAGCATGCTGTTCGTCAGCGTTGCTGCAACTCTTTAAGCAGAGTTCTTACTTCTACTGTGATTCTGGCATTCATGTCTTCTTCTAACTAATGGAAGCTGCCTACTGTTCTGTACTTACTCTACAGGTCATCCCGCCTCGGGTTCAGAAACTGCAAGCACTCTGGTAAGACACCATCACTATTCTCAACACTAGAGGTTGACTAGATCTTTGGAATTAGTGAAGAGTGTAGTAGTCACATTCATTCACTCACAAATCAATGACATGAAATCATAAACGATTCAATATACCATGAGGACTTTCACACAAAATAAAGCTCTAAACTGAATAAGGTTTCGAAGCTTTATTACAATCTCAAAATCAATGTAATGAATATGGTGCACAAAGCTAAATTATAAAAATGCATGAAAATCATTGACTGACCAAAACGTCTGAAGAGATTTAGCCTCCTCAACATCAGAACTATTAAGCACTCCAAAAGAATAACATAAATTAGCAAAGTCACAATATGTACATTAATTTCAGATTTCAAAGCAGAGGACAAATACTTTTACATAGTTATCAATGAAACATGTTCTTTGCCTTCCATACAATAGGACATTCAATATCACATCAACAACCTAGGGATATAATTCAGGTCAGAGGGAACAGAATAAACAAGTAATTTTCCTCGACTGCTGCAAAATGAATCTTTCAGGCCTAGTCAAGCTAAGAAAGAATTATTACACTAATACAATTAATGCATCTGTAAAACCTTTTGTGCACCTTACAATTAAAATCAAATATGCAGTGCAAGTTATTTTACTGCAAAGATTATTTATGACATGTTAGAACAAATTAAACTTGCATTTCTTTGTCTCTGCACATATAACTCACATTAATTAAACTCCATTTAAATCAAAATAAATACGATTCATTCATATTATTTTAATAATTCAATCTAGTAATAAAAATACTTTCTGCATTATTTCATGTCAATACCTTACTGAAATATAAGTGCACAAGATCTTCATGTTAAACAGGATGTCAAAAACAAATGGCGGCCACATTGTCCACCATATTCCAAATGTGCACATTTGACATTTCCATGTAAATTTCTCTGTTAGACTTTTAAACTGAAGGTTAGTAGGTCACCATAAGCTAACCTCTATGCCATTAATGTATTAATACAATGTGATCTCTTTCAGTAGCAACAATGGTGATTCTGTGATAGCTTCCTGTCTGGGGAGTATTTAATTTATGCTCTTGTTTAATGTGGCTTACTCCATCTATGGGGCTCCCTCTGGAAGAGCCAGTATTCCAGTTAAGGTTTACACTGGACAGCACTCTGGCAGCTGGAAAGGCCTGTAATAAGCCCAGGACATCTCAGCTGGATATGGTAAGTTTATTTGAGATAATAAACACATCCTTAAGCAGTCTTTTTCATCAGCAATCAGAATCTGCACCCCCTCCACCTTGTAACCAACCATCAGAATCTACATTCCTGTTTAAAGAAGCTCCTTTAGGCCAATGAGCTGATGTGCTCTGGTTGCAGCTCCTGTGTGCCAGTGAGTGATACTGAAACCTGAGAAGACTGTTGGCAGCATTTCCAGCAACTCCAGAGATAAACCTGTTGCTCTCCGCTGATGAAGGGCTAAACTCAGAAACACATGTCAAGAGATATACAGCAGTAGCTTCACCTAATTAGGTGAAAGACTAGATTACTTAATGAAGGTAGAACCAACGTGTAGTACATTTACAACAATGCAATGGGGCTAACTGCATGCTGGAGTGTGAGGCAGGATGATCCCAACAGTTTCCTGTTTAAAAATGCTCTCTTGAGCCTGTGAGCTGACAAGCTCTGGTTGCAGCACCTGCGTACCGGTGACTGGTACTGAAACCTGAGAAGACTTTTGGCAGCATTTCCATCAACTCCAGAGAAAAAACCTGTTGCTCTCCGCTGATGAAGGGCTAAACTCAGAAACACATGTCAAGAGATTTACAGCAGTAGCTGCACCTACTTAGGTGAAAGACTACTTAATGAAGTTAGAACAAACTTATACTACATTTACCATGATGTAATGGGGATGACGGCATGCTGGAGTGTGAGGCAGGGTACTCTTAACTGTTTCTTGTTTAAAAAGGCTCCCTTGAGCCAGTGAGCTGACAAGCTCTGGTTGCAGTACCTGTGTGCCAGTGAGTGGTACTGAAACCTGAGAGGACTTTTGGCAGCATTTCCTGCAACCCCAGAGATAAACCTGCTGCTCTCTGCTGATGAAGGCTAAACCAGGACGCATGTGTCCAGAGATGTGCAGTACTAGCTGCACCTACTAACGTGAAAAAATAAGCTACTTAATAAAGTAAGAACAAACTTGTACTACATTTACCTTGATGCAATGGGGCTGACTGAATGCTGGAGCGTGAGGCAGGGTGCTTCCAATTCCAGTTTCCACTTTTTTTAACATTCCATTTCTTAAGATTCCAAATTCAACGGGTTGCAAGTATATCAGATAGCCCCTGTGGAAAAAGAAGGACCTATGAATCCAGCACCTAGCCCTTCTCTCTCAAACACACACCCACACACACACACACATGCACACACACACACATGTCAAGCAGCAGAAGGGGAAGAAGGAAGAGTTCAGAATGTGGGTTCTATTTATTTGCTCCAGTAATAATGTAGGTGCGTATTATTTCTCTCGGGTGAAGCCTGTTCAATTTGTAGCTGTGGGAAAACTGGGCTGATTGCGGAAGACCCCTCACGTTTTGCCCCCAGTTTTAGCTGATACTAGTGTTTTCTGACTGTGCCTTGGGCACTGCAAATCAGTCCAAGGGCCAGTGCTCTGTATAAAATGGTATATGCAAATTAGGCATAATTATAATTGGCTCTGAGAACCTTCCTATAAATTCCTAGTATAAGGTAGGGCATGTAGGTTTAGTGACCCCAGTGTAGATAAGGCACTGCTGTGTTTAAAGGCAGGCCTGCATTAATTGAAGCAACATGTTCCTCACCAATGTCAAACCTTTTTAGTGGACATCACACATGTACTGGATAACCAGGATACTTATTACATTGGGATTTTAACATATACATGACACAAATCGCCTATCTTGTACATCTCCCCAGATATATTTGGAGAATGGCAAGCAACACATTGTGAATTATTCACTGTAAGGTATAGTGACACCAATCCAAAAAAAAAATATATATATATATATATATATATATATATATATATATATATAAATTTGTGTCCTCAGCAGTGGGATTTTGCTGTTCTGCATGATGAAGAAATCATGGACTGATACTGGATACTTTGCACAAATTTGTGAAATATATAGGTCAGCCAAACAGACCACTTGGTCAAATGGAATATCTTTAGAATCATGGTCTTGGTAGAAAGCCAGGTTATCTATAAAGGATAAATAGATTGCACGTAACAGGTAGGGGTTCAACATCACCTTCAGCCACCTGACCTTCATGGATAAATTGTTCATAGTAGGAGTGGGAACCATAGTAAATTGATTATTCGTGGTTCTACCAAAAACATCCCCAGAGATGGAGAGTAACTAAGGATAATGATCGCTCTCACATCTAGAATCCACCTTCATATCTCTCAGCAAGGGCTACAATCTTACATCAACTAAGAAGTAATCAATTACGCTTGTAGTTATGCCTTGTTTGAATGTAGGTGCAGTCCCTAGATCGGAGGGCATACGACCATTGCAGGCCCTTAGGCCGTGCTTTAAGCAAAGGGAAGCTAACTGGGCCGCTACACGAGAACGAGGACAGAAACTATCACAATTCAACTGTGCAATCCCCCAAATTTGATCCTCCTCCTCTGTTAAACCACTAAGTAGCACGGATGGTTCAAAGGTGCAATTTACATCCCCAGATATTATCAAATAAAATGTTGGTTGTAAGGTGTCTAAAAAGTCGAGTAGCTGGGTTAAGGTCTGAGATTGTACTCCACGTGGGACAGATCGGGCATAAACGTTGATAAGGATTACATTAAAACTCTGTTGAAACGAAATTTGCAACCCCATCAAATCAACACAATCAAATTTGAAGATCTTATATTCACATTGCACTCTTTTGTTTAGTAACATTAGGAGCCCCCCTTTTGCACGACCTGTCGCCTTTTCAGATGGTTGAGCAGATATATTAAAGGAAAGAAACCCATCTATGTTGATCCTGTCCTCAGCCCAGGTTTCTTGAAAAAGGCATATATCTTGAGTGTTTATATATGAGCACCAGTCCGTATCGTCCAATTTCCTCCCAAGGCCAGCTAGATTCCATGTCATTATTGCCCCTTGATCCATCTCTATGTGCAACATTGAATCAGACATGTTGAGTAGATGCCAAAAATTACTGAGGTTTCCAATTAGTGTCAAATTGTTGTGAGGCTGTGATCTCAATCTGACATTTCACATGCCACACTTGCTGCACTTACTCAGATCTGTTAGGAGGTGTCCCCTTGGTAAGTGCGGACTAAACAATGGCATATGTGATGTTTCCTCAGAATGGACATCCTGCATGCACTAAACCTTGGTGGTATTACTATACTCCTAGTGCAGCCATATCATTGATATGGGTGTTCAGAATATTTGTACCAGGTACATGTACTTTGGATGGTAAGTGGCTACACAGCAATTTCCTATTGGAATATGCTGTTGGCATGCTACATTTCTAGGTCCAGGCATATATCAACATTGTGAAGCAATGTAAACATACTTACCTTTGCCATTGTGAATATGTGTTGATTGTTCTTGGTATGGAATCCTAGAGTTATTACTGACTGAATTGTGTTACAAATGTGGCATTTCACCTTCACATGTTGTTGGAATGGTATTTGTAGTCAGTCATGTGGCTTGCCTCACGGTGTATCTCCCTATCATGTTCAGCTCAGAAGTGTTTTATGGCATTGCAATGATCATCTACAAATGTAAGATTCCTCATGTCTGAAGTTTGGATAGTGATGTGGCCACTTGAATGATGGACTATTGGTGTTGCCAATTATCATGATTAATTGTACTCTATGTGGCCTTCATGTACATGGCAGGTGTTCATTGTATATAAGGTGATGGTATAGTACCTGAGTTTGTCTGTGGCTAAATCCCGTGGGCTAAGTTGCCCCCTATAAGTGTACATGACTTTGTTTACAGGTAAAGGATGACTCAGACCACCACAAATGTGGGAAGTCACCTGCAGGCCGATGTAGACCATGTTTCTCCTTGACAGATTACAAGGTTGCACAGCACCATGGTTACCGCGGCTGTTGCACCACCAAGCAGGTCCAGGCAGAAACAAACTGCATCAGTCACCTTCAGGAGGCCACACTCATCCAAAGCAGCCATGGAACCAGAACTAGCCATTATCCTGCTTCTCCTACTCGCCCAGAGAGTCTGGAATCAACACCAAAAGTGACAACAGCAACCGTAAGTACCCACACTTACATGTTACTGTTGTATATTGCCAAAGTTTGTACACTCACACAACACACCATCGAGAATCGGAGGTGAGGGCAACACACACACATGTATCCTGACACTGACATGCACACTTACAGACCACCACATACACACCTGCATACACACAGTACACACACTACGGCCATCTTACACACTCACACATCAAAAATACAAACAAACTCCCCCAAAAATAGCACATGCCCACTCACACACAATAACACGCAATACCACAACTTGTCACAACAACACCATCAATGCATTGGCAAGAACCCAAAATAGACACTACCCCGTGGCAAATCACACATACAACACAACATACCACCAACAGGAAACAAACACACTAAATCACACAACCATATAATGCAGCAATCAACATACACAGCAAACACACAGCACATCGTATCTGACAAACCATGCATCAAACACACACACACACACACACACACACATAGACAAGGCACTCAAAGCCACACAACACTGCAACACACATGTCAACACAAATACAACTGAATACCATGAAAACAACATGTCCTCAACATACAAATGCCCATCACACAACACATACCCATCACTGGGGTACAAAGGCACTGCACACAACCTCACATGCTGCCCATACAAAACAGGTAGGGCAAGCACCACTTACACATGAAAAACTCACACATAAATAATGTCAGCCATGAACAAATCTGCCCTAAAAAGAGAAATGCAGGACAAATATGTAACGACGAAACCAAAAACTGGTTGGCCCAAAGATATATTAAATAAATGATATGTCCAAGGCCATAGGCCAGTACAGTTGTAAAATATGTAATATGCACATAGTGCACCTCTGTGTGCCACAAATTTGACTCCTGACTGTCATGTAACCTCCACAGGTAAGGCATCAAGGGGACAGGCAGGCACCTCAGGGATTATTAGGAGTGCGGGGGAGGAGGGTTTGTGCCAAGGCTTTGGAGGGGGTCCTTTGGGATTAGGCTTGGGGGGTGCTTTTTGGTCCAGGAAGGTTGGGTTCTCTTGGGAGGGGCAGACTTGTTGAAGAGTGAGGGGCCTGGGTACTTGCAGGGGGGTAGGAGAGGGCTTAGAGGTAGAAGGGACGGGCCTGGGGAAGGAAATGGAACATTTAGGGGTAACACAGGGGGAAGAGGAGTAGGGAAAAGTTAAGAACATAAAAAGAAAGCTTTTTTTGACACACTGGGCCGGTCATCAGAAGGGTGTTTGGGTGTGGAGGGTAAGGGAGTGGTTGACGGGTATGTGTGGGTGTTGTGAATGCATGTTCATGGGAGGTATGCTTGTCAGTGGTGGGTGTCTGTTGAGAGGGTGAGTGAATGCATTTATGTGTATGGGACTGAGGGGGGTGTAGGTACTATGGGATGCCATGGTTGACTGTCGGTTGGGATGGTGACTGCAGGTTTGTTGGATATGCTGTATGTAGGAGTGTCATTGGTTTTGGTGTCTGTGGGTCTGGTGACTAGTGTGGATATATGAGGGTCTGCTGTTGTGCTGACTGCGGGTAGGATAGGTGTAGTGGCTGGATTTGTGAATGTTGGTGTGGTGTCTGCAGGTGTGACAAGTGTAATGTCAGGGATACTGGGAGTGGTGGGGTTGTAAAGGCAGGTTGTAACTGTTGCTATATCTCCATCTGTATGTTGATTGGGTGCATGCCAGTGGTGTGTCTTGTGGTGCCCGTTTTTGTCTCAGCTATCCTTGAATGTTGAGGTGGATGCATGCCAGTCTTTCTGTGTGCTTTGGCTGGGTCGAGAAAGGGGGGTTTGGGAAAATGTGGAGGGGGAACGGTAGACAAAGGGTGATGTGCTGCCATCAGTGTGGAGGCCAGAGCCTGAAAGGATCTCTGTAGGCCAGCCAGTGCACCATCAATGCTCTCCAGGAACACATTACTCAGTTGGACTTGAGTTGCCTGTCTCTGGATGGCGTTCACATTGGTTGACTGACCCACAATGATTTGCCTCAGGACTTCAATAGCCTCCTCACTGAGAGCAGCAGGGCTAACAGGGGCTGGGGCCTCCAGCAAAGGAGATGCACACCCTCTTGAGTGAGCTGGCATGGTCACCTGGGTGGGGAGCTACAGGGAGGGAGGTGGTAGAAAGGGCGGTGGTGGACAGAGATGGTGCTGGGATGCTCCCAGGTGGGTCCACACCTGCCATGGAGTATCCACTCGAGAAGGATTCTGAAGATGATGAACTGGATACTGACTCTCCTGTGGCACTCCCCTCACCCTCTGGGCCACTGGGCTCTTTGGTGTCAGTGGTATCATGACGTGAGGTCCTGTGGCCAGCTGCTTCCCCACTCAACTGTACCCTGCCTCCTTCATATGCTGATGCTAGGAAACAGAAAGAGAGGTAGGGTCATCACATTCTTTTCAAAACTTACACCACAATGTACACATCAATCACATTATAACCACCTAAACAACACCTCCATGTAGAACCAGGTCAGTGCCAACATCATGTCATAACTAGATACTACCTACATTACAACAATGTCACATACCAGGTAAGCCACCCATCGCATACCTACCATACTATAATAACAGTAAAGCAATCACAATAACCATTCCATGACAACCCACCTTGCACACATGAATCTTAATCCCTATCCACACCAACATAGTCAACCAACAACCAAGCAATGGGAAATAGTGGTAACATACATTTCTAGACACCACAAACAAAAAAATCCACACATACCTACATTTGCAGCAGATTTTATACATCAGGAAAATAACCACATCATGTGCAAAACACAAGACATCGTGTTACATACATGCCAATACCATTTCATGTGACAGACTCCACAATCTTCAATATTGACATAAGCAAATATGCAACAACCATACCTGTCATTCCAGTGATTGGAGTATAATAGACTCTAACCACATGTCAGCAACACAGTGCCTAATAGTCATGTAGAGAAGGTTGATACATACAGTGGTGGTGCAGGCGATGCATTGACTGTATTGTGTTGGAAATACCGTCATGGTCATAATTTGGCGGTTCTTCTCTGACAGTCTATTGGTGATATACCGCCACCACCAACATGGCAGTCCTAGAACTGCCAAACTCATAATGCGGCCCTTTATGTTTAAATAATGAAGCCTTATTTTCAATAAAGATGAGCTAAATAAAGAATGTTTGGTATGAAATTAAATGTTATAATAAATCCAACAACTTGCCAGTGTTGAATTTAGTATAGCCAACCCAGGAAAACAGTTTTAGAATTTTTTCTGAAAGGTACCAAATTCAGCCCTGTAGTGCCCTTTTCTGATTTGGCATCCTCTGGCAGCCTGAGCCATGTTGCCTTGATGAGGTGTGAAGTGACCTGTGTTGAAACAAAGGAAGCATCTGGTGAGTGGAGAACTGCTACAGCAGATGGCAGAACAGGGTGGGGGAAGAGCAGCCAAACTGGTCTTCAAAGGAGGAAAATCCACTTGGGACAGAAACTGGACCTCCTCCATTTCCTGCCGTACAAGACAGCTAGTAGCCCCATGATTAGATTAGGAGAGGGGCAGAAAAGTGGTGTGTTTAGGGAAACCTAGCCAAACCAGTGAGTGGACTCAGCCAGATCTAAACTTTAAGACTGAATTTCTGCCATCTTGGATTTTTGAAGAATGTTGCTCCCTGGAATTGATCCCTTGAAGTGTACTCTCAAGAGGGTGGTGGCCTGCACTCTATTGGACAGAAGCACCCCTGATTCTGATCCCCCAGAAGCAAGGATAAATATAACAGAGCTGCCCACAATTCAGATCCCTGCTGGAAGAAGATACAGGAGAAGAAGGCCTGTCCTGCTGGACCCCTGACCTGCAGCTGGACTTTGCACTCACAAGGACTGCACCAGGTGCACACTTTAGACTTCAACAATAAAAGGACTTTGCCTCACTTCTGCAACCCCAGGAGTGAACTGACTGTAAACTACAGGTCCAAATGAGCTGACCAGAGTCCCCTGTATCGAGTGCTGCAAGAAGAGCCCAGCTGCCAGAGTCCAGTGACCATCTGAGGAATCTGACAAGGTGCATTCTGGGAATTGTAGTCACAACTTTTGGAACCTTGGATCAAGTTTGTGTACACATCAAGGACCCAAAACAGACATCTGGAAGAAGATTCAAAAGTTTAGAGGAGTTTGGAGCAACTGTTTCAAAAAGCTCCATAAGCAGAAGAGGTGCATTGTGGGAGTTGTAGTCCCAGACACCAAGAGGCAACCCCTGACCCCTTGGCTGGTTCTGTGTTCCACTTACCTCGTGGGCGACCTGAGCTCTGGACTTTGTCCCTGTCTACCGTGACCTTATTTTCAACTCTTTGAACACTATCTGCTTCTAAACTCTAGATTTACTTTTAATCTTAAAAGATTCCTATCCCTTGTTCCCTACATTAACTTCTTGTCATTTAGGTGTCATTTTAAAGATAAAAATATTTCCTATTGTTATCAATGGCTGTTCAATTTTTATTGCTATTTGTGTTTTACTTATTTACCATTTTATTGATATCAAATGCTTTACAAACCCGTTTCCTAAGTTAAGCATGTTGACCAAGGATTAATTTACTGAGACCATGACTGGACCTTGTGGGGATTTGTGGCCTATTGCTAAGTGTAGGTACCTACCCCCCCCTTACCAATAATCCACTTTTCAACAATAGTCCCAAAAGCATAGACAGAGATCTCTGTGCTTGCTATTTAGAACTGCATTTGACTGATATATACCTAAAATATACATCTACATTTACTAGTAGTAATATTAAGGTCTTACTTTGAGGGATATGTATCCCTTACCCCTCATTTAAGGTGGTGTTAACATATACTCCTATTATTCCCCTCATAGAAAGTAACATACACCTACTACTAGGTGAATGCTTAAAAACAACTTCCAAGAGGCCAGACATGGGAACACAATGGCTCACCATACGGAACAAAACAGGAGCAAATGATTTTCCTGGGTTCCTGGCAAAGACTGTCTTCCCTTACTATTGAGCATGCTTTGGATACCTATGCTGTTCATAGCTGAATGATAGTGTGTCTGAGCCCTGGCCCCATGTCAGGTAAACATGGAGCATAGACACAGTGCATCTATTCCCTGGCTCTCTCCCTCTCTCACCTTGCAAAGGAGAGCTTGTAAGGAACTAGAGGCAGAGTGGAGCGGCATCTATTTCTAGGTCAGTAGGGTCAGGTATAAAGAAGTTCTAAGGTCCCATCATGCTGCCACTACAATAGCACAGGCATCCTACTTTGAATCCAAACTTAGCATTGCTTCCAATGATACTAGAGAAAGTTTTCATATAGTCACATCCTTCCTGTCTCCTCAGGTGTTTAATAGGACTAATCCCCACTCTCAGTGTAATGAGCTTTTAGATTTCTTCCAGGATAAAATCATCAATATTCAAAGGAATCTGCTTGTTCCTGAGGCAGAGATCCCAGCAGAGAGTGAATACTCTCAGTGTATAGCTATGCCTCTGGAGAAGTCTGAAGTAGCAGTTTGGGACTGTACATCTGGTCCCACTCTCTGATCCCAGTCCCCTTTTCGTTTTGGCACTGTCAGTTGAGGTGATCAACTCTTTGATAAATAGGGCTTTTAATCTTTCACTATATACAGTTAGAGTGTCTGCTTTTCAGAAGCTGGCTAAACTTATCTTCATATTAAATAAAACCGTATTCAGAAACTAGGGTTTTTTTCCAACATCCCTTCTATTTCATTACTTCCTGTGGGCTCTGAATTGCTCAAAAAAGTGGTTGATATACAAATTTCTGAATTCCTGGAGCAATGCAAGCTTCTTCATAACTATTAATCTGAGTTTCATCCTCAGCACAGTATGGCGACAGTATGACTAGAAATATCAGATCAAATAAAGCTGCATGCCGCTTTGATTTTACCTGATCTTTAGACAAGATTCAATACTGTCCCATATGTCATCCTTCTGCAACTCCTTTCTAATATGGGGGTTGGGGCACAGTTTGGGATTGGATTACATTATTTTTAGGTTCCAGTGAGCGATCTGTCTGGTTGGCATTATTCTCTTAAGCTGTCAAATTTCTCAAGCAATGCCATCTGGCTCTTCTTTGAGCTCTCTCTTAATCATTGTGTAGATGGCTCCTCTGGCCCCTTTGGTGGAATCTTTTGGGTGCAAGATGCTGAGGGCTCACAGCTGCTTCTCCCTTTTGAGAGCGATACCAAATCTGCAGAGAAGCCTTTCAAAGCGTGTCTGCATGGTTTTTTTGACTGGATATACAGGAGTCAGCTTAAATGAAATTGTTATGAGACACAAATTCTTCTATTTGTGTCACATCAAGCCAACTGGTGGGAGGCGGGCTAGCCTGCATCTTTACAAGTTCCATCACCTCCATCTTTCATGCCAAAGAATCTAAATAAATTTGACTACCAATGCTCCTCATGACCAATGGTTTCAGCTGTCGAGGGAGCATGTTTTTGGTTGATTCACTACATTAAGAAATGTGGTCAGCTGGTCAGTTCCTTCAGGATTTGATGTAGGGGACTCTGGTTAGCTATTTACCACTTGAATCAAGAAGCGAGTCCCTTCTTGTACCAGTTGAAGCCATGCAAAGTTTTTTTGGTGGTGAACCTTAAGTGTGCAGCTGATGCATTCCTTCAGAGTACAGTGCCCAGGTGCAGGTCAGGGATCCAGCAGGGTAGTCCTTCTTATTCTGGTATTGTTCCTTGTAGGGATCTGAGGTGTGGGCACAGCTCAGCCATATATATCCTTGTTCTTTGGGTGGATAGCTGGAAGGGGAAACTGTTCAATCTCAGGCACGCTATCACCCTCTTGGACGACCACTTCCTGGAAAGTGTGAAAAAAAAATCAATCCAAGGGAGCAACATTCTTTAAAAATCTAAAATGGCAGAATCTGTATTTTGGAGGGTAGGTGTGGCTGAGTACACCAACGTGTGTGGCTAAGTTCCCTTACAACATCCTTCTCCAGCCCTCTGCTAATCTAATCAGGGGGGCATCTGGCTGCCTGGGTTTGCAGGAAATGGGGACGGTCCTAAGCTGCTCCAAATGTTCTTCCGTCCTTTGAAGATCAGTTTGACTGCTCTCCCCCACCTTGTTTTACCATCTGCTGACACAGATCTTCTCCCCCAGGCACTTCTTTTGTCTTCAGCCCAGGACACTTCACACCTTATCAAGGTAGCATGGCCAGGCTGCCAGAGGCTGGTCAATCAGAGAAGGGCACCACAGAGCTGGAGTTGGCGACTCTCAGATAGAGTTCTAAAACTCTTTCCCTGAAGTAGTTATATTAAATACAACAATGGCAAGGTCTTTATTATAACAATAAGTTTGATACCAAACTCGCCATATTTGGCTCCTTTGGAGACTTTTTAAAATTAAAATAATGTCTCCCCATTTTAGCCTATGTAGCCTATTCACTCCAAGGAGGGGAAAACAAATGTGGTTATTTTTCCTCACCAGGGCTTCTGAAACATATTTTATAAGGTCCCTACTTATGGTTACACTGCACCCAACCCTGGTGGCACCTAGGGCACACCTTAGGGGTGACCTATAAGTAAAAGTAAGGTAGATTAGGACTTTGGAAGTACTTTTAATTCCAAAATGATTTTGCATGTAACTGTAATTTAAAAGCAGCCAGCAGGGCAGCCCTTCCTTTAAAATGACCCTGGATACCTCAGCAATGCCCCTATGCATGCACTATCTACGCTGGGGTCCCTAAACCTACATGCCCTACCATATACTAGGGACCTATAGGCAGGTGGACATAGCCAATTATAATTAGCTTAATTTACATACTCATTCTACACAGAGCACAGGCCCTGGGATTGATTAGCAGTACCCAGGGCACCTTCAGAGTCAGGAAAACACCAGTACAAAGTGAAAAATGGGGCAAAAAGTTAGAGGGCCTCTGCAATCAGCCAAGTGTTCTCACAGAGCTATCCCAGAAGACTGTGCAGGAAGGAGGAGACAGGGGCAAGGAAGTGATGTGGCACATCTTGTCAGAGTGGCAGGCCTGCTGGTCACTTCCACCCCCACGTAAAAGGTCTTGCACAGTGGAGGGCTCTCTCTCTTGGTTGTGCTTCACCGCAGGACACTGGGACTGAAGATGGGCATCATGGACAACTGTAAATTAAAAAAGCCCTCTTACTAGCCACTGGGGCAGAGACTGTGGCCCTGAATGACTTCACAGCCAGTGGGGTGCAAGCCTGGACCAAGTAAGCAGCTCCCTTACCCTCTTGAGGATCAGTTGGGGGAGAGACTGGGCTGGTGCAAGGAGAGTGCGCAGCCCATCGTAGGAGGAAGACACCCAGATGAAAGGCTGGCACAGAGAATCAGTGGGACTGGCTCCCTACCAATTTGGGAACCTTCTAGGTCAGGAGGCCTAAACAAAGTGCTCCTGGTGGCACAGGCCCGCCACCAGGAGCAAAATGACAACATGATCATCGAAAACAGACCTTGAGGGCATAGTATACCAGGAGAAGAAGGTCTGCGACCTTTGACCTTCTTTGAACGTGCAGCAAAGCACATGGGCCCAGGGGCTTCCCCCAAAAGAAATAAAGCTGGGGGTGTCGCCTTAACAATAGCTGAAGGGCCCCAGACCCCACCCTCGGGCCCCACAAAGAAGTAAACCCAGGGAGCGCTATCACGCTCCCCAAGAAGGTATGGGCAGGGCCACAGGCCCGAAGTATATACAGGGTGCCCCCCCTTGAATGTGCTGGAACGGGCCCTGGAATCCATCCTGGGGCCTCACAGAAAAGACAATGTCAGAGAGCTCTGTTGCACTCCCCGTGAAACTGTAAGAGGTGCCTTGGACCCCATCCCTGGGCCCTACCAGGAAGTGAAAACAGGGGACGCCAGTGCGTCTCCTGCGAAGACGCCCACTGGCTATGGGAGGGGGCGAAGACGAAGTGCTCCAGAGGGGCTCCAGACCCCATCTCGGGTCCCAACATTAAGACGAAGTCATGGGGCACTTTTGCCCCCTTGAAAATGGCCAGAGGGGCCCATGAAGAGGAGGAAGTCAGGAAGTGTGGTTGTGTTCCCTGTGAAGGTAAAGAGGGGCCCGTACCCTGTCCTAGGGTCACAACAATGCAGAGGAGGAGGGTGGAATGCAGCCACATTTCCTCGAGGTGGGCTGTCCAGCCACAGATGCGTGTGTCTGCCCGCAGGAGCAGGCAGACATCAAATGAAAGGCTGGCCCCAGCACCTGGGGTGCTGGACGTGCAGGGAGCCAGTAGGTGAGGCCAGGGATGGGCTCCCCACGCCACTCCCCAAAGAAGGACCACCTACTTGATTTGGGGGATGTCTAGATGGGATCAGACTCCCCGGCGGTGATCTAACCACGGTGGTATCACGGATCTCCCCAGCTCAGTGGAAGAGCCACTCATCTAATATGCACACCGCCCCACAATGCCTTGCGAGGCACAATGGTATTTTTGCCCCTTTTCAGCTTGTGGTGGTCCCAAGAAGATGGGCTCACAATCAACAGAATACCCAGGTATAGGGGGAAGTACAGGAGCAGTGCAGCCTCCCCTCAATGCAAAGTTTTGTGTCTCCACCCTAGGTTGGGACTGGAGAGTGATAACCTCCCAAGGGTTCCAATACATTTATACCCATGTCCCTTCTGGAACCTGTGCTCTTTGCGTGTGGAATTGGATGCTCTAGGGGTGCAAGACTGTGAATGCAAGTGCTTTGACAGCACAAGGAGAAATGATAACATGTTATGCTAAAGATATTCTGGTAATGTTTGTACCCACTATGGCTTGTAAAAAGTCATTTGACAAGGCATCACTTAGGGGTGCAGAATTGTGATACACAATCTTTATCCAGAGTAATCTGAAACTATTATGAATGTAATCCTAACCGCAAAAATTATTCCAATATGCCTATAGAGGTTCTTGCTCATGCTTATTTGACTAATGAGACTGACATCCACCTCTTATCAAAATAGACACACTTTATTGAAAGATTTGGGGCTCTTACTCCAAGTTACTGCATTGGGACATAAGTAAATATTTTGCCATGTGGGTTGTTGGATTATAGTTCCCCTCAGGGGGAGACCAGAATGATTAGACAATGCCATCCAAAAGTAATTCCATCAACTGGTGTATATTTGTAAAATGTATTGAGTATTGAGTAGTACATGTGTGATACATGTACTTTTATTTTATCAAAAGCAAAAACACAAACTGGACAATCATTTATTGAGGGTTAGTCTTATGGGCTCATGAATGATGATTACTAGCCCACACCACCTCCTTTGAGGAAGCCTTGGACTGCTCTGCAACGCTACCCTATGAGCGTGAAGTTCTACAATGGAATGTTTGGTTTCCAGTAGTGGTCGAATGTGGACCCATTACTTGTGCAGGCCACACAACTAATGACCCACATTCCAACACAGAGGCTAAGCAGGAGGACAGTGATGTGGCATAGAATAGGGCAATAGAGTGCAGGAGGAGTGGGAAGGGACATCAAGCTAATTGGAGGACAGTGACAGCATATCAGACCATACAAGGCAGGAGGGAGAGGTTGGTGGACGACTTGGACAACAGAGGGTATGGAAGGGGTGGATGGGGCAGCAAGTTAACTGTTCAGGGCATGGGGGAAGGGCAGTTGCAGAACAACAGCCGCACAGGGTTTAAATGAAGGAGCAAGGACATGGATTTGGACAATGGATGGCAAAGAAAATGGGGAACAGGGGCAGCAAGCTTGGGTGAGGGCAGCACAATGCCAGGCCAGGCCCTGCATCCAACTCCCGCCCAACATACAATGGGCATTTCACTTAACGTAAAAAAAAACTTTAGAAATTCACTGAAAAAAACAAAGGTTACAGAGAAGTCATATTTAGAAAATAGAATAAAAAAAAAACTCGAAATTCACTAAAAAAACAAAGGCTACAGGACATTATAGTTAGGGTCTAATTGTGTACACAAAACCATAGAAATTCAGCTAATATAGTTAGAATTATTTCAAGTAACTACAACTGGTGCCCTAAAGCAGCTAAAACGTGCATCCTCACCATGCACTTCTAGTTACACCAGATATTACATCAGTCTTTACATATTCTGTGGCATCATTGATAATATAACTCACAGGTTTTGCAGTAAAATTATTGATGAGAAAACTGTGTATGGTGAGGGCGCGAGTCACAGTAACCATAGGGCACAACTGTAGTTACATGAAATAACTCTAACTGCTGAATTTCTATGTTTTTGTCACTGCAAAATCTGTACCTAGCTATAAAGTCCCTGTATCCTTTGATGTTTTAGTAAATATATATGTATATATATATATACATATATCTATCTATCTATCTATCCATCCATCAATCTATCTAAAAAATATATATACATGTTTATATATATACATATATATATATATATATATACATGTATATAGAGATATTATTATATATTATATATATTATATATTAGATATATATATTTATATATATATATATATATATATATCTAAGTATAAGAACACTGTGCTGATTGTAGAAGCCCCTCCCATAAATTTGGCCCCCATTTTTCACTTTTTGCTGGTGTTTTCCAGACTCTGATGGTCCCCTGGGTACTGCTTACTAGTCTGAGGGACTGTTCGCTGATGAAAATTAGTATGCAACTTAGGCTAATTATAATTGGGAGTCTCAACCTACCTATTGGTCCCTAGTATCTGGTAGGGTATATACATTTAGGGACCCCAGCATAGGTAGTTCCCCCATAGATGCACTGCTGAGGTGCCCAGGGTAATTTTTTAATTGACTTGGAGGCTGCTTTTAAATTAAAGTTACATGCAAATTCGAATTTGGAATTAAAAGTACTTCCAAAGTCTTAAACTACTATTTTTTTGTATCACCCCTAAAGTGCACCCTAGGTGCCCTTTGGTTTGGTTTGGGTGCACTGTAACAACAAGCAGGGACCCTATAAAATATGTTTTATAAGCCCTGGTGAGGAAAAATAGCCACATTTGTTTTTCCCTCATTGTAGTGACTAGGCTCCATAGGCTAAAATGGAGAGACTTTATTTTAATTAATAAAGGGGGTCATTACAACATTGGCGGTATAAGGCGCTTACCGCCATGCAGAAGCCCGCCAATACACCGCCGCCGCGGCGGTAGACAGCCACAGCTATTATGACACACATCACGGAATCCGCTGAAATTCAGACACCCACACAATACCCCCACACCAAAAGGTCAGCGATAAACATGCGGAAACAAATCCTCCACAGCAACAGAAACACGCCCATGCCATTACAATCCCACGAATCCACGCGCTCAAAATACACACATATTTACAATACACCGCCACATTGGACAATTAAAAATACACACACCTAATACACATACACACACCACACCCACACATACAATACAATATAAAACACACACCCACATCACCCACAAACCCCTACAACCAAAAATTCTGAGAGAAGGCGAGAGAGAGAGCACAGAATAGACAACCCCATCACATAGATTCACACAACACCATCACCCACACAACATCCAAGCACAAAACACCATATACCACTACACTCACCACACTCATCACCACATACACCACCCCACACATCACACGCACCACCCCATGGCACGCCAAAGACACCCCCGCTTCTCCTAGGAGAAGCTCAGGGTCATGGTGGAGGAAATCCTACGGGTAGAGCCACAGCTATTTGGCTCACAGGTACAGCACACATCCATAGCCAGGAAGATGGGGCTATGGCAAAGAATAGTGGACAGGGTGAACGCAGTGGGACAGCACCCGAGAAATAGGGAGGACATCAGGAAGAGGTGGAACGACCTACGGGGGAAGGTGCGTTCCACGGTATCCAGGCACCACATTGCGGTACAGCGGACTGGCGGCGGACCCCCACCTCCTCCCCCTCAACTAACAACATGGGAGGAGCAAGTATTGACCATCTTGCATCCTGAGGGCCTCGGAGGAGTCGTTGGAGGAACGGACACTGGTAAGTCAAATCTTAACTATCGTATCCCCCACCCTACCTGCATGCTATCACACACCCCCACCCTCACACCCTCCCATATCATCCAAACTCCTCACTAATGTACTAATAACACCAACTACACATCCCAACCCCAAGACCTGCATGACACAACTAAGCATGGACACCCATCACTAAAGCATGCCCACTGCACATACCCAGAACACCCCCCAACCATCAGCACACAAGCCCCCACACAGGTATGCCTACACTGGGGTTCACGCACACCCAACCATTGCACACCATGAAACACACACGTGCAATAATCATGTACTTATACCCCCGCAGGAACCCGAAGGAACGTCACCACACCAGAGGGTCCAGACAACACCACTCCAGCCCCAGAGAGCAGCTCTGCCCTCCTGGATCTTGATGACCAGCCCGGACCATCGTGGGCCTCAGGACAGTCGGTTCCCCTTTCCCAGCCACAACTTCCACCCTCTGGTAACACCAGCACAGCACCCACCCAGCGGGCCCAAACCTCCCTACCCAGGACAGGTCAATCAGCGGTGTGTCCACCACTACAGGGCACCCAGGCTAACCCACCACCCCAACAACAACAGGGACCTGCGGGCAGTGGTAGTGGGCACACGGTCCAGGGGACAGAGGCACAGGAACATAGGGGAACTGGGAGGGCTGCTGTGCGACAGAGGGAGGGAGGACAGGCCAAGGGAACCAACTCTCCACGAGGCCCTCTCCTCCATCATAGAAGCATACCACCACTCCCAGGAGACGAAGGCGACGGTCCTGGACAAGTTGCAGGAGACCCTGTGTCTGCAGGAGGAGCAGTATTTGGGGTTCAGGGAGGAGCTCAGGACCATCGGCACTGCCATGGGCACCATCGTAGGGGTGCTGACAGACATTCAAAAGACCTTGAGGGACACCGTGGCACTCCAAGGGGCCCCTGACACTAGCCACGATGATGAACTGCCCACCACCTCTGCCGGCACCCGTGGACAGGATGCCCCGCCACAGGACCAACACACCAGCACCCCATCCCCTGCAGACGGACAACCACCACGCAAGCGGTCCCTGAGATCCAGGAACAGGACAGAGCAAGATGGCAAGACCCCCGCCAGGAAATAAGACCACCCTGATTGTCCCCCCACTGTCCCACTTTGTTACCCTGTCCAAATCGGAACTGCCCCAGCTCCACTTCCAATAGGCAGATGTGCAATGTACCTGTGAGACTAATAGACTGGACTCTGCCATGGACATTCCTCCACCATCACCATTTTACAACCCCCCTTCATTTTTTAGCACTTAAATAAACACCCTTGAAACACAAAAAAAACTGGAGTCAGTCTATGATTTGTAATTTTGTATTATCAATTACAGTGTCATAATGGGTTACCCATTGGAAGGCTAACATACCAATGTCACACATCACAAGCCCTTCAAGGATGCAAGCAGTTGACACATAGGTTACCACATTTGTGAAACTGAAATGGAAGGGGACAACTCAGTTAACAAATAGTGAGTGAAATGTCAGTACAGGATAGAGGTAGACGTGTGAAAGTTAATGTAATGTTAAACCTGAAAATGTACTCACCTGAGTTTCACTGGAAATATTGTTGTATGACTGACTCCCTGTTGTCGTTTTCTTCTTCCTCAGCTTCATCCTCATCACTGTCCACAGGCTCCACAGGCTACACAGCTGCTACAACACCATCATCTGGATCATCCTCCTGCAGAAAAGGCACCTGGCGTCGCAATGCCAAATTATGGAGCATGGAGCAGGCGATGATGACGTCGTACACCTTCTTCAGTGAGTAGAATAGGGACCCACCTGTCATATGTAGGCACCTGAACCTGGCCTTAAGGAGGCCGAAGGTGCGTTTGATAACCCTCCTAGTCCGCCCATGTGCCTCATTGTAGCCCTGGTCCTGGGATTCCTCACTGGGGTCAATAGCCAGGAAAGGTTGGGGTAACCAGAGTCCCCCAATAGCCATACACGGTGCCTCTGGAGTTGACCCATTATATCAGGGATGCTGCTATTGCGCAGGATGTAGGCGTCATGCACAGAGCCAGGGAACATAGCATTTACCTGCGAGATGTACTGGTCTGCCAAACAGACCATCTGGACATTCATCGAATGATAACTCTTCCTGTTCACCTGTTCACTCCTGCGGGGGGGACCAGAGCTACATGGGTCCCATCAATGGCACCTATGACGTTGGGGATATGTCCAAGGGCATAGAAGTCACCTTTCACTGTAGGAAAATCCTCCACCTCAGGGAAAATGATGTATCTCCTTACGTGTTTCAGCAGGGCAGACAACACTCTGGACAACACGTTGGAAAACATAGGCTGGGACATCCCTGATGCCATGGCCACTGTTGTCTGAAAAGACCCACTTGCAAGGAAATGGAGCACTGACAGCACCTTCACGTAAGGAGGGATTCCAGTCGGATGGCGGATTGGTGACATCAGGTCTGGCTCCAACTGGGTACATAGTTCCTGGATTGTGGCACGGTCAAACCTGTAGGTGACAATTAAATGTCTCTCTTCCATTGTCAACAGGTCCACCAGCGGTCGGTACACCGGAGGATTCCGCCATCTTCTCATATGTCCCAGCTGACGGTGCCTAAGAAGGACAACAGCGAAGAAACAGTCACTATTCCTCCAGGTATGTACCCACAGTCACACACAAGACTACACCAGACAATAAACCCTTCCTGTATGTGTGTTGAGTGTAGGCCTCGGTATGTGTGACGCAGTTGAAAATGAATCCATGTGGGCCCCTGAAATGGCGGCTGCCTGACCTCTAAACTGGGACAATGGGATTGTGGGGTAACAGCGCTGGCGTTGCACACCGTCGCGGTAGGCGGCCGTAGACCGCAGTGCAATGCTGCATTGGTTAACATTGGACCCTATGGGTCCCAGGAGCCAATGAACAGGTGCGCCGGCGGTGATGATGCGCCCCGCCGCGGACGTCACCGCCGCGGACGTCACCGCCGCGGACGTTACAGTCATTTTCTATCTGTTGAATCACTAGATACCTTAACTTCGACAGGAGAGGACCTACACTGCTAGTGCTGCTGTGACCTCGGTCTGGCTGCTGCAATCCGGGGAAAGGGCCCCTGCCTTCACTGCACAGGAGTTGGAGAAACTTTGGATGGGCGCTTAAGGACATCACAGCAGAAACAAGGGGGTGAGTACAACCTCATTCTGCAGACTTTACGTGCAGTGGAGGGGTCTGGTGGGGGAGGTGGGCTGTGTGTGTCCCTAGGCCAGGGCGAGTTAGGTAGGCAAGGCCCCTCCATAATGTAGGCCATGTGGCACTCTACCCCACCTCAGAAGAGTGGCAAGTTGAGGTATAGTTGCCCCTGTGGCATCGATGTGCGCAGATTTCCACCATTGCCATGTGGGCCATATCCCAGAAATTGCATGTGCAGAGGCCAGGAGCACGGTGTTATGCATGGGGCTGCTGTGTCTGTCTTGTCCGCCAACGGTAGCGGTATGCCATGCACTAAAACTCTCTTTCTTCTGTCTCCCCCCCCCCCTTTTCCTGCTCTCCCTGTCCTTTTGTACATCAGCATCATCAGGCGGAGGTACAGTGGCACTGGAGCACGAGGGAGCTGCATCCCACATGGCCATGTGGGACACACCACAGACCACACCACAGACTCTGAATGCACCAGTGGGACGGAGGGCGAGGGGAGCTTCACGTAGGCCACCGGATCACCAACCAGCGACACGGACTCGTCCGCTGATGGGAGCTCCCCTGTGGTGGCGGCACCATCTGTGCGCCCCACTTCTACAGGTACAGCCGCCACCTCCCCTACCAGCACCGCCCTCCCAGCAGCCCGTCAGCGTTCGCCCCATGCCCGCTCACCCAGTAGGGTGAGCATCACCTTCGCCCCAGGCACCTCAGGCCCTGCCCCAGTCACCCCTGCTGCCCTCATTGAGGAGGCCATTGACCTCCTCAGGTCACTCACTGTTGGGCAGTCTACCATTGTGAATGCCATCCAGGGTGTAGAACGAGAGTTGAAACACGGTAATGCATTCCTGGAGGGCATTCATTCTGGTCAGGCTGCCCTTCAGCGAACTCTGCAATCTCTGGCCTCAGCACTGATGGCAGCCATTGTCCCTGTGTCCAGCCTCCCCCCTCCAACTTCCTCCACCCAGACCCAATCCCCTGTACCCCAGCCCATCCCAAGCACACCTACAGACCAGCATGCACACAAGTCAACACACACAAGTAGCTCAAGCAAACATAGGCACCACACACACCACAGGCACTCACACAAGCATCACACCCATACAGATACAGCAACATCCACTGTCTCCACTGTGTCCCCCTCCTCCTCTTCTCCCTCCTCCCTCCTAGTCTCGTCTACACACACACCTGCATGCACCACATCTACAGGCACTAGGACTCGCACCAGGACACCCAGCACCACAAGCCGCTCACCTGCACTCACCACCTCCACTGCCATTTGCATGTCCCCTGGGTCCTCTCCCAGTGTGTCTGTGACGCCCCCTCCCAAAGTACACAAACGCTGGCAATCACTCACCCAACATCCATCCACCTCACGACAGCCTCCAGTACCTGCACCTGCACCCAAAACACCTAAAGTGACACCTCCTACAACCACCTCCTCTTCCTCCACTCCCAGACCCCCTCCAGCTACCCATCCCAGTGTCCGTCAGAAACTGTCCCTATGTCAAATTGACCTTTTTGCCCCCACCCCCCCCCCTCCAATTCATCAGTCCCGTCGTAGCGCCTCAGCCAAAAAGCCTCCAGTACCCGTGGTGCGTGTTCCAGGTTTTTGGAGTGCACCGTCCACCAGGGCAGGCAGTAGGACCCGGAGCCGAGGCACTGGCAGCCCACCCTCTGTAAAGGCTCTGAAATTGGAGAGTGGACGACGGGACCGTGTCAAGACTCCTGGTGGGACAACAAGTGAAATGGGCTTGAAGGCGATTGGTGAGTCAGCTGTAACTCCAAAAAAGGTGGGGAAGATCCAGAGGAAGTCTCCCCAGCCTGTTGTGAGTGTCACGGCGGAGAAGTGCGCCATCATTTCCGACGGTCCAGACACAACCGCCAGCACCGTCGTCACTGGTCCAGAGACCACCGCCGGAGTAAGTGCCCAGGAAGGCCCAAGTATCGTCACTGGTCCAGAGACCACCACCAGAGTCACAGCCCAGGAGGGCCCAAGTATCGTTACTGGTCAAGAGACCACCGCCGGACTCAGTGCCCAGGAGGGCCCAAGTATCGTCACTGGTCCAGAGACCACTGCCAGAGTCACAGCCCAGGAGGGCCCAAGTATCGTCACTGGTCAGGAGACCACCGCCGGAGTCACAGCCCAGGAGGGCCCAAGTATCGTCACTGGTCCAGAGACCACCGCCAGAGTCACAGCCCAGGAGGGCCCAAGTATCGTCACTGGTCAGGAGACCACCGCCGGAGTCACAGCCCAGGAGGGCCCAAGTATCGTCACTGGTCAGGAGACCACCGCCGGAGTCACAGCCCAGGAGGGCCCAAGTATCGTCACTGGTCCAGAGACCACCGCCAGAGTCACAGCCCAGGAGGGCCCAAGTATCGTTACTGGTCCAGAGACCACCACCGGAGTCAGCCCAGGAGGGGACAGGATGCCAAAGCCCCGCTGGCCAATGATGGAACGTCATGCCACACACCAATGTCCAGTGTGAAGATGGTCATGCCACACACCAATGTCCAGTATGGAGATCGTCATGCCACACACCAAGGTCCAGTGTGGAGATCGTCATGCCACACACCAAGGTCCAGTGTGGAGATCGTCATGCCACACAACAATGTCCAGTGTGGAGATCGTCATGCCACACACCAATGTCCAGTGTGGATATCGTCATGCCACACACCAATGTCAGTATCAGAAACGCCATGTCAAAGCACCGCTGAACAGTCCTGAACCGCCATGGCAAAGCACCGCTGAACAGGGCAAAGACCGCCCTGTCAAAGCACCGCTGAACAGTCCTGAACCGCCATGGCAAAGCACCGCTGAACAGGGCAAAGACCGCCATGTCAAAGCACCGCTGAACAGTCCTGAACCGCCATGGCAAAGCACCGCTGAACAGGGCAAAGACCGCCATGTCAAAGCACCGCTGAACAGTCCTGAACCGCCAATGCAAAGCACCGCTGAACAGGGCAAAGACCGCCATGTCAAAGCACCGCTGAACAGTCCTGAACCGCCATGGCAAAGCACCGCTGAACAGGGCAAAGATTGCCATGGCAAAGCACCGCTGAACAGTCCTGAACCGCCATGTCAAAGCACCGCTGAACAGGGCAAAGACCGCCATGTCAAAGCACCGCTGAACAGTCCTGAACCGCCATGGCAAAGCACCGCTGAACAGGGCAAAGACCGCCATGGCAAAGCACCGCTGAACAGTCCTGAACCGCCATGTCAAAGCACCGCTGAACAGGGCAAAGACCGCCATGGCAAAGCACCGCTGAACATAGCAAAGACCGTGTAGGAATGAATGTACCGCCACATCAGACATCCTTATCCCATGTGCAGCTGGGACAGTGACAGGACAGGAACTTTCACGGGGAGACTCATCCAGTCTGGGCACCAGTCCCCCTCCAGAACCAGTGGAGACCTGAATCTACTTGAGAGACTGTGGCTTTGCACTCCCCAGGATGACACAGTGGGCAAACCACCCACTGTAGTGACTTGAGAGACTGTGGCTTTGCACTCCCCAGGATGGCACAGTGGGCAACCCACCCACTGTAGAGACTTGAGAGACTGTGGCTTTGCACTCCCCAGGATGGCACAGTGGGCAAACCACCCACTGTAGTGACTTGAGAGACTGTGGCTTTGCACTCCCCAGGATGGCACAGTGGGCAAGCCACCCACTGTAGTGACTTGAGAGACTGTGGCTTTGCACTCCCCAGGATGGTACAGCAGGCAAGCCACCCACTGTAGGGACTTGAGAGACTGTGGCTTTGCATTCCCCAGGAAACATCAATGGGCATGGAGCCCCGTCGTGGATCTGGCTTCGCATTCATGTGGCTGAGGTGCCTCCCCTTCCCTTCCCCCTGAGGTGCCTGTAGTGTTTCTATCTGATGCCCCGGCAGTGTTCTCTACGATTTTGGTCAGGTATCTATTGTGTGCCTCGCCCATGCATTTTTGGACTGTTGTAGCACGGACATTGTTGTGTACATATCTGCACTACTTCTTGTATTGTATATATAATTATGAGTGATTTAGAGATATATATCTGTATATTTTTGTATGACATGTATATTGGCACATTACAATGTTTGACTGAAATTAGCTTTGTCTTTGCATTCTTCTGGGGGGATTGTGGGTTGTTAATGTGATATTTTTTACTGCATTGGTGTGTATGTTGTAATATGCGAAGGTGGGGGTGGGGATGTTTGATGGGTGTCCCCCTAACATTTGCCTCCCCTCTCCCCCGTGTCGTAGATGCAGTACTCACCGGTATCTTCTGCGCCTACGTCGCTGTTGGTCGTAAAGGAGCAGAAAGACAAGGGCAGGTAGTATTTGGAGTTCCGGGTCCATGGAGTCGTTGTTCCTTGTGGGATGTGTTCAGGTGAGCGTTTTCCCATAGCAAAAGCTGTTTCCGCCGTGTTTTTATCCACAGTGAATCTGCCCCGGAAAAGGTGGCGGATTGGCGGGTTGTAATGGTGTGGGCGGTATATTGCCTTCCGCCTGTCTGTTGGCGGTAACCGCCGCGCTGCTTGTCTGTACCGCCATGGTGGGCGGTGTGTTAAAGTGGCTGTCTTTGTTGGCGGTTTCCGCCAGGGTCATAATTCCCTTTTTTTGTCCGTCGGCCTGTTTGCGGTATTAGCGCACCTTTTACACTGTCTGCCAGGGTTGTAATGACCACCAAAGTCTCCAAAGGAGCAAGACATGGCAAGTTCAGTCTCAAATTAATTGTTATAATAAATCCCACAACATGCCACTTTTGGATTTAATATAACTAGTTCAGGGAAAGAGTTTTAAAACTCTTCCTAAAAGTAACCAGTTTCAACTCTGTGGTGCCCTTCTCTGATTGGCCAACCTCTGGCAGCCTGGCCAGGCTGCCTTGATGAGGTCTGAAGTGGCCTGGGCTGAACACAAAGGAAGTGCCTGGGGGAAGAGATCTGCCTCAGCAAGTGGTGAAAAAGGATGTGGGGGAGAGCAGCCAAACTGGTCTTCAAAGGAGGGAAGTACATTTGGAGCAGCTCAGGACCTCCCCCATAGGTGCCCTTTTGATCAGATTAGGAGAAGGCAGGAGATGGGTGTTTTAAGCCACATCAGTGGGTGGGATCAGCCAGACCTAACCTCCAAAATTCAGTTTCTGTCATTTTGGATTCTTAAGAAATGTTGCTTTATGGGATTGCTTTCTGCTCTGCTTCCCTGGAAGTGATCATCCAAGGGGTTAGTGGTCTGCCTGTGATTGGACAGTTCCCCCCTGCTTTTCACGTCAGAAGCAAAGATACATTTTGCAGAGGTAAACCCACACATCAGATCCCTACAAGGAATAACATCAGAAGAAGAAGGACTGCCCTGCTGTACCCCTGACCTGCACCTGGACACGGCAATCTGAAGGACTACACCAGCTGCACACTTGCTTCACCACAAAAATGACTTTCCCTGGCTTCAGCTGGTTCCAGAAGGCACTCCCTGCTTGCTATAGGTGTAAAATAGCTAACCAGAGGCCCGTGCATCAAATCCAGAAGAAACTGACCAGCTAACCACAGTCCAGTGGTTATTTTGGAGTTTGAGCTAGGTGCATTCTGGGAGTTGCAGTCCTAGCCTTCAAGCAGCAACTCAGAGCTTTTGGAACCTTGGGGTGAACTGTGGGCTCCCAAAGGACCTTCAAAAACCTTGTGGAAGAAGATTTAGAAGTTTGGAAAAGATTGGAGAACGTTTGGTAAAAAGCTTCATAAAGGGACTGACCCACCGTCGAGAGTCAACCTGGCTTATGTAGACCCCAACACTGCCTGACTTGCAGGTTCGTCCCACTGAAAAACTCTGGAGCCCCAGACTTCCAGGATTTCACCATCGGGTCCTGGAATGGCAATTCGATGACGTTGACTCAAAATCGGCTTGTTGAAAAAGCTCCAAAAAAATGACAAAGTCAGAGCGTAAAAAGTTGACCAGGACTTCCTGTGCAGTGCCTCTGATGAGGGCTCCAGGGACATCGGACCAAGATTTGACTTTGGCCTGGATGAAGATTTTCATCCTTAAAAATCGTCTTAGTCCGAAGGTAGAATTTTTCATCACAATCTCCTGTGACGTGTATCCGAAGAGGACTCCAGGGAGGTTGAGTCAGATCAGTGACTTTGTCCTGCTGAAGAAAATCTTCAAGAAAAAGACTAAGGCCCTCATTACGAGTATGGCGGTCAGTGGACAGCCGTGGTGAAGGTGGAAGTCCGACCGTTGCAGGTCCTGGGATGAAGACCGCCATATTACGAGTCAGGGGAAGGCAACTGCAGAACACAGCCAGGTTTCTGTCTGAACCAGCATTGTGGATGGACCCACACAGACGGCCACACGCACCTCCAGGCCGGCGGTCAGGCAGTTTCCCACATCCTTATTATGAGGCTGCACACTGGCAGGATTTTCAGGGCGGACTCACTTCCACGAAAAGCATGGCAGAAACTAACATCATAAAAGGGAACACTCACCTTCAGGAACGTCCATAGGCGCCATGGCACGCAAATTACAAGTGTTCCCAATGCTCCTGCTGGCCATTTACTTCCGAGACAAAAACCGTAAGTACACCAGCCTAGCACACACTAGAGGGAAGGACATTAGTACACACACAAAACACACATATCGAACGGCAAGCCACAATCACACTCACACACACACACACACACACAAACACCCATACCAACACACAAACACACACACATGCCAAATCGCAGAACTACCACACATACATGTGGAAAGTAAGCCAGGACAAGGTTGTCCCCATCAACACCAACAAGCAGTGATGCAGATATACTGAATAACTTAAAACCAATAAAACTATGTACAATGAGGCCCAAAAGCCAGCCCAAAATTGCCCATTGTGCACTAACAACACAGGGCACAGAACGAGGCCCCAACTTGACTCCTAACTGCAAAGTGCTGGCCTCCACAGCGCAGGGGCATCAATGGGGCATGCAGGCACCTCAGGGGTGGGGGTGGTTTGGGCTTGTAGGGGGAGTCCTTAGGGCTGTGCTTCGAGGGGGGTCCTTTGGGCTGGGTTTAGAGGGGGGTGCTTAGGCTTGCCCCTGGACAGTGGTGAATTAGCCAGGGGGGTGGTGGTTTGGGCCTGGTCCTGGAAGTGGAGTAGTGGGCTTGGAATTGGCTGTGAGAGGGGCAACAGTAGACTTGCTGGGGTGAAGGGGAGGGGCATGGCGATGACCAGTGGGAGGCCTGGGAGGTGGAAGGCAGGGTCTGGGAAAGGTAGCAGGGCACATGGGAAGAATCAGGGACTGGGCCAGTGGTGGGGAACAGGGAAAACTCTATCAGGAAACGTTTCTGAGGGGCACAAGGTAGGTCGTGGGAAGGACGTTTTGGAGTGGAGAGACAGGGTATGGTTGAGAGGTGTGTACGTGGAGGTGCCTTGGGTGCAGGTGCCTGGGTGTATGCCATGTGTGTGCTGGGTGAGTGTTGGGTGCGTGAGTGTGGGCGTTTAAGTGTACTGGGATTAGGAGTGGAGGAGATGCAGGGAGATGGCAAGGGATGTGTGAGTGAATGTTGGGGTGGTATCTGCAGGTAGTGTGGATGTGCTGCATGTGGGGGTGTTGATTGTCATGGTGTGTGTGCATGTGGTACATGGAGTGCATATATGGGTTCTCTTATTGTGGTAGCGTTGCAAGTGAAGGCACATGTGGCAGGATCTGTGACTAGTGAGGTTCTGACTGCAGGTGTGAGTGGTGTCAAGACTGTGATGGGGAGCTGGTGGAGGAGTCAGTGAAGAGAGTGGATGTTGGCATGTCTGCATCTGAATGTTGTGTGTGTGCATGGCGGGGCACTGTGTCTGTTGATGTGGATACATGTGTGTCAGTTAGTGTGCCTTGGATGGGTGAAGGAAGAGGGATGTGGGTTTGGGAACAGGAAGCTGGAGGGGGGACGGAAAAGAGAGGAAACTGGCTATCATCAAGGAGGAGACCAGAGCCTGAAACGATCTCTGCAGGCCAAATAGGAAACTGTGAATGCCTCCCATGAACGCATTGGTTTGCTGAATCTGGGAAAACAGTTCCTGGATGGCATTCACAATGGTTGTCTGCCCCACAGAGATGGACCTCAGGAGGTCAATAGCCTCCTTATTGAGGGCAGCAGGGTTGAATGGGGGAGGGGCAGAGGTGCCTGCGACAAAGGAGACACCCACCCTCCTGGGTGAGCAAGCATGGGCAACTAGGTGGGAGCTACAGGAAGGGCGGTGCTGGTAAGTGGGGGGGTGGACAGGAACAGTGCTGGGATGGTCCCAGTTGGGTCTGCCACTGCCAGGGATCGTCCATCGGAGGAGGAATCCAAAGATGGTGTCATTGATCCGGTCTCCCCGGTGGCACTCCCTTCGCCCTCCGTCCCACTAGTCAGCTCGGCTCTGCTGGTATCAGACACCTGGATCCCATGGGCTGTAGCATCCCCACTCAGTGGTACCCCTGCTCCTTTGCCAGGTGTTGCTGATGCATACAAAGACAGGGGAGGAGAAGGAGGGAGAGTGGGTGGGAGAGAGAGAGACAGGGTGCAATTGGTCAATGCCAGCATAACAGTCACACAGAGTAACTACTACATCTACTGATGCCATGCCATGACATGCCATTCTCTCACCTACACATGCTACAACAATGGAACAGTTGTGTACATGATGAGAGGCATACCCGCCATACCTGCCCAGGACCTGCCCTCTTCACATGCCTGTAGAGACACACTATTCCTGGACTACAGCACCAAAAAAAAATTGCATGCCAACTAGGCCATTGTCAAATTGCACAGTGACATCTTTGCCCACCTTACCTCACTACACATACAGTACCCTGCAGCTGATTGATGACTCAACAGTCACCCCTGGCACAGTGGTTGGCATCAACTGATTACAATGGCCTGACACCATAGATGCTATAATCTTGTTGTCATGTGCTACCTAGCACATTTTGGTAGTTGGAGCTAACTGCACCACCATTCACAGACTGTATGGCCACACATTCATGCTGCGAATCCTGCCTGGCTGGCTAATACCCATAGTCGAGATGAATACAACTAATACCCACGCTACAGCTTCCCATTTGTGCACACCCAGAGCCACAATGGCAATATACGTCGTAAGTGAGAGTGTGCACTCACTCCCTCGTGGCTGCTGTGCTGCCCTCAAGCCCCCATCCACTTCCAGGGTAAGCCATCGCCAAAATGCGGGCCATCGGGGGGTCAAGGTCTGATAGGTACCCTTTCCACATTGGGAGGGTGTCTCTAGCTGGGTCTCCACAGTCTTCTGGGCTCAGAGTATCAGGGCCTCCCACCTCTTTCTGCAGTGTGTGCTCTGCCAGGCATGGACCACCAGGGACCGCACTTGTTTGGGGATGGCACGCCGTATTTCCTTCTTCTAATGTGCGCTGACCTGAATGGGTGACACAGGCAGAAGGGCAAATGAATGTAGAATGGCATCACAGGGACATCAGTGGATGGCACAACATCTCACAACAACACTCACATGTCATCAATCCACGTAGGCTCAGACTCCTCACCCTTGTCTATTGTCCAGTCACACTGACTCGTCCCAAGGCCCCCCCATCCCCATACACACCACTCAAAGACAGGACAGTTACATTGGCCTCACCTGCTGCTCTGGTGCCCCATACAACTGTCCTTAGAGGGTTAGAACCCCCTCCATGAGCTTCTCCAATTCTTCCTGGGTGAAGGCTGAGTCCCTATGTCCTGCAGGACATAGCATCTTTTCTAAAAGAGTCAGAACACAGTAGCACACGCAGTGGAGATCTTCTATGTACGACTGTCAGGATTCAAGTGAGCATGAGCACCTAAAATGGTGGTCACGGCTGCCCTGGACATCAACGTCAACGTTGGCAGCAATCACCATTGGCTCCTGTCTCCCATAGGCATGTTAACCAATGAGGAATGGCACGGCAGATTAGACTGCCTAAAGCCATAACGTGTTACCCCGGCAGGATGAGCACACTTCCCTCTGTCCAGTGCATGCAGGACAGAAAGGCACACTTTTACATGTGCAATGTGTATTCAGGGTGCATTTAAGGTGCATCATGGATGACATTTGTTGACCTGTGCACAGCTGAAACGCGTCCACACAGTCAATGCTGCACATCATGATTTTTACTCCCTACCATTTGTTGGTACAGATGGAAGGTTGAGGATGAGGGACCATAGTCGACCTTGCAACCCTGGAAGAGCGACACGTCATACAGACCTATTGCCTGAACCATCAGAACATCATGGATCTGGAGATCCAGTTTGAGCCGGAACTATTGCCTGCCATTCTTCATCCCAATGACATCCCTCCCACAGTACAGGTGTTATCATTACCCCACTTTCTTGCCTCAGGGCCCTTCTAGATAACAGTGGGTTTGGCAGCCAGGATGTCACAGCCCATGTTCAGCAACGTCCTGAAGGGCATCCACAATACAGGGCCAGCTACATCAGGTTTCCACATTGTGCTGATTTGCCCACTGTGAAAGCTGGAACATGTCCCTCATGTGATAGGGGCCATAGATGGCCCCCATATTGCCCTGGTGCCACCCAGGAGGAGTGAACAAGTGTATAGGAACCATAAAAATATATATTCCACCAATGTGCAAGTGGTATGTCTGGCTGGCCAATATATCACACAAGTGAAGGCCAGGTTCCCTGGGTCTGTGCATGATTCCTACATTCTGCTGAACATTACCATCCCACACATGATGGCACCACTACAGAGGGATGGAGCCTGCCTCATCGGTATGTATCCTCACATATGTGTGCTCCTCTGCTGTCAACACTCTTCACAACCTACACTACACCCTTCTGGGCCTGACATGGCTGACATGGCTCTTACCTCTGTGGCTGTGTTTGCTGTGAGGGAGGGACCATTTGGGAGGTATGTCTTATGGATGTGAGTTTGTGATGGCCATTTGTTTTTGGACTTGACTTGCCATCTCAACCTTGGCTTCCTGTATTTACAGTGCATGTGTGTTGATTTGCCGTAGTGATTGATGTTCCTGACTTGTTCTACTTTCAGGACATCTCCACAGTAATCCTTGCTACATGTTGCTCCCACTCTGTTACTCACACATTTATTGGCAGGACATTGGGTTAAGTGTTGCACACGTAATGGCTGTATCTTTTGTGCACATGACAATAAAGACGTAGGGTGTAATTGTGGTCAATGGTGTTTATTTGGGATATACAAGTGCAGGGGTGATAAGTAGGATCATGGCAGGTGGGCTCATCAGAGTACTTGGGCCAGCTGTGGGTAGTTGGGGTTCAATATGGTGGTCATGGGAGTACAGAGACATGAAAGTGGACAGTCAACAAGGTACCTCAGTGACACACAAGGGAGAATGTTCAGGAGAGGTTCACTTCCTGGTGGTGGTCTTGGTCCTGGCATCTGTTCCTGCAGGATTTCTGGTTGGAAGTCCCCACTTGCGTGGGGGGGTCTTTGGCTACATTGGTAGGGGTGCTAGTATCCTGTGGGTCCTGTGGCAGGGCCTCCATTTAACTACATGCCACTGACGTGGAGGGCTCAGAAGTGATGTGGCTAATGGAAGGGACTTGATGGTGGGAGATGGACTCACGCAGGATGGTGGTGAGTTCCTTCAGCACCCCTGCCATTGAGGCCTTGGTGGTATTGTGGGTCTGCCACTGCTGTATAGCCTCCTGATGGCATGCAATCTGCAGACTCTGGGTGTTCTTCACAGTGGCGAGGATCTGGGCCATGGTGTCTTGGGTTTGGTGGTATGCACCCAGAATTTAGGTTAGGGCCTCCTGGGCAGCCAGTTGTTGAATCTGCCCTGTCTGGTGGGCAAATGATCCCCTCCTACTGCCACTAGCCCCCTGTGCCTGTGCCCCTGGAACAGTGTGCCCACTCCCAGTGGCACCAGGCCCTTCATTGTCTGAGTTGTGTGCCCTTGACTCTGGCCCCTGTACTGTGGGGCACATTTCTGTTTGAGAGGCCCCTGGGGCTCAGGTTTGGAGAGGAGGGGCTGGCTGAGGTGTTTTGCCACATGGGAGGGAGAGGCCAGTGTGTCCAGGGTGGAGCTGCTGGGAGTGGACAGACAATTCGCCCCAGATGGCCCATGCAACTCGTCCCCATCCAGACATCCACTGGGGCCTTCATCATGGGGACGGATGTCTGACCCTGGCATCCTCTGTTGGGTGACAGTGGCAGGGTACCTGTGGATTGAAAGAGGGAGAGTTTGTATGTGGATGTGTAGTTGTCATTTTCATGGTGTAGTGCATGCAGTGGCTTCATTAGGTTCCCAGTGATGACAATGGCATCTGCAGCACTGCAGATATAGGTTTGGTTATGGGGACTGTGCCATCGTTTCTATGTGCCATGGTGGGTTGTGGATGGTGGTTGGCATTTCTGTCATTGCCATGTGTTGGGATGCTTTCATAGCAAACAGTAGGTGTAGGCTGTGATATGGTTGTTCATGCAGGTGTCCCACTGTGAAGTGGTACAGTGAGTTTTAGCTGTGTGGGGTGTGATGCATTGTGAGAGTTGTGGTTCTTCACATTGTGATTGTTATCCATTGTTAACCGTGCATTAGGGGGGGGGGTGGGTATGGTGGGAGAGGGGTGGTGTGGCAAGCACGGGAGGTGTGTGGGGTGATTGGGGGGTTACAATACTGTTGGATGGGGTGGATAGGCAATTGGTGGGTGGTGGGTAGGCATGCTGGTTAGGAGTGATTGTTGCCTGAGAGATATTGTTGCCTTACCGGTGTCAGTCCCTCCATCATTTCCAGTGAGTCCTTCCGGATGCATGATGTCCAAGACCTTTTCCTCCCAGGATGCTAAGTCAAGGGGTGGATGTGGGGGCCCACCGCCAGTCTTGTTCAGGGCGATCCTTTGCCCGGACGCCATTAAATGGACTTCCCCCCTGAGGTCATTCCACCTCTTCTTGGTATACTCCCTTGTGTATGTAATGTATAGGTGATGACTGAATTGACCCTGTCGATCTTCTTCTGCCATAACTCCATTTTCCTGGCCAATGATGTTGGCTGGACCTGGATTCCCATTAGTTGTGGCTCAACTCTGATGATCTCATCCACCATGACCTGCAACTCATTGTTTGTGAACCTTGGGTGCTTCTGGCGTGACATGTTGAGGGGGTGCTGTGCGGGTAGGTTGCAGTGCGGGTTGATTGGTGGTGTGGGTGTGTTTGGATGTGGGTGCTGGTGGGTTGTGGTGGTGGTGTGTGCAAAATGTTCAATGTGCAGATGTTTGTTGTGTATGGGGTGTGCTTCGTGGCTTGTGCCTCTCTGGCTAGTCTTGTTAATCGCACTGGATTGTTGGTGTGTTGGGGGGTGCTCTATGGTGCTGTGAGCAGGTGTGTGTGGTGTGGGGTATTCAAACTGTCCAATGGAGTGTTGCCTACTATTGGCGATGCATTTCTGTACCGCAGCGGTGTGGACGCCTTTGGTTTACCACCATGCATGTGCTGCTGTGCTGAAAAATTACTTGCTTATATGGTGGTCGGAATCGAGTTTGCATGGGTGTAAGCGGTAGATAAGTCAGCATTTCTCCGTCGGACCACCTGGCGGTGTTGGTTTTGTGGCTGCATTGGGCAGTTTGTTCTTTGTGACTCGTAATACGGAGGTCACTGCACCGCCACCATTGGTGGTATGGTGGCAGCATTTCGCAAGGCGGTCTTGCCCGAAAACTGCCAAAGTTGTAATGAGGACTTAAGTCCAAAGGTAAACTTTTGAAAGAGGCCTCCCGCTTGCTGTAGCCCAGCAGGGCTCCATCGCGGTCGACCTCAAACTTCTATTTTGCCCCAGTTTAGTGCAACCAGATGACCAGATTGGCGCTTTCAGTTTCTATGCACTAGAAAACATGAATTCTTTAAAAATTCATATCTCCATTTACCTTTATCCAATTTTAATTGTTTTGGTGTCATTGTGAAGATAAAAATATAATTTAGAGTTATAAATTGGTTTTGGATTTTTATTGTGTTTTTGTGTTTTACTTATTTGGTGTTTTCTGATTTTGAAAGGCTTTTCATACTTGTCTCCTAAGTTAATCCTTGTCATTCAATGGCAAGCTACCAAGGGTTGAGCTGGGTTTAATTTATTGAGACCTAACTGGACCAAGTGGGGATAGTAGCTTATTGCTACATGTAGGTAGTTGCCTGCCCTTCCCAATAATCCACTTTCCAACAAATTTATATTTGCAACCTGAACCACTGGACGGAACTACACAAACTTTGTCAAAAATTTAGCTCTTGTTCCAGAAAGAGCCCTTTTATATTTAGGGTAAATCTATTCAGTAGTTTTTGAAATATTAAAAGAAAACCAATTTGCATATCTAGAGGTGCAAACTCATTGCAAATTCTTCTGATCTCGTGCAGAAATCTGATTGGCTGCCAACACTTAAACTAGGAAGTGCTGTCAGTAATTTTAGGACTCTGCTTCAGCTGAATCCCAAAAAATAAGATTAAAAAAAGGGAAGGGGGCAGGGGAGGAATCCTCTAGGCTCCTAGCCTTGATTCAGGGGTTCCCCTGGGACCCATCCAGGGCAAACGTTTTTTTTTTATCCACTGCAAAATTTGGCAATATACTCAAATTTCACTGTGAATTAAAAAAAAAAAAAAAAACAAGCACAGTTTCCCGGTCTCAGAGGCATGCTTATTGAAATTATTGAGGAGTGGGTGCATGGGGCCCCCCTTCTATGCTTTTGGAAGCCCAGGTGACCACCACCTCTCCAGAGTGACATGTAATGGCATGTAATAGAAACAAGAACAAAGAAGAAATGCATGGGAGGGTGCCTTTCCTTGTGGGCCCGGGGACTGCCACCACCCTGGGGTTAGACAATAAAATATTCATTGGTCTGGTAGACCTTCCTGGACCCCAAGGACCACCACCTCCCTGGGGCCATATCTGATAATTTTGTGGGGGTGCTGCGCCCTGAGAGACCACCACCTTCCCAGGGCAGCATATTAAAAATGAATTACCCACCGGGACCCTGGGACCACCTCAGCGCTGGGGCTACAGTTTGTAAAAGTACAGGGGGGGGGCACGCAGACTCCGCTGGTCCCTGTGCCCACCACCACCTTGGCGCATTAACATTTTTAAGGCGGGGGTCCATAAAATTTATGGCGGGGGTCCACCCTGTCCCTGGAGAATGCCACCTCCCTGGGGCTAAATATTAAGGAAGAAGGTGGCCTGTGTGTCTCTCTCCTAGAGCCAAAGATGGCCCTGGGGACCGCCACACCCCAGGGCTGGCTCCTGTTATCTCATGAGGTACCCACAAAGAGGTAACTCTTTGCTTTTGCTTAGTGGGAGCTGTGACTGCTCCAACCAAGCAAAAGCAAGCACTCCACTTCCAGCAAGCGGGAGCTTTAAAAAGGCTCCTGCTTGCTGAAAGCAAAGATTTCATTTGTTTTCCTGCCTGTAGGCATGTGGGCAGGAAAAGATATGAAATTATTGCTCCCACATGCAGGGAGCTACTATTTGCAGCATCTCCATGTGTACAGGAGCAGTGCCAGCTGCCACAGGACTGGGACCCGCAGGGGCCATGAGCCTCCACTGTGGTCCCTAAATGTTTATACTGTCTGTCCTGGGCACCCGGGAACATGTGGTTGGGCCCTAGGGGATAGGGAACCCAGGGGCCAAAATCAGCCCTGTTAAAACAATTATTTAGCCCCAGGAAGATGGTGGTCTCTGGGGGGGCCCACAGGGTCCATACGCCCCCCATATATATTTTTCTCATGTTGTCCTGGGTAGGTGGTGGTCCCTGGGCGTGGTGGGACTCATGAGGCCCCTATATATATATATATATATATATATATATATATATATATATATATATATATATATTTAATGTTGCCCCCTTTAAGCTCCAAACCACTTCGGTTGTGCATGGCCAAGGATTTGGAGCTTCAAGGGTTGACCGCAGGTCCTTGTCGCAAGGCAGGCCCTGCATCCAACCCTCATCCCTCATCATGCATGGTTGAAGTCTGTGAGTGGCGTGGGATTGGTAAGGTTACAGGGGGTTGGCTGGAGGACCTGGCCAGCGCTCAAACCCTGCCGTCACAGCTGAAGGCTGTGTGCAGCAATGGTTGGATTAACGTATAGTAATTAAAATGACTTCACATTTAAAAAAAACAGAGAAATACACTAGAAAAAAGCAAAGGTTACAGGGACGTGATAGTTAAGCGCACATTTCAGATTTACAACACCATAGATATTCATCTGTTATAGTTAGAGTAATTGCAAATAACTATAACTGGTGCCCTGAGGTAACTATAACTCATGCCCTTGCCATGCACTGCTAATTAACCCAGATATTACAGCATTCATGACATATTTTACAACATCTTTGATAATATGACTGTAACTTTTGCTGCAAACTTGTTCACAAAATAACCTGTGCATGTTTTTTCAAGTAACTATAACTCGTGCCCTAAGGTAACTATAAATTGTGCCCCCTCCAGGCACACTTTTTATATGAATAATTTTACAACAAAAGTTACATTGATATTATAAATTATTTTATAAAAGATGCCTTGAGAGCTGTAATATTTGGAGTAATTAGCAGTGCATGGTAAGGGCACAAGTTATCATTACTTGAAATAATCTAATTATAACTGCTGAAATTCCATTGTTCTGTATGTTTAAAATGTGAGACCAACTCTAATGTCCCTATACCCTTTGTTTCTTTCAGTGAATTTCTATGATTTATTTAACGTAAAGTAATTGTAATTACAAAATGTTAATCCAACTGCTGCAGCGCACAGCCTTCGGTGTGGTTAACCCCCTATAACCACCCATCTCCGCGTCGTGCATGGCAGAAGTAGGTTGGGCCTCAGCAGCAGCTGACAAGAAACAACCCGCTTGTCACAGTCACTACATGAGATATTGTGCTAAAAAAAAGAAATGATGCAAACACCTCCATTAAGGATTACGTGTTACTTTTCTAGGTGGAAATGCAGAAAAAAACACTTGCTTTGCCTTGACTGTGCGCAAGACATTAGGATGATTAGTACCTTACAGAAGAGGGTGTAAAAAAAAGTGCATTTCCCATGTTGATTCCAATAGACACCTTAGACACTCCAGCAGCCTGGAACATTGGATAGAACTACACTGTTTTGGCCCCAGAGACCCCTTAAATTTCATTGAAGTCTCAGGGAGATGGGAGTCCCTGGGGCTGCAGGGGGACTACCCAGTCCTCCGCCATTTATTTTCATTGAAGCCCCTCGGAGGTGGCAGTCCCCAGGCTGCGAGGGTCCGAGTTCCCCCCTCATACTCATAATTTTAATGCCCAGGAAGGTGGCTGTTTCCACTTATGTTTTTAAAAAATCTTCAGGATCTGGCCCACCCAGGGCCTTCCTTAAAACAAGAGCAGGAGCCCACGCCTGTTTTTTTAAATTTAATTGTTCCTCGGAATTTGTGACATTGTCGCACAATAACAGCAAAAAATTTTTTTCAAAAGTGTTTTTTCATCCTGTTGGGAAACCTTTGGGACCTCAGCACCAGAGCTAAAGGGCCAGGGTGACTCTACCCTGCCCCCCTTTTCTAATGTTTTCCTTGTTTTCTGGAAGCCAAGCCCCAAGATGGCTGCCAATGCTTCCTGGTTTAAAGTGTTGGCAGGCAATCAGAGCTCTGCAGTTCCGTGTACAAGCTCTTATTATTTGCAAAGTTGTTGAGGAGGATCTGCAGCCCTAGATATACAAATGTATTTTCCATTTAGTATCTAAAATACTACTGAATGGATTTACACCAAATAAATAGAAGCATAATCTGCATACTGACAGCTTCTGTATTGACGAATTTTGTGTAATTTCATCCATTTGTTCAGAAACACATGTTTTTTTTAAACCCTCTGCTTAATGGATTACCCTGAATCTTTCTGTGCGCAACAAGAATCTCTGGCACACTTTTTTTTGGAAAATTTCATGAAGATTCATCAAACAGTGCCAAAGGTGTCGGCAAGTCAAAAAGTGTTTTTTTTTCCTATTGAATTATGGTCTTAACTACAACTACCTAGTGGTGACTGCCACAAATTCTGCACTTATTATTTACAAGCCCCCGGGTGGGCCACATCCCGGGACATTCACAATTTCTATGGACCATCACCTCCCCGGGGCTAAAGACTTAAACAATGCAGGGGGTCCACGCATACCCCCAGCAGCCCAGGGACTGCACCTCCCTGAGGCCTTTTCAAAAAGATAGTGGCCCACCTGCACCCTTGGGAACCTCCACCTCCAGGAGCACTTTTTAATATATTGTGGGGGAGGGGGTACGCAGCTCCCCTGCAGCCCCAGGGACCACCACCTTTCCAGGGCAATTTTCAAATAGATTGCAGGGGGATGCATGCCCCACCGGTAGGCCCAAGGACCACCACCTCAGTGGTGCTATTGATTGTTGGAGGGGGACAGCACAGACCTCCTCGTAGAGCCAGTGATGGTCTGGGAACCGCCAAGCACCCAGGGCCGGCTCCTGCTATGTCCCAGGATGCCCACACCTATGACTTAGATGTTTGCTGTGGCTTGGGGGCAGCTTTGACAGCTGCCACCAAATCGCAGCAAACACCTTGCTCGCATCGAAGGACAGTTGTCAAACAGCTCTCCCTCACTGTGTACAGAGGTTTACTCTGTGTTTGCAGGCAGGGAGACAGAGGAAACTACTCTCTTTGACAGCAATGTCAGCTCCAACAAGAGGTGGGGAGCCGGCTAGGACCATGGGGCCTTCTGGCCAGGCCCTTGGGGATGGGATCCCCTGGGCAGAGATCAGTCTGGGGATGGGGGCCACGCAGCCCCCCTCTCACAAGAAAATAAAATGTTTTGGCTAGGCTCTGGGGGATGAGTCTCTGGAGTGAGATCAGACTGGAAAGGGGCCATGCTGCCACCCTCCCTCCACAAAAAAATATTTATGCTGGGCCCCGGGGGATGGGGTCCCTGGGGCTGGGATCGGCCTGGGGAGGGCAGAGGCATGCAGGATTGGGTTGTTATAGGGGTTGACCACAACGGCTGGCTGCAGGCCAGGTCTTGCTGCCAACTCCAGCTGTGCATGTTCAAAGGCATTGCACGGTGGAGATTGGATTCACCTATAGTAAATTACCTTGCGTTAAAAAAAGTAGAAATTCACTGAAAAAAAAAAACAAAGTTTGCAGGGACGTTATAGTTAGCAGATAGAATTTAAAAAACATAGAAATGTGCTTAAAAACCAAAGGCTGCACATTTTAAACATCCATAACCATAGAAATTCACCTGTTATAGTTAGTTTTAAGTAACTATAACTTATGCCCTACGGTACCTATAACTCGTGCCCTCACCATGCATCGCTAATTACCCCACAAACTCATGACATCTTTGATAACACCATTGATAATATCAATTTAATATTTGCAATAAAACCTTTGATAAAAAAACAACTGTGCATGGCAGGGGCGTGAGTTGTCCACAAAACGTTCCAGACATTTTGCTTTTTCTACATTGGTAGAAGATACAAAGTTTTGTGATGATTAGTCAACGGGGTGCAAAGATAAAAGGGGGTACCAAAATTGATTTTGCCACGAAATGCATTTTTCTCAGACTTTCTATGAATTTTTGTATCTTGTGTAGCATGAAAACAGCTGAATGGATTTACTCAAACTGTGACAGCATTACACATTAGGGTGTGCAGATGATTCTTCTGGGTAGTACAGTTAAGTAGTCTAAGATAGATAGGCTAAGTATTTTTTTAGTTGTAAGGCATTTAAACAGTTATATCTGTTGTGGTTTTTTTTTCTTGAACGTTTGCAATATTTCATGCTTTGTTTCCAGGAGAACTGCTGAAGTACCAATGACATGTCATTATGTGATTTGCTAATGACTGTCTTTACAAAAGTTAAAGCAGTCATGTTGTTTTTTGGCTTTGTATTGTGTTTTACACGTACATATAGATGAGTGTTTGGTTTTATATTTTTCCCAACATAGTACCACTTTATGGAAATGGTAATAGGTAGTGAATAGGATCAGCAGTTGTGTCTCAGGAGTGCTGCAGTACCAACCATTAATTAAAGAAAGAAATATGTTGTAAAATTAAAAATACACTGTAGTGCCCTGTATTTTACCAATATAGAGTGGTACAGTATATTTTCTATTTTTAACATATCAAAATCTTCCACTTTACTATCTACAAATTACTGCACTTCTAAAATTTTTAAAAATAAGCAATTCTCCTTAAACTTCTTGTAAAAAGTGCCAGTGTTCGTTCCCTAAAACATTGTAAAAGTCATTGGATACACATTTAGCTACCACTATAAGTCCCTAGTAAAAGGTACTTAGGTACCCAGGACATAGGTTACTATGAGAGGTTACCCTGAGAGCAACAGCACTGATTGTGCCACCCTCTAGGGCCATGCATCCAGATGTAGCTAGGAATGCCATAGCAAGCTGAGTATCCTGGTGCAGAACTAAAATATAAACTCAGTAGGGCACACGTGCTGTGTGCCCTGCCCACCATACACTGCATTTACTATGGGTAAGACACCCCTCTAGCAGGCCTTACAGCCCTAAGGCAGGGTGCATCATATTATATGTGAGGGAATAGCTGCATTGGCAATATGCCCCTACTGTGTCCTTGCTAAAACTGTGAACAGAGAAGCCATTTTAATATGTGTGCTGAACACTGGTCAACACATGTTTCCCAGCTACATAATGGCTACTCTGCACCCTGTGTTGTTTGGTATCAAACAATTCAGAATGATAAATCCAAACTGGTACCAGTACTGCATTTGTTGTAAAATGTACCCCGGGATCACCTTAGAGGTGCCCCCGCAAAAGCTAACTATCCTGGCATGGTTGCTGACTGGTTCCAGCCAGCCTGCCACATCCATACAGCCAATAAACAAACGTTGGGGGAGAGCCCTGTCTCTCTGGTTTGTAAAACACACAAAAGTTGGGAGGAGTAGCCTCATCTAGCTTGCACCAACCCCTAAGGTGTTGCCTGCAAAGTGGACCCTCAAATTTAGTTTCTTCCTTCTTGAAATGGAGGAAAATAGCCAATTAGGTTTAGCAACGTGACCCTGCCCACAGTACGTGGTCAGTATAGTGGGTGTAGCCACCCAAGAGTAAGTGTCCCATTGGACACTACCAGGTTTCCCCAAATATGCCCACTAAATTCAACATTTAGTGGGCTCTCCTAGACCAAGAAATCGGATTTGAAAAGACAAAGAAGACCAGCACCAAAGAAGATCCAAAGCAAGAGAACTGTGTATCTGTTACACAAGAAAAGGTGCCAAACCCAGCCTGCTGCACTCAGGACCCGAAAATTACCGCTGTGGAGGAGCTGGACACTGGACCGACCCCAAAAAACCCAGGGGACCTCTAGGCTTCAGGAATCATCTCTGATCTCCCTTCTGAGTGGAGGCACCACTCAAACATCATCAAGAACCAACAAGAACCATCAAGTCAATGAGGATCCATTCACTGACCCAGCTGCTATCTCCACAACCAGGTGCGTTCTCCAAGTGTTCCAAGTTTGGTGGCATTGTGCCCTCCAGTGGCCGAGTTACGCCAATACCCTGGATACTGGTCAGCTGACGGAATACAATCAGAAAATCAGCTCCCTTGGAGCTGAAAAAGGATCAGGAGGAAGCCCGAGTTGAGGGACTTCAGGAACACCCTGGACCTCTAACCGGAGTGCCCCCATTGTCCTGTAAGCAGCCCTCAAAGCTCTAGCTCCAAAGGACTTCGTTGCACACAGCTCCTGGATCTCCAACTTGCCCTGCATCTATTGTCCTGCACCCTGCAACGAGGAACCAGCTGTGCTTCATGGGTCCCCAACCCCTTGTGACCTCGACAGCCCAAGGGAACCCCACGGCACCATCTTTAAAATTGTAAACCAGATCCTTTTCCAGGTGGCCCTGTGCCAAGAGACTTTTCAACGCTGCTCCAACTAGAACAGCAAGCCACCTGAGGCTGTGCAACAGGCACAGTGTGCCCACTGACTACTGCGACCACCCTGCAAAAGAAGAGACTGCTAACTCAACTGTAAGATTTTTAATGCATTTTTAAAAGTGACTGTTGATTCCTATGGTGCGTAATTACGCACAGAAAGACTAACTTTATTAAAAGTCGTATCTCAAAAAGTACTTAACACATCTTAAAGATTTTGCTCTTAAAATGTATATAAAAGTCTGAAGTATTTTATAAATTTTGGTCTCGACTTATTCATTGAGTGTGTGTGGTACATGATTGGATTTGTGCGTACAACTAATGCTTAGCTCATCTCCTGGATTAGCCTAATTGCTCAACCAGCTACCTTAGAAATTGGATCACTATGTGGTCTAATTTTTACCTCTGGAAACCAAAGTGTGGTTGTCTGGACACCCTGCACAGTGTGCCTAGTTTTGCGCACTACAGAAAGGGCCATCCTACTACAATGATAAATCTGGATTCCTAGATATCAGCATGTTCGGGGAACCAAGGTCACATCTTCTGATCAGGAGAACAGGCATTGCACCCCTTCAACCACTGGAAAAACAGAAATCTTCCATCTGTTAGCTATAAGTCTGAATGCCTACCCAAGTCTTCCAGTAACTGGAGCACCTGGGGCAGCGCTGCTTCCCTATTCCATAAATAAATAAGGAGGTTATCCATGTAAAGGGAAACAATGTTCTGGACTCCACCTCTGAGCAAACCCCACTCCCGGCCCATAGCCCTGAACTTCTCTGTCAGAGGTTCTATATCAATGGCAAATAATAAGGACAAGCGTGGGGAGCCTTTTCTGGCCCCCCTGTGGATCTGGTAGCTGCTTGAGATCATGCACCTGGTCTCATCTCTTACTGTAGGGTGGGAGTAAAGTAAGTTGACCCATCTCATCCATCTAGGCCCTAGTCCCATTTGCAGAATGACAGCCTCGAGATAGTCCTAGGGCACTGTGTTGAGGCTTTTTCTATTTCTACCAACACTTACTGCCGCTGGGTCTAAAGGGTATAAGTCATCATAAAGTAGTGAATAGAGCTGTCGTAGGTTATGTGATGTACTGCGTGTAGGTATAAACCCCTTCTGATCGTCATTAATGAGGGTCTGTAAATATGGGAGCAATCTATTAGCTAGCACTTTGTTGAGCACCTTAAAATCAGTGTTGAGCATAGAAAGTGGATGAAAGTCAGCGACCGTTACATTGGCTCACTTACTCTTGAGAAGGGATATCTCCAAGGCCTTCCTAGTGAAGGGTGGCAGTTCTCCTTTTTCATAGGTTTCCAGAAACATCTCCTCCAGTCTTAGTGACAGGGCTCCCAAAAATCTTTGATAGAATTCTGGTGGGAGTCCATCAGTATATGGGGTTTTCCCTACCACTAGGGCTTTGATGGCAGCTTTCATTTCCAGGATGTCCACTGACGACCCAAGGGTTTCACTATTTGGTCCTGTAAGAGACCTCAAACACAGACCCTACAGGACATTTTGGAGTGACCCGCGTCCTCTGCCAGCAGTAAATTATAAAGGGACGTATAGTAAGATGTGAACTTGCCATTGATATGTAGAGGAGAGTACAGTGGAGTCCTGTCTCTAGATGTTAGATGAGTAATCGGTCTCCCCTCTTCTTCATGCACTCTGCTTGCAGGGTGTTTTAATCATGACAACAAATGTGTTTCTAAGAGCTGCCGTGTGGCCTCTGGGTCAACACCCAGTACAGATTACCCTCTATGCAGGTCTGTTCCTAGATGGCTAAGGTCAGTTTCTAGATCCCTCTGGATCCCCACTGTCCCAGACAATGACCCCTGACTACCTCCTTTAAGGCCTCCCACTCATTTTCCATTTGAGGCTGTTCGCAAATTCAGTGAGAGGTAATCCATCCGTTTGATCCCTAATGCACTCCGGAAGACCTCGTCCTCCATGACTTTTGGCTATAGAAGCCATGTAGGGATCGGTGGGTGCTTCTCTTACACTTTTCACACATACTACCAACAATTACCATTTATATCTAATAATGTATTTTCCTGCCACATTACGTCAACACCCATTCACATACTTTCACACTACATCTATTTAAATTATCACATTACACTGTATGCCACTCCACTCTGTGCTACTGCACTCTACTCCTCTCAACTTCACACTCTTACACTCTATGCCATTCCACTCTATCTCTTTCCTATATACGCCACTCCACTTTGCCCTAGTCTACTATACATCATTTCTTTCTTCCCCACTTCACTCTATGACATTTCACACTACACTATTTCCCTCATTATGACATTGGTAGTAAATCCAGCTTACTGCATCAATGACGGCCGCAACATACCATCACGGAGGTGAAGATCCGTTCGCCATATTAAGACACACACACACTAAACTGACAGAATACTGTCACAAACACACATCCACCAGACCAAAGGTTAGTGGTAAACTGTCGGTACGAACACCCATACTGTTACGCCAACAAAACAACGTCCTCCACATTATGACCCGGGGGGGACAATCAACGGCGGTAAACAATTGGCGGTACACACCGCACAGTCAGAATGGCCACCCAAATTTATAACAACACAACATTGGCCAAAACTAAAATCACACACCTGACGCTGATACACACACCACACACACCTACCCACAGCACTATAAAACACACCCACATTACCCACAACCCTTTACGAACACGAAATATAGCCAGGAGATAGCCACACAAATCAGAGAAACAACTACATACACACCACAAACACTCACCCATCCGTCATGCAACCCACACCCCTTCACATTACTCAACACACACGACAAAGACACCATTGTTTCATAGATGAGGAGTTGAGGGTCATGGTGGTGGAAATGGTCAGAGTAGAGCCACAGCTGTTTGTAGCCCAGCTACAGCAAATCTCCATTGCAAGGAAGATGGAGCAATGGAGGAGAATCGTGGACCGGGTAATCGCCGTAGGACAACAACCAAGAACAAGGGACGACATCAGGAAGAGGAGGAACGACCTACGGGGGAAGGTACATTCCATGGCAGCAAGGCACCAGCTAGCCATCCAGAGAACTGGCGGTGGACCCTCACCTCCTCCCCCATAGCTGACAGCATGGGAGAAGCAAGTCTTGGCAATAGTGCACCCTGAGGGACTCACTGGAGATGCCGGAGAACTGGACACTGGTGAGTCAATATTAACTACCTAACCCCCCACATACCTGCATGCCTCCACCACCACCATCCCTCACCCTGACACCCATCACACTACTCCATTACACACAGTACACCACCTCAATTGACTAACCTGAATGCCAAGCCCTGCATGCCATACCCATTACATGAACATCCCTCCCAGCCCTGCATGTACACCCACCACCAATGTACGCAAGGCATGGAGAACTAACAATCCCAGAAGACATCACCATACACAAACAAAGGGGGCAGGGCAACAGCAACGATATAGGAGAAATTAGGGATGTGGAAAATGTCACAGACATGCAGCATAATACACCACTTACATTCCCACAGGTGCCCCAGTCGATCTCAGCAGCGAGGAGGTGCCCCTGCTACCCAGTCCCCCATCAGAAGATGCCCCCAGTGATGACAGTAACTCTGGAACTTCCTGGCCCATTAAGGACCAATGGTCAGTTGGATACCCCAGCCCACACCCACTCCACCACAGAGCCTCCCCCCTCAGTGTCCAACACCACAGCAGCCATCCAACATCCCCACACCTCTGTCCCCAGGACACGTCAATCAGCAGTGTGCCCACCTGTACAGGGACCCCAGTTTGCACCTCACAGCCAAGACAATCAGGGTCCTGGGGTCAGTGGCAGTGGGCACACTGTTAAGGGGACACAGGCACAGGGGGACAGGGACACACAGAGGACGGCTGTGCACCAGGGGGAGGACAGGCCCAGGGAACCTACTTTCCAGGAGGCACTCACCAATCTTGTGGGAGCTTACCAACAATCCCAGGACAAGATGGGTCAGATGTTAAACATCATGCAGGAGAACCAGCGGATGCAGCAGGAACACCATCAGGAGATCAGGAAAGATTTGCAGGCCCTCAACACCACCATCGTCTCTATAGCAAAGGTGCTGGGTAATATGGTCAACATCATTACGGACTACACAGCACACCAGCAGGCCCCTTCCACTAGCCAGATAACTGAACAGCCCTCCACATCTGCTGCAACTAGTGGACAGGTGACCCTGCCACAGGACCCACTTGCACCCAGCACCCATCCCCCTGCAGAAGGTGAACCACCCCACAAACGTTCCTTGCAACCCAGACAGATGCCAGAGACACTTGCCAAGACCAAGACCACCACCAGGAAATGAGACCCTCCTGAATGTCCCCCTTGTGTTCCACTCTGTCACCTTGTCCACTTTGAACTGCCATTGCTCCCCTTCCTATAGCCCATTGGACACTGGACCTGTACCTCAAACAGCCTGGACCAATACCCTGGACTTACCTCTACCATCACTCCATTCCATTGCACTATTCCTTCTATACTTTTCACTACAATAAACACCCTTGAACACAACTTGAGTGATAGTGCTTTATGTGACGAAAATGTACAATATTGTTAACAGTTTCATCTTGTGCAATTGTCCTGAACTTTGTGATTGCATACAAATAATGGCCTGTAGCTGTCTGTAGTCATCACATCAATACACAGTTGTAACCACATCAACATCTGCAAAATGAGAAGGCATAGGTGACAGGCAGTTGAGATGGTAAGGAAGTGACTGCATCATGCTACAGCCACACTGAAAAGATAAATCATCAGAGGAATGGTCAGTTCCACCTTCTTATCTGTGTGTTATTGGAAGTACTGCTGTAGGACTGATGCCCTGTTGTCCACATCCTCATCCTCTGCCTCCCCATCCTCACTATCCTGATGGTCCACTGCTGCCACAGGAGTATTTTCATACTCCTCCTCCTGCAGATAAGGCACATGTTGATTGATGGCCAGGTTGTGCAACATGCAGCATACAACAACTATCTGGCAGACATTCTCAGGAGAGTAGCAGAGGGATCCACCTGTCAGATGGAGGCATCTGAACCTGGCATTCAGGAGGCTTAAGGTCCGCTAAATTATTCTCCTGGTTTGCCCATGAGCATCATTAAAACCTATTCTCAGCCCCTGTCCTGGCATTCCTTACAAGGGTCAAGAGCCACGACAGATTTGCGTAGCCAGTGTCATCTGCAAGAATTGAGGTACATACATTAGCCTTACACAATGGTATGGGGGTTGACTCCTGCAGGCGTACATTGACATGCATTGGGTGGGGACTCAGGCTCACCTATTAGCCACACCCTTGTGCCTCTCTAGTTGTGCCATCACATTTGGGATGCTGCTATTCCTCAAAACGAATGAGTAATGCACCAACCCAGGATACTTGGCAGTGATGTGGGAGATGTACTGGTCAGCCAGGCACACCATTTGCACATTGAGTGAGTGCAAACTCTTCCGATTCAAATGCTATATGTGTTCCATCAATGGCCCCAATAATATTTGAAATATGCCCCATTGCATAGAGTCCGGCCTTCACAGTGACCAAATGTTTCACTAAGGGGAAAGTGATGTAGCTACACATGTGAGCAAGGCAGACAAAACCCTTGACAGCACTATTGACAACATTGGCTGTGACATTCCTGCTGCAAGCCCACTGTCACTTGGAGAGAACCAGTTGCCAGGAAATGGAGCACAGATAGAACATGCACAAGAGGGGCGATCCCAGTGTGATGACGGTTATCAGATATCAGATCAGGCTCCAATTGAGCACACAGCTCTGTGATTGTGGCCCTGTCCAGTCTGTAGGTGAGTATTATGTGTCTGTCCTCCTGTTTAGCCAAGTCTACAAGGGGTCTATACTTGGGGGCCTGCTTCCTCCTCTTGTTCCTCCGCAGTGGTAGGTACCTAAAGGACACAAGAGTGAGAAGGGAGGGAGAAACCGAAAAATGGAACCACCACGTCAATGTGCATTGAGCTTGTATGTAATTGGACTATGTAAATGGCAATGTTTGTAAAATTGACAGCAATGACGCAGTTTTCAATTTCAGAATGTTGACCATCACCATAGAATTGCGACTGCCTGTCCTGTAAGTAGGGACAGGTGGAAGTGATGTAACTCTGTCAGCGTTGGGCATTATGACAAAAGGTGGTCTTGCACTGCTGTGCTATTCCTCTTTGGGTAAAATGGGCTCTATGAAGTACAGTGTCCAATGAGAATCACCATCGGTCTATGACCTCACTTGATTCCTGACTTTCCAAAGAATAATACACCCACTGCGTGTGCTGCTGTGACCTGAGTCTGGAACCTGTCATGGACCATGTGACCATATGACAGGGAAAGGGGCCCCTGCCTTCTCTTCAGAGGAGTTGGAGCGCCTGGTGGTTGGGACAGCTGTGTCTCCAGACCAACAGCATGGGGACAATGCATGCACAAGGTTGCATGGAGATGTGTGTGTGTGTGCTGGCAGTGTGCCATTTGGGTGGGGGGTATAGATGGTGGTAGTGTACATGCAGGGCTCTGGGTGATGTGTGTGCCATTTGAGGGGAAATGGTACTTGTGGACCATATGTATGAAAGGCTAGATTGCATGGTTAATGGTGTCCTCCTATTTGTATTTTCTCTGCAGGTCGGCGCCCATCAGAAGAAGGGATTGTGGCATGCCATCGCCAAGGACGTGCAGACCCTGGGAGTCTATAGCAGGCGGAGTACCCACTGCAGGAAATGGTGGAAGGACCTGAGATGCTTTGCCCGGAAGACCGCAGATGCCCAGCTGTGGATGGTCTCTCAACAAGGGAGGGGTGCCCGTCGGCACCTGACCCCCCCCGATGGCCCGCATACTGGCGGTGGCCTACCCAGAGCTGAATTGATGCTTGAGGGCAGCACAGCAGCCACAAGGGGGTGAGTACAGTGTGTGTAACAACAATCTTTGTTGCCTGGCATGGGAATCCTGCTGTTGGGTTTCAGTTAGTGGGTGCCCCTTAATGCCAGCTCAGACATTGCTGCGTTGTCCAACTCAGGGTAAATGGCTGAATGGCAAAATCGTGTTCACTAGCGAAGTGGCATTCCATGTCAGGCACAGCTTAGTAGGTCACAGGAGGGGTGCAGATGGTGGTGGGTGGCTCTCATCTTGCTGTGGTACCTAGCCAATGGAATGCCAATGTGGTGCATAGTGCTCAATATTGATCCCTGTGTGTGCTGGTAATGTGTATGCCTTCTGTGGTGTTGGTGCTGTAATTGACCCAGTGCTCCCTTTCTCTCTCTCACCTATTTTCTTCTGTTATCCTGTCCATGTGTGCATTAGCAACATATGGTGGAGGAGCAGGGGCAACTACTACTGAGGGAACTGCAAACCACATGACTCAGGAGGCAGAGTCCACCGACGCCGAGGGTACCAGTGGAATGGAGGGTGAAGGGAGCACCACGGCAGGGAGAGGAGGTGACAACACTGACTCTGATTCCTCCTCCGATGGAAGCTCCCTGGTGGTGGCAAACACCTCAGCCACAGGAACAGCCGTCACCTCAGGTACCAGCACTGCCCTCCCAGTAGCCCCCCACTGAGTTGCCCGTGCCCGCTCACCCAGGAGGGTGCGCATCTCCTTTGCCCCAGGCACCTCAGGCCCAGCCCCAGTGAGCCCGGCTACCCTCAGTGAGGAGGCTATTAGCCTCCTGATATCCATCTCTGTAGGGCAGTCAACCATAGTGAATGCCATCCAGGGGCTGGCATCCCAGATGCAGCAATGCAATGCCTACCTGGAGGGCATCCACGTTGGGTTGGCGGCCCTACAGAGATCGTTTCAGGCTCTGGCCTCCTCTCTGATGGCAGCCTTTGTCCCCGGTTCTACTGTCCCCCCTCCAACTACCACTTCCCAGTCCCAGTCTCCTCAATCCTCAACCTATCCATGTACACATACAGACAATCATGCACACAAAACATCACACAAGAGTGGCACAGACAAACACAGGCAGCACACTTCAAGCCACAAGCACTCACACAAACAACAGACAGTTACACACACAACAACATCCACTGCCTCCACTGTCTCCCCCTCCTCCTCCCTCACAGTCACATCCGCACTCACACCTGCATGCACTGCATCAACAGCCATCGCCACATCATGCAGCACACACACCTCACTTACAGACACCTCCACAACATCCACCCACACGTCCTGTTTGTCCTTGTCCACCCTCTCTGCCCTCCCTCCTAAGAGACACAAACGCTCCCACTCAGATACCCAACAGCCATCCACCTCACACATGCACACTGGCTATACACCTGCACCCAAGTCTAGCAGATGTACACCACTGCTACAGCCACTCCCTATACCTCCACTCCCATCCCTCCTCCCACATCCCACCCCAATGTCCCTAGGAAGCTTTCTCTTGCCCAACTTGACTTCTTACCTTCCCCTCCACCCCCGTTCTGCCCATAAGAGCAGGGTCCCAAAGACCCAGCCCAGCACCTCAGCCAAACAGTCTGCCACTGCTCCCACCAAAAAATCAGCTGCTGGCACGAAGGGGCCCCTGAGTGTGATGACAGCCACTCCTAGTAAGTACACACCTCAGCCTCAGAAAGGGAGGACTAAGGTGTCAAAACCCAAGGGACAAAGAACAGGGTCCGTCGAGGTACCTCCTAGACCTGGAGGCAAGGCCACCAGTCACATGTCAAGGGCCAAGGGGGCCCGTCACAAGAGGGAGCACATGGATAGTTAAGGTTCCCCTCCACCACCAAAAAAAGCCAAGGAAACCCCCTCCACCCACAGAGGGCAAGGAGCCCTCTCCCCCAGCAAAGGACAAGGAGGCCTCTCCACCAGCAGAGGCACACAAGGAGCCCCCTCCACCAGCAGAGGGCAAGGAGCCCTCTCCACAGCAGAGGCATCCAAGGAGCCCTCTCCACCAGCATAGGGCAAGGAGCCCTCTCCACCAGCAGAGGGCACGTAGCCCACCCACCAGAGACTGTTGGGCAAGGAGCCTCCTCCAGAACCAGTGGGCATTTTACCCACTCCAGCTACTGTGGCCTTTCACTCCCCTCCAGTGACAACTGGGCAAGGAACCCCCTCCAGAACCAGTGGACATGTTACCCACTCCAGAGACTGTTGCCTTTTACTTCCCTCCAGTGACAAATGGGCAAGGAGCATCCTTCAGAACCAGTGGGCATGTTACCCACTTCAGCTGAAGTGCCCTATTCCCCCTGAGGTGCCTGCCCATTTCCAACATGATGCCCCTGAACAGATTATGTCAGGAGTCAAGTTGGGCCTTGGACTGTGCCCTGTGTCCATGTGAGCCTTTGGTACTTTGGACTGGCCATTGGCCAAATCTGGACATTGACACCGGCATTTACATTTCATGTATCATTATGGTGGCTGTTGGCAGCAAATTAGAGTGTTCGTACATCAGTATTGTTGTACTTGCATTATTTTCACATGAGTCCTGTGACATTCATTTTACTCTGCAGCTGGTTCTGTGTATAGTGTGTGTGCAAATGGTGTGTGTTGTGTGTGTGTGTCACTCTCCTTTTCCTCCCTCTCTCCCTTTGTGCTAGGTGGCTGTACTCACTGTCGTCGTCTTCGACGGCGTTGGTGTTCCAGGACGGCCATGGCATGGTAGAGCATCAGGAAGACTTGGAGTTCCGGTTCCATGGTGGTGGAGGAGTCCTCTGTGTCCCTGATGGTGAGTCTTTAATTTTCAATGAACTGTTTCCTCCAGGCTTTTGATGCATTGATACTGCCACGCAAATCCTGGCAGTTTGCTATGTCTTAATATGGAGGGCAGTACCTTGACTTTTGCCTGGCTGTTGATAGCTACCGCCAAGGTCAGTGGTGTTAACGCCCTTGAGGTTGGTGTGGTACATTGGCTGTCTATGGGAGGTATCACTGCCATGGTCATAATTTGGTGGTAATTACCGCCAGGCTCTTGGCGGTATTACCGCCACTTTAACAGTCACCACCATTGTCATTATGAGGGCATATATGCCAGTCCACTCTATCCTACCACACGCTGTACGTTAGTAACACACAACATTATTTCATTCTACACCACTCCACTTTAAGCTACTCCACTATATGCCACTCCCCTCTGTGACAATCTACTGTATGCTAAACAATTCCTGCTATTCCACTGTACAGCACTCTTCTCAACAACACTCCAGTGTACAACACTCTGCAGTATGCTATTACACCTTACGTCACTTTAGTCTACCCAATTACACTCTACCTTGCACTACTGTACAACACAGCACTCCATGGTATTTCACTCTACAACACTCCAGTCTATATCACTACACTGTATACTGTTCTATGTCACTTTGGTCTACACTATTCCGCTATACACCCCTACACGTTACCTCACCCTACTCTATGCCACTCTACTGTATGCCAATCCACTGTACACCACTGATCTCTATGCCTTTCCATTGTCCATCACTCCACTCTACTTTATTCCACTGTATGCCATTCCACTCTAACACATTCAACTGTATGCCACTATACTGAATACAACATTACATATACCACTCCACTATACACTACTACATTGTACATCAATCCATTCTACATTGTTCCACTGTATATAACTCCACTATAGGACACTCCACTCTATGTTATTCCACTCTATGCAGTCCACTGTACAACACTCCACTGTATGCCACTCCACTCTTTTCCTCATTACGTGACCCCATTCCACTTTACACTACCCCATTCCACTCTATACAATTTCAGTCTATGTTACTCCACTCTGTGCCACTTCACTATATGACCCTCCAGTCTATAGCATTGTGCTCTATGCTATTCCACTTTACGCTACTCCACTCTACACCTTTCACTATGTGACACTTTACTGTGTGTCACTATACTCTATACCACTGCACTCAATGCCACTCCACTATAAACCATTCCACTTTAGGCCACTCCACTTTAGGCCACTTCACTGTACACTGTTGAACTATATGCCACTACACTGTATCTCTATGCAACTGGACTCTACCCTATGCCACGTTATGCTATTATACTCTATCACAGTACATTCTACACTACTCTGCTTTTCAGTATTCTACTGTATGCTATTCTATTGTATATCACTCGTCTCACTACACCAATCTGCTCTACAATATTCACTAAATGCTATTCTATTGTACCCCACTCCACTGAATGCCACTCTACTGTACCTCACTATACTCTATGCCACTCAGCTCTACTCTATTTGACTCTGTGCCACCCCACACTATCACACTCTACTGTACTCCTCTCCATAGTACACTATTCCACTGTACATCGCTCCATTCTATCCCACTCCAGTGTACACTATTCCACTTTATGCCTCTCCAGTCTATGCAAATCTAGTCGAGGACACTCCTCTCTATAGTATTCCAATACGCAACTACAATGTACCTCACTGTACTCTGTGTCAGTCTACTCTACAACTCTCTCTTGTATGCCACCTGCATCTATGCCACTCCACTATATGTGAATCCACTCAACTCCATTCAACTCTATGCTAGTCCACTCTAACACACTCTACTGTACATTATTACACTTTATGGCAATCTACTCTATACTATTCCACTGTACGCAACTCCACTCTATGCCTCTGCACTCTGTGCCACACCATTGTATGCCACTTTGGTCTACACCACTGAACTCTACACTACTCCACTCTGTGCCATTCTATTGTATGCAGCTCCACTCTCAATATGTGCTATTCCTCTGTACGCCACTCCCTTCTATGCCACTCCACTGTCTGCCATTCCTCTTTCGTTATTCCAGTCAGTCACATTTACTCCACTCCATTGTACATCACTCCACTGTATGCCACTCCACTATATACTATTCCACTCTATACCACTTCACTCTTCACAACCTCACTGTATATTATTGTACTATATACCACTACACTGTACCTCACTCTACTATATGCAGCCCTACTCTATGCCGCCACACTCTGTGCTACTCCACTGTATGCTATTATACTCTAGCACACTCCACTCCACATCTTTCCACTCTTTCTCACTATAATGTAAGCTATTCTACTGCACACCTCTCCACTCTACTCCAATCCACTCTAAAATACTCCATTGTATGCTATTTTTACTGTACACTTCTCCACTATACCCCACTACACTCTATGCCACTACACTATACATCACTCCACTTTTCACCACTTCACTGAACACTATTGCAATGAATGCCACTTCACTCTATGGCACTCTAGTGTATGCTTCTCCACTGAAAACCTGTAGGAAACAACCATCTTGCCTGGCATGTTTCCCCCATTTTTACTTGTGTGTCAGTTTGTTTTTGCCTGTGTCACTGCTAGCACTGCTAGCCCGGACCCCAGTGCTCATAGTTTGTGGCCTATATGTGTTCCCTGTGTGGTGCCTAACTGTGTCACTGAGGCTCTGGTGACCAGAACCTCAATGGTATGCTCTCTAGCTGCAGGCTAGTGACCATTTTCACCAGTTCTGATTGGCACACTGGAACACCCTTCTAACTCCCTAGTATATGGTACGTAGGTACCCAGGGTATTGGGGTTCCAGGAGATCCCAATGGGCTGCACATTTCTTTTGCCACACACAGGGAGCTCAGACAATTCTTACACAGGACACCCACTGCAGCCTGAGTGAAATAACGTCCATGTTATTTCACAGCCAATTTACACTGCACTTAAGTAACTTATAAGTCACCTATATGTCTAACCCTCACTTAGTGAAGGTTAGGTGCAAAGTTACTAAGTGTGAGGGCACCCTGGCACTGGCCAGCATTGCTCAGGGCAATCTCCCTGGACATTGTGAGTGCGGGAACACCATTACACGCTTGCTCTACATATAGTTCAATACCTATATGTAGCTTCACAATGGTAACTCCGAACATGGCCATGTAACATGTCTAAGATCATGGAATTGTTCCCCCATGCCAAATCTGGTATTGGGGTGCCAATCCCATACATTCCCGGGGCTCCAGCATGGACCCCGGGTACTGCCAAACTAGCTCTCTGGGGTTTTCACTGCAGCTACCGCCTCTGCCAACCCACAGGCAGGCTTCTGCCCTCCTTAGGTCTGGCTTGCCAGCCCAGTCCCAGGAAGGCAGAACAAAGGATTTCCTCTGAGAGAGGGTGTTACACCCTCTCCCTTTGGAAATAGGTGTTAAGGGCTGGGGAGGAGTAGCCTCCGCTAGCCCCTGGAAATGCTTTGAAGGGCACAGATGGTGCCCTCATTGCACAAACCGGTCTACACTGGTTCAGGGATCCTCAGCCTCTGATCTGGCGCGAAACTGGGCAAAGGAAAGGGGAATGACCACTCACCTTTCTATCACCACCCCAGGGGTGGTGCCCAGAGCTCCTCCAATGTGTCCTAGACCTCTGCCATCTTGAATGCAGAGGTGTGAGGGCACAATGGAGGCCTCTGAGAGCCCAGTGCCAGCAGGTGATGTCAGAGACCCCTCCTGATAGGTGCTTACCTGGTTAGGTGGCCAATCCTCCTCTGAGGGCTCTTTAGGGTTTCTCTTCAGATAACAATTGCAAGAGCTCACCAGAGTTCCTTTGCATCTCTCTCTTCAACTTCTGCCAAGGATCGACCACTGACTGCTCCAAGACACCTGCAAAACTGCAACAAAGTAGCAAGATGACTACCAGCAACATTGTAGCACCTAATCCTGCCGGCGTTCTCGACTGTTTCTTGGTGGTGCATGCTCTGAGGGCTGTCTGCCTTCACCTTGCAGTGGAAGCCAAGACGAAATCTCCTGTGGGTCGATGGAATCTTCCCCCTGCTAATGCAGGCACCAAACTTCTGCTTCATCGGTCCTCTGGGTCCCCTCTCATCTCGACGAGCATGGTCCCTGGAACACAGGAGCTGGATCCATGTGACCCCAACAGTCCAGTGGTCCTTCTGTCCAAATTTGGTGGAAGTAAGTCCTTGCCTCCCCACGCCAGATAGTAATCCTGTGTACTGCATGAACTGCAGCTGCTAGGGTTTCTGTGCATTTTTGCAAGGAATCCTTCATGCACAGCATAGCCCACGTTCCCAGCACTCTGTCCTGTATTGCTCAACTTGCTGAGTTGACCACTGACCTCATGGAACCCTCCATTGTAGTGTTGAGATGACCGCTGTGCTCAGATTTCTTGAATACCTGTTCAAGTGCTTCTGTGAGTGCTGCCTGCTTCTGCATGGGCTCTCTGTACTGCTGAGTGCCCCCTCTGTCTCCTCCTCCAAGGGGCGACCTCCTGGTCCTTCCTAGGCCCAGGCAGCACCCATTTTCTTCAACTGTGACTCTTGCAGATAGCAAGGCTTGTTTGTTGTCTTTCTGTGTGGAAACACCTCTGCATCCTCCAGCACGCCATGGGACATCTTCTGTGCAAAGGAGAAGTTCCTGGCCTTTTCCATTGTTGCAGAATCATCAGCTTCTTCCACCCAGAGGCAGCCCTTTTGCACCTTCATCCGGGGTTTAGTGGGCTCCTGCCCCCCCCCCCGGACACTTGGATGACTCTTGGACTTGGTCTCCTTCCTTTTCAGGTCCTGGAATCGATCTTCAGTGCTTTGCAGTCAGTTGTTGCTTTTGCAGAATCTACTATCACGACTTTAGTGTGTTTCTGGGGCAGTAGGGTAACTTTACTCCTACTTTCCAGGGGTATCTTGGACATCCTTAGTGTTTTCTTACAGTCCCAGTGACTCTCTGCACACTACACTAGGCCTGGGGTCCATTTGTGGTTCACATTCCACTTTTGGGGTATATTGTTTTTGTTGCCCCTAGGCCTATTGCATCCTATTGTATTTTACAGTGTTTGCACTACTTTACTAACTGTTTACTTACCTGATTTTGGTTTGTGTGTATATTTTGTGTATTTTACCTACCTCCCAAGGGAGTATATCCTCTGAGATATTTCTGACACATTGTCACTAAAATAAAGTACCTTTATTTTTAGTACCTCTGAGTATTGTGTTTCGTATGATATAGTACTATATGATATAAGTGGTATAGTAGGAACTTTGCATGTCTCCTAGTTCAGCCTAAGCTGCTCTGCTATAGCTACCTCAATCAGCCTAAGCTGCTAGAACACTACTGATCTACTAATAAGGGATAACTGGACCTGGCACAAGGTGTAAGTACCATCAGGTACCCACAATAAGCCAGGCCAGCCTCCTACAACACCACTTGAATGTGTGCTACTCCACTGTACGCTATTTCAGTGTATGCCACAATACTGTATGCTATTTCACTGCAAGCCACTCCGCTCTATGCCTCTCTCCTCTACACCACTCCACTCGATAATATCTCACTGTATACCACTCCACTCTTCCCAACTTCTCTCTACTCCACTCTATGCCTCTCCACTCTATATCACACCCATGTATGCCACTCCACTCTGTGCTCTCCTACTGTATGCCACTGCATTCTACCCCACCACTCCATTCTACAGTACTCTACTTCATGCTATTTCACTGTATTCCACTTCATTCTATGCTGCAGTCAACATCACTCCACTGTATGACACTACACTCTTAATACTATACTCTTTGCCATTCAACTGTACGTATCTCAACTCTACCCAACACCCCTCTATGCCATACCAGTCTATGCCGCTCCACACTCTGCCACTCCACTATATGCTGTTGCATTGTATGCTACTCCACTCTATGCTACTGCACTTTACACTACTCCATTTCACACAGCTCCACTATATCCAACTCCACTCCATGCAAGGAGGAGAAATGTCATTATTTCTCCTTTTTTTTCTACTATCTGTGAGTGCTGCATTCTGCAGTCCACATAGAAAGAGGAAAACACCTCCATTGATTGCTTTTGTTCAGGAAGGTACCCCTTACTGCACAAAAATAATATTGCATGCAACACAGGCACCCTTGTACCATGGTACAAGGGTGCCTGCGTCTGCGCTTAACAGAAAATTGTGTCCCAGCAAAAAACAGACATAAGTGCTCCGTACTGTCCCATGTGTGAAATTGTGAAAAAAGTGAAGTATGGATGCAACTGGCAGATAACTACTTTATTGTCAAATCTGTGCATGAAGGGTGTCCTGTGTGCCTAAATGGTGGCAATGAGGAAATGCATATAATTTCAATCTGTCCCATGCAGAAGTGGGCCATGTTTCGCCTATCATTACCAACCCCCCCTACATGACTGAGCTCACTGCCAGTATTTGTCACAAACCCCAATGTCAGGCCCAAGTCCCACACATTTACTGGAAGTAGAGTTGTATCAGTTGGTTCCTGGAATGGACATCTTCCCCTTCCTCATCATCACCATCACTCTCCTCACCTCTCTGAGGTAGCTGATCAGGACCTACAGCACCCTCCACCTCCAAGAGGGGGATAGAATGTCTTACTGCCACGTTGTGCAGCATGCAGCAGGCCACCACTATTCTACACACCTTATCAGGCCCATAGGCCAGGGAACCCCCAGAGATAGGTAGACAACGAAATCTAGCCTTCAGGAGACCTATAGTTCACTCTATCGCCCTCCTAGTACGTCCATGGGCCTCATTGTAATTTATCTCTGCATCCGTCCTGGGATTCCTCACTGGTGTCAGGGGCCAATACAAGTTTGGATAGCCAGAATCACCTAGAAAATGGTGCAATACAGAGTCGTCATTGTTCTGCCCCTTAGTCAGACAGGCTGGTTCTCTGCAATTTGTCAGTTAGTGACAGGCACACTTACCTATGATCCACCCTCTGTCTTCTTGGAGTTGTTCCATCTTCTGTGGCACACTACTGTTCCTCAACACAAAGGAATCATGGACTGAACCTGGGAGCATGGCATTCACATGTGAGATGTACTGGTCTGCAGTACATACCAATTGGATGTTCATGGAGCAAAAGTTCTTTCTATTTCTGTACACCTATTCACTCACTCTTGGGGGTATGATCGGTATGTGGGTGCCATCGATGGCACCTATAACATGGGGTATGTTGGCAAAGGCATAGAATTCTGACTTGATGGCAGGGAGGTCAGTACTTTGGGGAAACCTCACATAGCACTGTAGATGTCATACAAATGCATTCAGAAATCTTGTCAGTACCATGCTGAACTACCGTGACATCTTCCGCCACCACCCATTCCATCACCGCCCTCCCTTCTGCTCCCCACCGAGTTGCTCGAGCCCGCCCACCCAGAAAGGTGGGCGTCTTCTTCGCCCTAGGCACCTCCTCCCCTGCCCCAGTCAGCCCTGCTGCACTAACAGAGGAGGCTAATGACCTCCTGAGAACCATCTCTGTAGGGCGGACAACCATCGTCAATACCATCCAGGGGCTAGCATCAGAGGTGCAGCAGACAAATGCCTATCTGGAAGGCATTCATGGTGCCGTGTCTGCCCTACAGAGATCTTTTCAGGCTCTGGCCTCCTGGCCATTCCGTCCCTCCTCCAACCTCCTCTACCCCTCCCAGCACCCCACTCCCTTCACCCGTCCAAGGCACACATTCAGACATGCAGTCAAGCATGTCAACACACAAGAAACACGCTTCTAAACACAAGCACCACACCTCCCAGCACAAACATTCACACAGCCAACAGACACATGCACACACAACAACATCCAATTCCCCCAGTGTGCCCACCTCTTCCGCCTCCCTGTCTGTCCCCTCTACATCTACACCCTCATGCACTGCACCTTCAATCACTGTTGCTGCTCCTCTTCCTTCACTCACCACAATAGCAGACATCCATACATGCACCCCATACACCACACCTGTACTCACCACCACTACTGTAGTTGACACATGCAGCACACTCACCAGACTTGTAGACACCCACACAACATACATCCACACTAGCTCTCTGTCTTGTCCCACTGTGTCCACCCCCTCCCAAAATACACAAACACACCAAGATACCCACCCATCAGACATCCACCACACCACAGAATACTCTCCAGTCACCTCCACCCACTACACGCACCGCTACACCACATACATCCACACCCTCTGCCTCCACTTCCATGCCCTCATCCACGACCACCCCAATTGCTCCGAAGAAACTTTTCCTCTCCCCTGCTGACCTCTTCCAAACCACTGACCCACCCGTCTTGTTCCCAAACGTGCTCACCTCCTTGCCCTTTCCACTCCTTCCAAATCACAGCCCACCCCTGTCCGCCATTCACATTCCCATGCCCCTTCCGCAGATAAAAAAAGGCCCGGACTGAGCCGAGTCCATCTAGCTCCACCCCATTTAAACAGCCCCCACCCCCTTCAAAGAACAAACCCACCCCCTCCACCTTCCAAACGAAAGTCGAAGGCCCACCCCATCGCAAATCCCCACCCCTACCGCCCCTTACCCCTGTTCCGTGAGGTGCCTGGATGCCCATATTTCTTTGCCCCATTAGGTGGAGTACCATGCACTTGTGGGAGTCAGGTTGGGTCCGTTGTGGCCCATGGCAATTGAAGCCATACTGACTGGCCATTGGCCCTGTTTGTTCTGTTTGGTTCCATGAGCTTCACATTAAAGTTTCTGTTTCGCCTGTGTTTCGCCGGCAAGCCGTTGAACCCTGGTCTTCATTTCATTGTTCATGAGTGTGGGGCATTTGTATGTACTATGGTCAAGTTGGATTAGCCTTGTGTTGGGTAAGTACCTCATGACGTGTGCTGCTGTGAAGGGATGGGGGCGTAGCAGGGTGGGTGGGTATGTGACTGTGCCCTTTCTTTCCTTGTTCAGTAGGTTGTGGTACTTACCGTCGTCGGCGGCGGTCTTGGTCATGGAGGTATATGGCAAGGAGCAGGGCTGGCATGATCTGCAGCTCTCTATCCATGTCTGCTTCGGCGCATTGTGTGGGCCTCCGGTGAGTATTTCCTTATATTTGGTTCATTTCCACCTGGCTTTGCGTGGTGGTGGTTCCCACCCCGGAAATGGCTGCGGACTGAATGTTCATTATTTGATGGGTGGGTTGGGCCTTTCCTTTGGCCTGTGGGTGGACTCTGCCGTCGTTGTCGGCACTCCTCTACTGGCAGAGGGTGGTTTGCGGGATGCCTGTGTTTTGTTTGGTTCATTATTTGGGAGTCCGGCCTGCTCCTCTGTTGGCGGTTTCTACCGCCACCGCTGCCGGCGTGGAATGGACCGCCATGTTCATAATGAGGGCCTTTGTCCTCCATGGCTTTAGACTATAGGCACCACGCCGGGATCGGTAGGTGCTTCTCTTACACTATTCACACATACTACAAAAAATTACCATTTACATCTAATAATGAATTTTCCTGCTGCATTGCATCAACATCCATTCACATACTTTCACACTACATCTATTTCAATTATCACAGTCCACAATATGCCGCTCCACTCTGTGCCACTGCACTCTACTCCACTCTATTTAATGCTATTACACTCTATGCCGTTCCACTCTATCTCATTCTACTAAATGCCACCTCACTTTACCCTAGTACACTGTACACCTCTTCATACTTCCCCACTCTATAACATTTCACTCTACACCACTACACTATGGCCCTCATTACAACCCTGACGGTAAAAAATTGGAATTATGACCACGGCGGAAACCGCCAACACAGACAGCCACTTTAACCCACGACTGCCATGGCGATAGCAACAAACACTGCGGCGGTAACTGCCAACTGCCAGGCGGAAGACAATGTAATGCCCACCCTCCCTCCATCACCGGTGCCTCTGCTCCTCTGCCAGAATATGCTAATGCACACAAGGACAGGGTGACAAAACAAAAAGGGGGATGGAAGAGACAGAGGATACACTTAGTCAATGCCAGCAACAACACCACTGTTGGCGTACACAACACAAAGGGAACAGCCCTATGCTCTAGGCCATGCACTACCAGTTACAATGCTAGTCACCAGGCCATGAAGTACAATGCCTAACGCCAATAGCAGCACACCTGAAACCCACAGGACCCTGCCCAGTAGTAGATGCCCACTAGCATATTTGGGGTAAGAGTGCATCAGACCCTGCCCATCATGGAACCTACCCTGCCATGTTCGTCCTGGCCTAGTGGCACCCACAGACCTATATCCCCCACTCAGATAACACCTCAACATGCACAATTTTCTGATTCAGAAACTGTACTCACCCCTTTGTGGCTGTTGTAATGCTTTCAAACTCCCATCCAACTCCAGATAGGCCACCGCCAGGATGCGGTACATCAGGGGGGTCAGGGTACGACGGGCATCCCTCCCTCGTTGGGAGGTCATCCCCAGCTGGGCCTCTGCTGTCTTCCTTGCCCAACGGCACAGGTCCTCCCACCGCTTGCGACAGTGGGTGTTCTGCCTGTCAAAGACCCTCAGGGTCCGCACATCCTTGGCGATGGCACACTAAATACCCTTTTTTCTGATGGGCGCTGACCTGCAGAAAAAGATGCATAGAAAAAGGTATTAGTCATACCGTCCGGCTTTTAACACTCATAGCCCACAATATCCCTCCTATCCCCTTACGCACAGACATTAACCACCATACATGCAGCACTCTGCCCAGGACACCTCAGCCACCCACCCTCCTTACACAAGGCTTACACACACACATCATTACATGCATTCATGCCCCATGCATCGTGCTCACAGTGTACTCAATCTGGAGGACCATAAAGTAAATGGTACTGGGGTAGGACCCCATCCACCAGTCTCTCCAACTCCTCCAAAGTGAAGGCAGGGGCCCCTTTCCCCAGACACTCGAGCCATGGTCGCTTCCAAACACAGGTCACAGCAGCACTTGAAGTTTAGGTCCTCTCCTGTTGAAGGTCAGGTAGCAAGTGAGTGAACAGATAGAAAATGGTGGTCACATCTGCGGCGGTGCATACCATCACCGCCGGCGTACATCACCATTGGATCCTGGAACCCATAGGACCCAATGATGACCAATGAGGTGTTGTATGGCGGTCGTCGACCGCCTCCCGCAATGGCGGACAACGTCAGCAGAATTACCTCATATCCACTTGTCCCTCCACACAGGCCAGGCGGCCGCCATTTTGGGAGGAACAGGCCATGTCACCTAACTGAGTCACAGCAGACATAGGCACATTTCGGAACTACACATTCACATACTGTTTCTGTCACAACATGCAAGGCATATTATTCTGAGGATATGTTTGAATATGACCATCTGCTCACCGTTTTTCACCACCCTAGAGTTTAATAGCTGAGGATGAATAGGAGACGAAGGCATACCCCTGTGTACAGACCCATGGTGGACTTGACAACAATGGAGGACAGGCACATTATCATCACCTAAAGACTTGATAGGGCCACAATCCAAGAGCTGTGTGCCCAATTGGAGCCAGACCTAATCTCAGCTATCCATCACCCCATTGGGATCCCGCTCTTGTGCAAATCCTATCAGTTCTACATTTCTTGGCAAGTGGCTCCTTCCAAGCAACAGTGGCCATGGCAGCAGGGATGTCATAGCCTATATTCTCAAACGTGCAGACCAGAGTGTTGTCTGCCCTGATGAAACAAATGCGCAGCTACATCATTTTCACCCAGATGGAGGATTTGGCCACAGTGAAGGCTGACTTCTATGCACTGGGACATATCCCCAACATCATTGGTGCTATTGATGGTACACATATTGCCTTTGTCCTCCCACCCCCTGGAGAAATGAACAGGTCTACAGAAATCGAAAGCGCTTTCACTCTATGAGTGTGTGTAGTGAGTGCAAAATTGCTGGGAGAGTAAGAATACAGTAAAGATAAGTAAATTACCCTACCCCAGAGCCCAGAAAAGCAGGAGTAAAGTTTCATTAGGACACACTACACCTCGTTTTGGGGATTTTGCAGCAGTCAACCAAGTCTGCAAAGAACTACTGCTGGATTATTGGACCTGAAGACCTGCAAAGGAATGGGACCAAGTCCAGAAGTCGAAAGAAGTTCCAGGAAGGACAGGAGCCCCTGCCAACCCAGAAGAGGGTGCAATAGAAGAGTCCCCAGTTAGTTGAAGACTGCAGAAATGCACCCTAGGAAGATGCCAGCAGGTTCCTGCATGATGCAAAAGATGTCCCAGGGCATGAAGGTCATTGCAGATGAGATTTCGTATTGGAAGGTGCCAACAACCTTGGCTACGACAAAAGTGCGTTTTTCATCAAAATAGTGCTGGATGGATTCAGGAGGGTTCTGGGGGCCTCAACTCTGTGTGAGGAGAAAGAGGGGGCTCTCAGCACTTTATAGAGCCCTCGGGCTGCCAGCCAGCACCCACAGAAGCTGCAGGATCCGGGTTCAAAGGAGGTGCAAAATGTGGTTGTTGCATCACAACAAAAGAAGGTCCCACACCACCGGAGACCAATTCAGTGAGGTGTACGTCACAAGGTGTAGAACTGGGGCCCTGGGCCAGGTTGTGCATAAAAGAATTTTGCAAAGAGTGCACAGAGGCCTCAGGAGGTGAAGAAGACACAGTACACAGGGGTACCGTCGTTCTCAGGGAAGGCAAGGTCTTATCCTAAATACCCTGAGAGGGGGATTGGCTACATTATCAGGTATGGACCTATCAGGAGGGGTCTCTGACGTCACCTGTTGGCACTGGCCACTCAGAGCCCTCCAGCGTGCCTCCCCACTTTGCAAAGCAAGATGGTTGAAGTCTGGGACACACTGGAGGAGCTCTGGGCACCACCCCTGAGTAGTGATCGACAGGGGAATGGTCACTCCCCTTTCCTTTGTCCAGTTTCCTGCCAGAGCAGGGGAGAACGGGTCCCTGAACTGGTGTAGAGTGGTTTATGCAAGGAGAGCACCATCTGTGCCCTTCAAATCATTTCCACAGGCTGGGGGAGGCTACCCCTCCCCAGCCTGTAACACCTATTTATCCCAAAGGGAGAGGGTGTAACACCCTCCTCCCAAAGGAAATGCTTTGTTCTGCCTTCCTGGGACTGAGCTGCTCAGACCCCAGGAGGGCAGAACCCTGTCTGTGAGGTGGCAGCAGCTGTAGCTGCAGTGCAAGCCTCAGAGAGCTGGTTTGGCAGTACTGGGGTACATGGTGGAGCCCCCAGGATGCATGGAATTGGCTCCCAATACCAGATTTGGAATGGGGGACAATTCCATGATCTTAGACATGCCACATGGCCATATTCGGAGTTACCATTGTGAACCTACATATAGGTATTGACCTATATGTAGTGCACGCATGTAATGGCATCCCCGCACTTACAACGTCCAGGAAAATGGCCCTGATCTATGTGGGGGCACCTTTGCTAGCGCAAGAGTGCTCTCACACTTTGGGCCATATTTATACTTTTTGACGCAAAACTGCACTGATGCAGTTTTCTGTCAAAAATCTTACTGCCGGCTAACGCCATTTCTTTGTGCAGCTCGGATTTATACTTTGACACACGGCGGCACAAACCACTGGTGTGAGTTAATTTTTGGGACTCAAACCAATGCATCACGGCGTAAAGAAAAAGGACGTTAACACAGTGAAAATTACTGTGAGCCAGTTTACGATGCCGCAAACCGGATAAGCGCCAGTTTTTGACGCAATAGCGTCAAAAAGCGGCACAGACAATGCAAAATGTGTTAATGAGAGCCAAAATGGACCCCAGATGCTTGGACAGACCCCAGGAAGATGACAACAGACCAGGAACCAGCCAGGAGGACCCACACAAGACCCAGGAGAGGGAGAAGAAGAAAAGAAAGTGTTGCTTTAGTGCAGAGGAGCAGGAAATTCTGGTGAAAGAGGTGACGGAACACCAGCATCAACTTTTTGTCACCTCAAAGTTGCCAATCAGTAGGAGAGAGGCAATATAGCAACAAATTGTTGACAAGATAAACAGTGTGGCAGAAGTACGTAGAACAGTCATTGAGTGCAAGAAACGCTGACATGACTGCAGGCACAGGACCAAGGAAAAGATGGCCAGGAATAGGAAGGCAGCACTGCAGACTGGAGGTGGGAGTCCAGCACCGCAGGAGGCCCTGTACCACATGGAGGAGATGGTGGCAGCCGTCATCCCTGAGGAGATCGTCACAGGGATTCAAGGACAGGACAGCGCAGACTACCAGGGGACAACTCAGATGCAGGGTAAGCCGCATTGGGAATTAAAATGTACAAATGTTAAGCGGAGGGACATAGCTACTACACAATGCATGTAAGTTATGATATTCAGGGCGTGGCATGGGTAAAGGGACACGGCACGGGGGCATGGTCCATTCAGAGGAAACCTGGGGCACAGTACTACACTACACCAACAACCTTTGATGGGGGTATGCTGCCATGCCAAGGATGTTGGAAAGGTAAAGCAAGTCCAGGAGGGTAGAGTACAATGTAAATCTGGCCTGCTGTCACACGTCAGATGGTATTCTCCCTTCATGAACTAGGGCTCAATTAACAATCTCAGCCCATATCTGCAAGTGAAATTTAACATTGATAACAGTTGCCACTACCACCTCTGCTGTGTGTGCAGGTCAAGTAGCTAATGGCAGTAACATCTCCACGGATCAAACACACCCAAAGTAGAGGGTTCAGGATGACAACTTTATAAATCCCCTGTAATCAATATAAATATTCTAATCCTGTCAAATGTGATTGTCCATAGTTGCTACAAACATCAGCCATTGTCATACACATTATGAGGAACACAGCACTTATATGCTGCATATGTCAGTTTCCACCCTGCGCCTGGGCTACAATAGCTGCAATGACACCATGCAACATCCCAAATGTCATACTGCTCAGACAACAGCATTGAGGGGCAGGGCATATGTCACCGGCTAGTGAAATTCACCCTCACAGTCAGAAGAGGAAATGGAACACTGCTAGGACCATCAGTGCAATCCAATGTAGCACACATTTCCCAACATCAACATTACACACTACAAATGCTGACATCTGTAGTGTGCCATGCCAATGCTAGACATAGTATATGATAGGTCTCAGCAACATATAGCTGGATGTGAAATATCTGAGACTGGCTCAGTTCCAGATTGTGAAGTGTGGTGCAAGTGCCATCAGAACAACCACAGCCGGTGCAAGGCCTCACCATGAGAATGGAAGTAGATGGAGGGTTGAGTAGGACAAGAAGGTGGCAATTCACAGTTTGGCCAGAACCAACACCTAGAGGATGTGATGCTTACAAGTCCCTAAACTGACCACAATACATGTGGCATGCAGGTGGGGCATAGGCCATGGGAGAATGCTAATATTAAAGACAGGAGTAATGAACAGGAATCAAGATCACAATGTGCAATGAATAGGAAGGCAAGCACGTCACATTACAAATCCCAAACACAGACACACTAATTGTACAATATCTCATTGCAGAGGACGATGGCTCTCCTGGGGATATGCATGTCCTGGACTACCCTGATGACATGGATGACGAGCTGACAAACAGTGTAGGATCACAATGGAATGTGTCACACAAATGGACTCACAATCATGGACAATGTAAGTATAGCACTACAGCACTTTACAATAAATAGCACTTACACAACAACTTTGTCTCTGTGTAATGTGACACGTCAACCATGATGGAGATAAGTGATTTTTACCTCATGTCAATGATTATAGAATGTCAATACGACTGCCCTGAAAGAATGTGGGCTGATAACTATGCACTGTGGTCTGGATTGAACCATCATCTGCCCTTCCTGAGGATTAATTCTGAGGGAAACAGAAACTGTACAGTATAATGATGTGTTGGACAGAATAAGTCTTCCTCAAGGGATGTCTAAGCCAAAAATTAATGCCTTCAAATTTTTCTTCAAGCCAATCTTTACGTATGTGACATTGGACCCAAATTGTTTCTAGCACACACCGTATAGCAGGATTGGATGTGTATGAGTGTACGTACAAATATGTAACCTGGCTGAACAATGTAACAAATGATAGCTGTGAGTTATGTATACCATACTACATGAGATCATACTACCACTCACTTTATAAGGCTTCACTTGAACATCAGGCTGCAGGCAGATGTAACACAGTGTCCTCAATATGAAATCTGGCCCCAAAGTAGGTGAGATTGAAAACATACATCAATAATTAACAACACTTTAGGATCCATAGTAACCTCGACTGGTGGGTGCAATGGATGGCAGAACTCTAGCAAAGTAGCTTTGTTGTAGCTACCAATGCAACAGCTCAATTAGGATTAGGTTGCAGGATGGGACATAAATGCAAATATTAAAGAGACACTGTTCAGCCATGGCAAGGCCCTGATCCCAAGCATGTGACACATGCTGTAAAGGATTACCTAAATATGTATTTAACAGTAAAAAGGGAAGATAAATCCTGGGGAAACACCTTACCTAACCTAACCTATCCTAACTACACATTACCCACAACAGACCCTTACTAACCTAAGCTAAACTTACTTATCACATTTAACTAAACATTCTAAACATCAACCCCCCACCCCCCCTATAAGACGAAACACATGGAGGACAACATATACTAACCAAAACACATACTATCTTATGCTAAACAAATATATATTGTTTTGTATTTTTATACTTTATATATTTTTTTATTATTTTTTCAAAACCTCAAAACCCCAACATCATCTCCCATCTACCCACACACAATAAAAAACAGATATTAAAAGTATCATACCCCCACCCCAACCCACTGCTACTAACTCAACTAATATTCTATTTGACCTAACACTAAGCCCCCTAAACCCACTAATTTATAGAACCAGGAAAGAGAAGGAAGGGGAGGGAATCATGGCTGAGGGTATACTGTTCACAAGTTCACCCTCTGCAGGGTCTTCTTGATGGCACACACCCCCTTATTAACTTGTCCCACATTTCTGCTGCAGCCTGTTCATTTTCCTCAACCTGCGTTGCACGTCACGTTGCATCCGTTGGAAATCTGCAGGGTCAATGACCCAAGCAAGGGTGGTCTGGGTGCCAGTTGAAGAAGTTTGTCCAGTTGGCGGTGCCATGCGTATAGGATGAGGTGCAGGTGGTGCTGTGATAGGTCCGGGAGCAGTGGAGGTTGATGGTCCTGCAGTGGTACCTGCTATGGTTGATGCCACCTGGGTGTTATTGGTGGTGCTGGTGGTGGTGGTGGCTGTGGTGGACACCGAAGGGCCCCGTTGGGCAAATACCCTGCGCACTCCGGAGGCTCTTTCATGATGATAACGTCGTGCCATGTGGCAGACCCAGACTCCACAGCCAGAATGTGGTGGTAACACATCGCTCAGCACTGAAACTCCAGAATCTGGATGCCATTCATATTGGCTGCTGTTAAAAAAAAAGATAAAACCAAACATTAGGTACTTCATTGTGTGATGTAGCTACTGAAGTAAATTAGACAATACATCTAATGTACCAGAAACAGGCCATGTCATCATTCAGATCACAGATTGTCCCTGAATAAGTACATGCCAATGCAGCCTACACATGTCCTATCTAACAGCACAGCAATGCTCTAAAAGATGTGTAATAACTTAAATTACCTATGCATCATAGTTCAGCCATTTGTCACGTAAAAATGCTGCAAGTCCTCCACATGTGACAGGCCAACTAATGACTATCTTCTGGATGACAATCAAGGGCCACAAGATCTGTGATTTGTAAATGAAATTGTCAGGATAGAATGCACTTGCTAATCATGAGTGGGTATGCTAGTTTTGGGCAAGTGATTTACAGATTTACATGTCCGTGTACTAAACTTGGATCATCAGTCCTAGGTACACATTTCATAACACTAAGCCTGTGCCTGAGGGGGAAGGAGGATGGATGAGCAACAAATACTTTCCAATATCTAGGACACCCAGGAAGCTTTGGACAGCTGTACATGGGTTTGGGCAGTCCACCACAGGTAAGGAGTATGTCCAACTAGGATACACCCAAACCTTTGATAATCCCATCCACATTTATATTTGGAAATGCAGACAATTGTCAAAATTATTTAATACCACTAATACATGTTTTACATCAAGCAGATAGATGCAAGCACACATCTGGCCATAAGCTGCATGCACACCTATGACATTGTACTCAAGTGCCACATATATGTAGCACAACATGTTGAGCTACATGCTGCTAGGAAGTCAAACATACAGTCAAACATGTTCATTAGTGAACAGGGTGGCTCAAGTCTGTGGGTAAGTCTTTGGCATCCCTATTCTGTGAGATTCAGGGTCTAACTAAATCATAGATATAGTCCTCTGCTACATTTCCTTACTAAACGTTTTATCAACAAATGTCACACTATTCACATGGCCATGCCTACAAGGCTGCACTACAATCCCAAAATATGACTATACGCAAATGATTGTCCAACTCAAAAATGGAAAAAAATGATACTCCAGTCAAGTAACCTATCCGATCATTTACCAGTACATCATACCTTGCTATGTGCCCACAACACAGGAGTCAATCACACAACAGCTGCAAACAGAACACAGAACAGAAATATCAACACTTACTGGAGATGTCTGGGTCCGCAAATCGAGCCACCTCTCCGATTGTGTAGGGGGCAGTTCCACCTGTAAAGCATGGAAGGGAGAAATGTGCTCAATGTCTGTGCATTGTACAACACTTCCAAATACAATTATTGTGTGTAACATTATATCTGAAAGTCCAGCCTCTCAGGCATGATGATACTGCAACAGACATACCACTGCAAACATGTACAGAACCAGTCACTCCAGTGAGTGATACACACATATTTGCACACATGCGGTGGCCCTAACTATCATGTGGTGGCAAACATGCTCCATCATTTGTTTGCAGACTCGTTTATGGAGTGTACTCCTCTCATCATTTGTATTAATGAGAGACATGCAAAGCCACTTTCCTGGAGCACTGCAATACCAGTCATTCAGGTATTGTGACTTGGGCATCAAAGGACAATCATTTACTGTGTGACACACCTGTGGGTTGATTTAAGGTAATGATTTATCATGCTTTCTATGGTCCCTTACATGGAGGGCCTGTGTTGTGTCTAGGTTACATATGCTACATTAACCGGGTACCCTGAGCCACATATGCCCCCTATGACACCATAATGGCAGGGATCCTGTGCATTATTTGGTGAGAGTTTGAGGCTAGCCATGGATTGACCAGTTTTAATATTTGGATACAACAAGGAGATATATGTTGACAGTGTATATTGTAGTCATCCATGACAGACTGCATGGGCACAGGTGTAGTCATTGCACCTCAAATGTGTCACTCATTGCCCTGTTTACCCAATATCGGAAATCACAGATGAGCCACATTCATCATCTTACATTTGCCAAATTGGTTGATCAGCGGATATACAGCAAACTGACACTGTCATATTATCAACACATGGTTTAGCAAGTGTACCACTGTGTCAATCATGATGATGTAGGTTTCAATTTGTATGTACCTTTGAAATGACAGCAGTCACATGAATGCTGGTCTTCTAATCTTAGCATACACCCATGTCAGTGATATACTGGGAGGTTAGTTATTAAACATATGCTGCACTAGATCAGCATGGGTGTGCCAAACTAAACTAGCAAAGTATTAGTAAACTTTATATGTATGATGGAATTGGTCAGGGGTCCCTTGCACGACATCATGCACTTAATCCATTGTGATCATGCATTCCCCAACGTCAGGTATTCCATGATGATCCCATAACTTATGAGAAGTACATGGCAATAGAGTAACATAGATGGCAAATGTATTAGCTTGGGCCCAGCTATTGTGACTAAGACCAATGTAAAACACACAGGTACAATGATCAGAGGGCCATGGATAGTTGTTACCCCTCACTTTTTTATCATTTTCTTAATTTTATCTGCCACAGCTATGGTAAGTAGCACCAAACATTTTGATATGAACCAGTGTGCATTACTTTTGTCATCCATCCCTAATTTAATTGTGGCACAACCAAGTCAAACTATCAGCCTAAGATGTTACCTGAGGTCAGAAATAACTTGTTGAGTATGTGTCAGAATCCAGTTCAGACATGTATCTGAAATGATTGGGGGAACCATTAATTCTTGAAAATATCTGGATTAAAAACATATCTTTCCTGGTACACTCGCAGACCATGCATAAAACATATGTTAGAGCCACATTAGCATCTTTGATTGACGTGAAGGCAGCACTAATTTACAGGCTCCAGTTGTGTTTCGTAAGTTAGTGCAGCTGTTGCGTCAACAAATAACGGTAATGTGTAGGAATTATTGTATAACTCACAGCAACTATATGTTTAACTTCGATTCCACATGTCCAAAAACATTGCCTGCAGCACATGAACAAATCTACTACTGTCACAACAGAGCATTTAAATGTGCACATTACTCTGAATTGTACTCACCAACAGGGCCACCAATCACAATCCCCAGGTGGTCCAGCAGGTCTTGCTTCCTGGCAACCAGGTCAGCCCAACGGTGTTTTAGCTGGTGGTCATTGCGCGGTGTGTTGTATATTCTTTTAAGATGGTACAGGACCTTCGCTCACCGGAGCATCCTTGCCTCTTCGTGATACCCCTGTATCACCCGGCCACCTGCATCAATCATTAATGGGAGGAAGTGGCACACCAGCCAAATAAATCCCCCCAGCTCCTCCTCTCCCATTCTACCAAGACGTGGCCTACCCAACATGCTTGAAAAAAAAGAAGGAATTAAGGGGTACAGAGGATAATGAAGGGAAAGGAGGAGAGGGAATGAAAAGTAAAGAAAACTACAACAGCCCAAATATCCCAAAACTAACACTACCCACAACAGATTCCCAACAGTACAAAGACAAAATTAGACACCAGAAATTACAAAAATACACTTACACAGGATACCACAGACACTTAGGAAACACCAAAAGACAATCTAAAGAGCACACAGGAGACAAATTCACAATATTCACACAGAGACAAGTCCAAACACAGCCACACAATCAAGAAAAATTATAGACTACAAAGTGAAAGGGAAAGTACACCCACTGTACCAATTCTGTAAACAGGATATCCTATTGCATCACTTCCTGCCTCAACTGCAGTGCATTTTTATTCTTATGGGTCAAAATATTATAACACTAACAGTCTGCATGTCATTTTGTTTTTTTACGCACATGCTTAGAAATTACCCCACATCCATATTTTCAAATATTTTTCATAGTTAACCAATTTTATGGGGTACAGTGTGGAAATTACCACTCAGGGCCAATGGATGTATCATGGCAGTGAGCGTCATTTTTCGATGCATATGCGACATTTTTTTATGCATGTGCGTCTTTTTTATGCATATGCGTCAACATTTCTGTCTTTAACTGGGTTTGGGTCATTTCTCAATTTTATTAGTACATGACAGGTGTGACTATACAGAGACATGCTGTTTGCACCTACATTGTGCATTCTGGTAGATGGGCACATGTGGCAGATCATACTACTGCAGACCATGATCCTCTAGTTGTTGTACCGGATTTGCACTATTCACTGACGCAATAGATGCCCAAACGTGTGGAATACAAATTGGTATTACCCAGTTTGAGCAGGTTGTGCGTCACAAGAGGATAGCAAGGATACGCAACTCAATACAATAACTCATTACCTGTGTGTCAATGTGTGTGAATTGGCTCTTACAAATTTAGTTTTCCCACTGTGTGAACATCACAAGACGTGTTTTCTTAAATGTGCTTGTATGCATGTGTTGTCAATGTGGCCAACCATCAGATGCTATTCAGTGTGGAAATGAGAAAGGAAATGTGTTTGTCATACAGTTAGCAACAAATGCTGTTTGAACTTCCTAGATTTGTGGGACATAAGCATCCCCAATGACAAACCATGCACAGAATAGATAGAAGATGGTTGATCATGGCAAAGTTCCAAGACTAGGCTATCACATTTCCTGGAATGTTGGATACCACTTCCTGGGCACTTGTTTGTATGCTACCCATGAGTCAGGCTTTGTAAAATGCTATGTAGATACAGTGTTTGTGACACAGAGTCCCAAAACCAATCCACAAATGTAATGTCACGCCACAGTTTGAATCGTATAAATGACCTATGTTTTTCCTGTGGCAGTGGAGGACCAGCAGACCAAGCAGCACTTGTTTGCATATTTCCAGTAGTTAATTGCACAAAGGTGTCCAGTTCAAGTGTGTGGGCCAATGTTTCGCCTGTATCATTATTGGGGTCCATGTTGTCACAGTTACGTGCAGGTCTAGGCAGGAGCCTGTGGAGCCATTCACTGCATTAACAAAGTATCCTTCACAGCTGAATTGAACGAAAGCCAAAGAGGAATAGAAAACACATGGGGATAGTCCAGCTATGGCACTGCAGAAGTTTCATGAGCCTAACAACAGGGCAACCTTAGTGTCCTCACAAAGTTAATGAATCAGTAATTTTAAACCGGCAGGTTTCCTCACAACATTTGTACACAGGGTGGCCTCTAAAATTACCACTGCATCCAGGAACATCAGTGCCTCTGTGCTGATTAATCTCACAGCTATTCACCACGCAAGCCCCATTGATATTTTGGGGGCAATGTGAATCAGTGTGTGGACCGTCAGGGTACAAACGTGTTTACATTTCATGCACATTATCTAAAGTTGTTTATTGTGCTGGAGGCACCATACCCAATCCATGCATACAGCCATGGTAAACTGTCACTATTTGTCACTCATGCATACATGAAACCCAGACAAGGGATGGGCCATGATTAGGCTATTTGAAGAAAAGTTCCACACCATGATACGATAAGTAAACTGATTACGCTATACAATGTGTTTGAGTATTCTTTGTAGACCTACCTGACACAATACCCCAGGAGGAGGGTGAGGGAATTGAAAGCAACTATGAGACAAATGTAGCCACAGGGAACCTTTATGGTAACACAAAGAAAGGAACCAGTCAGGCTAACAGGATGCGGGGTCAATCAGGAACAAAAATTACCAAGGCAAATACACAGTGAGCAGACAGATACTGGTCAAAGGTGGAACAACACTGTGGAAAATGAAAACTGTATCTGTCCTGTGTGCTGCAACGTTACACAATAACCCAAGGCCTGTGTTACCCAAGTGATTTACACGGCAATGCATAACAGTGATATACATATGATGGCAGTTTCTATGCTGTTCCAAGCAGCTGCAAGAGCAGTGCGTGTTCAAATGGCTGGTCTGCATGGAGGTGCACATAAGTGTGTACAGCCTCTCACAAGTCCTGTAGGTGAGAATCAAGTTCATAGGACCAACAGCAACTTTCACATGGGAAGCAATGGAAAGGTGATTACAGGTCCTACAGACTACAAGGCAGTGCATTATCCGACCAGAAGTTCATGCAGACAGAAGAACAATGACTATGGCATACCATACTAAAGAGGGAAGCACACTGGAGTCAGAATGTGAGTCTGGGTGTGTGTAAATGAGGGATTATCTGGGTACAAATAGTCCATTTCCAGGGCCCCCTCAAGAAGGGTGGGGAGAGACAGGGAAGATGGCAGTGACAGGACTTATGACCTGGGATGGCGTGTGCAGGGCATGGCTTGCGAGCAATGCTAGTCATTCCTGGAGCACTCGTGCTATCCCTTTGCTGCTTACTTGGATTTCTTGTCACACATACTCCTTGCAAAGATAGCTGATGTCACACTTACTGCTGTCAAGGGTCTGGACATAACTTCTTGTTACCAATGATATAGCACATCCACTGCCTCATATATGAGGCATTTTTTTCCATATTGAATGATAGTGTCTTTGTTGTGTTCCATTTGCTGCAATGAACCATGTGGCCAACATGTATGTGTGAAATAGATGTGGTCCTCTGCTATTGCCCTTCAAATGTGAAATGGACAGGATATATGTCGTTTACAGTATGTGTGAAGTTGGGTGTACATTCATACTCATCAAATGTGATGTAGATTTTTCGGTATCCTAATATGTAATCCTGCAATGCTCTATGAGGTTTCACTCTGATTATGAATCTTGGGGATAATGTGATGCAAAAATGACTACCCAGACCATGATATAGTGATTAGAATAGGTGTTTAATGACATATGGTAAGACAGTGGTGATGGTGAGTAGAGTTAAAAGAAGTTTTGGACTATGTGTTGTCTCTGACGCAATCCTGCAGCTGTGTTTGGATGGTCCCCCTAATGTTGATGGACAACGTCCTCCTCTTCCTCCTCTTCTGGCATTTGTGGTTCTGGTTCATAGAGAGGAATGTTTGTCCTTACACAAATGGTGTACAGGATGGCACAGTTAAAAATGACCTTGCAGACGATTTCTGGTGAGTATAGGAGGCTGCCTCCGGTAATGTCCAGGCACCTAAATATTGACCTCAGGATGCTAAAAGTCCTCTCGACTATGGTGCGTGTCCTCCGATGTGCTTCATTATAGGCACACTCTGATGCCGTGCTTGGGTTTGTAAATGGGGTCATGATCCATGGCTGGATCCCATACCCCTGACCAGCTGAAAGAGAAAATGAGTGAGAACATGTTGATGTTGCTTGCACAATGATTATCACTTTGCATGGCAGTTGCTCTCTGGTGTTGTCTGTGACTCAGCTATGTTTGTGTTATTGTGTGGAATCCTAGGCTTCTAGGATGTACCATCAACATTGAGTTGTTTTATTATCTAAACGAGTGTTTGGCTGATTGACCGGATGTCGGCTGTATTTTGTAGAGTAGCAGTACATTGTGTACTCCCTTGCATTATTGTAGGAAAGTACCATCTTGCCTGGCATGTTACCCCCATTTTTCACTGTATATATGTTGTTTTAGTTGTATGTGTCACTGGGACCCTGGTAACCCAGGGCCCCAGTGCTCATAAGTGTGCCTGAATGTGTTACCTGTGTAGTGACTAACTGTCTCACTGAGGCTCTGCTAATCAGAACCTCAGTGGTTATGCTCTCTCATTTCTTTCCAAATTGTCACTGACAGGCTAGTGACCATTTTTACCAATTTACATTGGCTTACTGGAACACCCTTATAATTCCCTAGTATATGGTACTGAGGTACCCAGGGTATTGGGGTTCCAGGAGATCCCTATGGGCTGCAGCATTTCTTTTGCCACCCATAGGGAGCTCTGACAATTCTTACACAGGCCTGCCACTGCAGCCTGAGTGAAATAACGTCCACGTTATTTCACAGCCATTTTACACTGCACTTAAGTAACTTATAAGTCACCTATATGTCTAACCTTTACCTGGTAAAGGTTAGGTGCAAAGTTACTTAGTGTGAGGGCACCCTGGCACTAGCCAAGGTGCCCCCACATTGTTCAGAGCCAATTCACTGAACTTTGTGAGTGCGGGGACACCATTACACGCGTGCACTACATATAGGTCACTACCTATATGTAGCTTCACCATGGTAACTCCGAATATGGCCATGTAACATGTCTATGATCATGGAATTGCCCCCTCTATGCCATCCTGGCATTGTTGGTACAATTCCATGATCCCAGTGGTCTGTAGCACAGACCCTGGTACTGCCAGACTGCCCTTCCTGGGGTTTCTCTGCAGCTGCTGCTGCTACCAACCCCTCAGACAGGCAGCTGCCCTCCTGGGGTCCAGCCAGGCCTGGCCCAGGATGGCAGAACAAAGAACTTCCTCTGAGGGAGGGTGTGACACCCTCTCCCTTTGGAAAATGGTGTGAAGGCAGGGGAGGAGTAGCCTCCCCCAGCCTCTGGAAATGCTTTGTTGGGCACAGATGTGCCCAATTCTGCATAAGCCAGTCTACACCGGTTCAGGGACCCCTTAGCCCCTGCTCTGGCGCGAAACTGGACAAAGGAAAGGGGAGTGACCACTCCCCTGACCTGCACCTCCCCTGGGAGGTGTCCAGAGCTCCTCCAGTGTGCTCCAGACCTCTGCCATCTTGGAAACAGAGGTGCTGCTGGCACACTGGACTGCTCTGAGTGGCCAGTGCCACCAGGTGACGTCAGAGACTCCTTGTGATAGACTCCTTCAGGTGTTAGTAGCCTTTCCTCTCTCCTAGGTAGCCAAACCCTCTTTTCTGGCTATTTAGGGTCTCTGTCTCTGGGGAAACTTTAGATAACGAATGCACGAGCTCAGCCGAGTTCCTCTGCATCTCCCTCTTCACCTTCTGATAAGGAATCGACCGCTGACCGCGCTGGAAGCCTGCAAACCTGCAACATAGTAGCAAAGACGACTACTGCAACTCTGTAACGCTGATCCTGCCGCCTTCTCGACTGTTTTCCTGCTTGTGCATGCTGTGGGGGTAGTCTGCCTCCTCTCTGCACCAGAAGCTCCGAAGAAATCTCCCGTGGGTCGACGGAATCTTCCCCCTGCAACCGCAGGCACCAAAAAGCTGCATTACTGGTCCCTTGGGTCTCCTCTCAGCACGACGAGCGAGGTCCCTCGAATCCAGCGACACCGTCCAAGTGACCCCCACAGTCCAGTGACTCTTCAGCCCAAGTTTGGTGGAGGTAAGTCCTTGCCTCACCTCGCTGGGCTGCATTGCTGGGAACCGCGACTTTGCAAGCTACTCCGGCCCCTGTGCACTTCCGGCAGAAATCCTTCGTGCACAGCCAAGCCTGGGTCCACGGCACTCAAACCTGCATTGCACGACTTTCTAAGTTGGTCTCCGGCGACGTGGGACTCCTTTGTGCAACTTCGGCGAGCACCGTTTCACGCATCCTCGTAGTGCCTGTTTCTGGCACTTCTCCGGGAGCTACCTGCTTCAGTGAGGGTTCTTTGTCTTGCTCGACGTCCCCTCTCTCTGCAGGTCCAATTTGCGACCTTCTGGTCCCTCCTGGGCCCCAGCAGCGTCCAAAAACGCCAAACGCACGATTTGCATGTAGCAAGGCTTGTTGGCGTCCATTCGGCGGGAAAATACTTCTGCACGACTCTCTAAGGCGTGGGGGATCCATCCTCCAAAGGGGAAGTCTCTAGCCCTTGTCGTTCCTGCAGTATTCACAGTTCTTCAGCCTAGTAAGAGCTTCTTTGCATCAACCGCTGGCATTTCTTGGGCATCTGCCCATCTCCGAGCTTCTTGTGACTTTTGGACTTGGTCCCCTTGTTCCACAGGTACCCTCAGTCAGGAATCCATCGTTGTTGCATTGCTGATTTGTGTTTTCCTTGCATTTTCCCTCTAACACGACTATTTTGTCCTTAGGGGAACTTTGGTGCACTTTGCACTCACTTTTCAGGGTCTTGGGGAGGGTTATTTTGCTAACTCTCACTATTTTCTAATAGTCCCAGCGACCCTCTACAAGGTCACATAGGTTTGGGGTCCATTCGTGGTTCACATTCCACTTTTGGAGTATATGGTTTGTGTTGCCCCTATCCCTATGTTTCCCCATTGCATCCTATTGTAACTATACATTGTTTGCACTGTTTTCTAAGACTATACTGCATATTTTTGCTATTGTGTATATATATCTTGTGTATATTTCCTATCCTCTCACTGAGGGTACACTCTAAGATACTTTGGCATATTGTCATAAAAATAAAGTACCTTTATTTTTAGTATAACTGTGTATTGTGTTTTCTTATGATATTGTGCATATGACACTAAGTGGTACTGTAGTAGCTTCACACGTCTCCTAGTTCAGCCTAAGCTGCTCTGCTAAGCTACCATTATCTATCAGCCTAAGCTGCTAGACACCCTATACACTAATAAGGGATAACTGGGCCTGGTGCAAGGTGCAAGTACCCCTTGGTACTCACTACAAGCCAGTCCAGCCTCCTACAATTATGTCATGTGAAAGAGGTGTTCATGTGTCTTAACTGGGGGTGACATGATACTTCCATACACAGAATCAATTCCACAGTGGTGGTAACATGGTTGCATCTATATGGCCTGGTCATCCCATCCAATTTAACATATGCAATAGAATTTCTTAAACATCAGTGAGGCCCTTTGATTTGGCAAGGTGACCATGAACACCACATCTCCATATGTTGTCAGCACTGACGTGTTGACAATTGACTATTGTTAGAAATGGGGTTTTTGGTTGGCAGTCAGGTTACCCTCTGTCCAAGCAAGAACCCTCGCTCTAGTCAGGATAAGTCACACACAATCCAAGTTATCCTGTGCCCACCCTCTGGTAGCTTGGCACTGAGCAGTCAGGCTTAACTTAGAAGGGAATGTGTAAAGCATTTGTGCAATAAATCATACAATAACATAATATAGCACCACAAAATATACCACACAGTGTTTAGAAAAATATATAATAATTATCTGGGTATTTGCAGGTCAAAACGATCAAAGATGCAATATGAATTTGTAAAGATATCACTGAAAAGTGATATGAAGTGTCTTAAGTCTTTAAAAGTAAACAAAGTCTCTTTCAAGCACAAAGTACCTGGTTTGGAGTGGAAAATCTCTGCAGAGGACCGCAGAAGAGGAGATGCGTGGAAAAATGGTGTGTGCATTGGTTACACCCCTTCACACATGGACTTGCGTTGTTATTTTTCACATGGGGAGACGTGCGTTGTTTTCTGGCACGCAGACCGTCTCCTTCTATGGATCGCGGGATTACCAAATGTCCCAGGGTCTGTGCGTGGATTCCTCGGCTTGTTATCCGGCTGCACGTTGTTCCGGGGGGCTGTGCATGGAATTTTTTTTCTCACGGCAGGCATTGCGTCGATTTCCTCTCTGGAAGTCGGGTGGCGTTGTCCATGCGAGGCCGTGCGTCGAAGTTCCGGTCGCACCGCAGGCGTCGCGTCAACCGGCGTCTTTCTGGATCGCAGTGAATTTTTCACTGCGGAGCAAGCTGTGCTTCGAATTTTTCGGCGCACACGCCATCCAGTTGAAAAAGATAAGTCCAGGTCCTTAGAGAGCACTTTTAAAGCCAGACAAGAGTTCAGCAAGGCAGCAGGCCAACAGCAAGGCAGCAGTCCTTTGTAGAAAGCAGTCAGGTGAGTCCTTTGAGCAGCCAGGCAGTTCTTTTTGGCAGGATGCAGGTTCTGGTTCAGGTTTCTTCTCCAGCAAGTGTCTGAGGTGGTAGGGCAGAGGCCCTGTTTTATACTAAAATGTGCCTTTGAAGTGGGGGAGACTTCAAAGAGTGGCTAAGAAGTTCACCAGGTCCCCCTTCAGTTCAATCCTGTCTGCCAGAGTCCCAGTAGGGGGTGTGGCAGTCCTTTGTGTGAGGGCAGGCCCTCCACCCTCCCAGCCCAGGAAGACCCATTCAAAATGAAGATGTATGCAAGTGAGGCTGAGTACCCTGTGTTTGGGGTGTGTCTGAGTGAATGCACAAGGAGCTGTCAACTAAACCTAGCTAGACGTGGATTGAAAGGCACAGAAAGTTTTAAGTGCAGAGAAATGCTCACTTTCTAAAAGTGGCATTTCTAAAATAGTAATATGAAATCCAACTTCACCAGTCAGCAGGATTTTGTATTACTATTCCGGTCATACTAAATAGGACCTTCCTACTCCTTTCAGATCAGCAGCTACCACTTCAACAATGTAGGAGGGCAGCCCCAATGTTAGCCTATGAAGGGAGCAGGCCTCACAGTAGTGTAAAAACGAATTTAGGAGTTTTACACTACCAGGACATATAAACTACACAGGTACATGTCCTGCCTTTTACCCACACAGCACCCTGCTCTAGGGGTTACCTAGGGCACACATTAGGGGGGACTTATATGTAAAAAAAGGTGAGTTTTAGGCTTGGCAAGTACTTTTAAATGCCAAGTCGAAGTGGCTGTGAAACTGCACACACAGGCCTTGCAATGGCAGGCCTGAGACAAGGTAAAGGGGCTACTTAAGTGGGAGGCACAACCAGTACTGCAGGCCCACTAGTAGCATTTAATCTACAGGCCCAGGCACATATAGTGTACTCTACTAGAGTCTTACAAGTAAATCAAATAGCCAATCATGGATAAACCAATCAACAGTACAACTTACACAGAGAGCATATGCACTTTAGCACTGGTTAGCAGTGGTAAAGTGCCCAGAGTTCAAAAGCCAACAACAACAGGTCAGAATAAATAGGAGGAAGGAGGCAAAAAGTTTGGGGATGACCCTGTCAAAAAGGCCAGGTCCAACAACTATGCACAAATGTCCCATGTGTGACGAGTTCTCTGCAGACCTATTTCTTTGCCCTTGCCGAGTCGACTCATGTTCAAATGTGTACCTATACTACTGAACCTGTTCCAGTTCAGCTGGCTAACTTAGTTGTGAGGTTGTCATTTACAGTGTCAGAAGGTCCATATGCCTGTACATTTGTTGTGTGTGTGTGAAATTGTCTCAAACCGTATGTGTGGGAATGTGCACTTTCAATATTGTCACATCAATATGTGTTCTTGGCACAGTCTACTTGCTTATTGGTAGTGGGCAATGTCAGAGCAGGAGTGATGTGAGATATTGGTACAACCTCATTGATTCCATGTCACCTTCATTGTAGTCATCATCATGATGCTATGTGTCTCATGGTGTTTCACCTGCAGCAAAACACATTGCGCAAACCCTACACAGTACTTATGGGTTGGAAGGGTGTTTGATTGAGTGTTATTGATGTGATATTGAAAGATTAATCTTCCAAGTTGTACTGCCAGTTAAGGTAATGTCATTGTCACTGTGTTCTTTTAAAACTGTTCTCTTGTGTCTGTGGGGTGGCATCTGTTGTTATTTGGAACTGTAATTTGTCCATAGGTCTGTATCCCATTGGGTGAGGATATTAAATATGCCTAGCAGTGTCACAACCTCAGTGTCTTCCTAGCCACGTGTCAATGTAGTGGTGTATGTGTTGTTTGTCCTAGGGGGTTGCTCTGCTGTGTGTATATAAGAAGGGTTTCTGTACTGACCAACAAGTAGGCCATTTCCATATCGTCCATCCTGGAAGTGTTGATTGGTGGTGCAGTGCCGGAAGATGAATGAATCATGTACACTCCCGGGATACTTTGCTACAATGTTTGGTGATCAATCCCCAGTGATGGACAATGGCCTGCACATTGATGGAGTGTGTGTGATTCCTGTTGCGGTACACATGCTCGGTTGCAGCAGGTGGCACAATGTGTACATGTGTGCAGTCAATGGCACCAAGCACGTGTGGAAGGCCGTTGATTTGGTAAAAGTCCTGTTTGGTCTCCTACTGCTTCAGCTGTGTGCTGGGGAAGCTGATGTGGTGGGGTGTGAGGGAGATGATGGCATCCAATACCTTGGGTAGGAAGGCAGAGAATGAGGGTTGAGAAATCCCGGCAACCGGGGCACCAGTGGTTTGAAAGGAGCCACTTGCCAACACGTGGAGGACAGCTAGCAGCTTGGTTTCTGGTGGAATGGTGTGGGGTGTCTGCAAGCTGGGTGCCAACTGTGGCTCAATTTTGCGGAGCAGCTGCTAAATGGCTTGCCAGTTGAGTCTATATCTCTGGATGATGTCTTGTTGCCAGAGTCCCAGAAGGGTTGTCCTGGTGCGGAATATCCTCTCCTGCCTTTTGCTTTGCCTATGGGGTCCCTGCTGGTGTTGTGGGGCTGCTGTTGTTGGTCCTGTACTCAGCGTCTGTGTGCATGCTGGATGAAAAGCACTTTCATGTCTTCCTTTTGGAGTCTGCTGTTGCTTCCGTGTGTTTTCCTTATTTACTGGTGTGTTTGCCCCATTTTAATCCTGCCCTGACCCAGGCGTTATTTTTTTAATGCAAATTGGGGTGTGCGTCACTTTCCAACTCCGCCTCCCTGTAGGAAAGTACCATCTTGCCTGGCATGCTACCCCCATTTTTACTGTATATATGTTTGTTTTTGCCTGTGTCACTGGGATCCTGCTAGCCAGGACCCCAGTGCTCATAAAGTGTGCCCTGTATGTGTTCCCTGTGAGGTGCATAACTGTATCACTGAGGCTCTGCTAACCAGAACCTCAGTGTTTATGCTCTCTCTGCTTTTGAAATTGTCACTGCAGGCTAGTGACCAAGTTTACCAATTCTGATTGGCACACTGGAACACCCTTATAATTCCCTAGTATATGGTACCTAGGTACCCAGGGTATTGGGGTTCCAGGAGATCCCTATGGGCTGTGGCATTTCTTTTGCCACCAATAGGGAGCTCAGACCATTCTTACACAGGACTGCCACTGCAGTCTGAGTGAAAAAACGTCCACGTTATTTCACAGCCATTTTACACTGCACTTAAGTAACTTATAAGTCACCTATCTGTCTAACCCGCAATAAGTGAAGGTTGGGTGCAAAGTTACTTAGTGTGAGGGCACGCTGGCACTAGCCAAGGTGACCCCACATTGTTCAGGGCAATTTTCCCAGACTTTGTGAGTGTGGGGACACCATTACACGCATGCACTACATATAGGTCAATACCTATATGTAGCGTCACAATGGTAACTCTGAACATGGCCCTGTAACATGTCTAGGATCATGGAATTTTGGGGGGACAATTCCATGCATCCCCGGGTCTCCAGCATAGAGCCCAGGTACTGCCAAACTAGCTTTCTGGGGTTTTCTCTACAGCTACCGCAGACAGGTTTCTGCCCCCCTGGGTCCTGGGCAGCCCAGACCCAGGAAGGCAGAACAAAGGATTTCCTCTGAGAGAGGGTGTTACACCCTCTCCCTTTGGAAATAGGTGTAAGGGCCTGGGAGGAGTAGCCTCTCCTGGCCTCTGGAAATGCTTAGAAGGGCACAGATGGTGCCCTCCTTGCATAAGCCAGTCTACACAGGTTCAGGGATCTGCCCAGCCCTGCTCTGGCGCGAAACTAGACAAAGGAAAGGGGAGTGACCACTTCCCTGACCAGCACCTCCCAGGGGAGGTGCCCAGAGCTCCTCCAGTGTGTCCCAGACCTCTGCCATCTTGGATGCAGAGGTGTGAGGGCACAATGGACAGTTCTGAGTGGCCAGTGCCAGCAGGTGACCTCAGAGACCCCTCCTGATAGGTGCTTACCTTTCTCTGTAGCCAATCTTCCTCTGAGGGCGATTTAGGGTCTCTCCTGTGGGTATCTCAGCAGATAACAAATGCAAGAGCTCACCAGAGTCCCTCTTCACTTCCGTCTTTGACTTCTGCCAAGGATCAACCGTCTGACTGCTCCAGGACACCTGCAAAACCACAACAAAGTAGCAAGAAGACTACCAGCAACATTGTAGTGCCTCATCCTGCCGGCTTTCTCAACTGTTTCCTGATGGTGCATGCTCTGAGGGCTGTCTGTCTTCACCCGGCACTGGAAGCCAAGAAGAAATCTCCTGTGGGTTGACGGAATCTTCCCCCTGCCAACACAGGCACCAAACTTCTGCATCGCCGGTCCCCTGGGTCCCCTCTCATCCTGACTAGCGTGGTCCCTGGAACATAGGAGCTGGGTCCAAGTGTTCACAACAGCCCACTGGCCCTTCTGTCCAAATTTGGTAGAGGTAATTCCTTGCCTCCCCACGCCAGACAGTAATCCTGTGTACTGTGTGAACTGCAGCTGCTAGGGCATCTGTGCACTTTTGCAAGACTTCCTTCATACACTGACTAGCCCAGTTCCCCAGCACTCCGTCCTACATTGCCCAACTCGCTGAGATGGACTCCGACTTTGTGGGACTCCCTTTTGTTGTGCTGAGTCGACTGTCCTGCTCAGATCTTCTGAACACCTGTTCAGGTGGTTCTGGGGGTGCTGCCTGCTTTTGTTTGGGCTCTCCATGTTGCTGAGTGCCCCCTCTGTCTCCTCCTCCAAAAGGCGATCTCCTGGTCCTTCCTGGGCCTTGGCAGCACTCAAAACCTTCAACCGCAACTCTTGCAGCTAGCAAGGCTTGTTTGCGGTCTTTCTGCGTGGAAACAACTCTGCATCCTCCAGCATGCCGTGGACATCTTCTGACCAAAGGAGACATTCCTGGCACATTCCGTTGTTGCACTCTTCGGCTTCTTTCACCCAGAGGCAGCCCTTTGCACCTTCATCCGTGGTTAGTGGGCTCCTGTCCCCCCGGACACTTGCGTGACTCTTGGATTTGGTCCCCTTCCTTTACAGGTCCTCAGGTCCAGGAATCCGTCTTCAGTGCTTTACAGTCAGTTGTTGCCTTTGCAGAATCCCCTATCTCGACTTTACTGTCTTTCTGGGGTAGTTGGGTAACTTTACTCCTACTTTTCAGTGTCTTGGGGTGGGGTATCTTGGACACCCTTAGTGTTTTCTTACACTCCCAGCGACTCACTACACAATACACTAGGCCTAGGGTCCATTTGTGGTTCGCATTCCACTTTTGGAGTATATGGTTTGTGTTGCCCCTAGGCCTATTTTTCCCTATTGCATTCTATTGTGTTCTACAGTGTTTGCACTACTTTTCTAACTGTTTACTTACCTGATTTGGTTTGTGTGTGTATATTTTGTGTATATTACTTACCTCCTAAGGGAGTATATCCTCTGAGATACTTTTGGCATATTGTCACTAAAATACCTTTATTTTTAGTAACTCTGAGTATTGTGTTTTCTTATGACATAGTGCTAAGTGATATAAGTGGTATCATAGGAGCTTTGCATGTCTCCTAGTTCAGCCTAAGATGCTCTGCTATAGCTACCTCTATCAGCCTAAGCTGCTAGAACACCTCTAATCTGCTAATAAGGGATAACTGTACCTGGCACAAGGTGTAAGTACCAAAAGGTACCCACTATAAGCCAGGCCAGCCTCCTACACTCCCGGCCGTGCAGGAGTTTTGCACGGTAGCATAAATATGGTGTGCAGGTGTTTAAGTCATTTTTTGGACGGGAACGTCTAATTCGCAAGTCATTAACGCAAGGCGATTTCCCGCATCCAGAAAATGATGCACACAGTGGACTTTTGGCGTTTGTGGGGTCAACCATCATTGTATAAATGTGGTGCAAGGTTTGCGCCAGATGGGTGTCAAATTGTTTTACGCACATTCGGCGCAGACAAAGTATAAATATGCCCCTTAGTAACTTTGCACCTAACCTTCAGCAAGTGAAGGTTAGACACATAGGTGACTTATAAGTTACTTAAGTGCAGTGAAAATCGCTGTGAAATAGTGTGTACACTATTTCATGCAGGCTGAAATGGCAGTCCTGTGCAAGGGTTTGTCTGAACTCCCGATGGGTGGCAAAATAAATGCTTCAGCCCATATGGATCTCCTGGAACCCCAATGCCCTTGGTACCTAGGTACCATATACTAGGGACTTATAAGGGAGGTCCAGTATGCCAATTGCAATTGGTAAATTAAGTCACTGGCCTACAGTGACAAATTTAAAAGCAGAGAGAGCATAAGCACTGAGGATCTGGTTAGCAGAGCCTCAGTGACACAGTTAGGCACTACACAGGCATACACATTAGCTCATAAATTATGAGCACTGGGGTCCTGACCAGCAGGATCCCAGTGAGACAGGCAAAAACATACTGACATACATGTGAAAAATGGGGCTAACATGCCAAGGAAGATGGTACTTTCCTATACATGTTAGTGACAATGAGTGGTGTGTATTGATATGTGCTGTGTGATGGTGTAATACAGACTATACTAGGTTACATTGCAGACACATGCCAACCATTGTTGGTACTTGCAAACCCTTTGCTACCTAGGACATACACACGTACAACAGTCTTTACATGTTTATCTGGATTTGCTGTAGGCACGTGTCAGGACAGATTTGTGTGACAAGGTTGTATAGAATGTACGTAGGGAGTGGAACACAATCTGCCTACATTCCGCCCAGGCAATAATTTAGTGGTGCATTGTCCCATTTTATTCTTTGATCCTGATAATGGGCCATATGTTTGGATAGTGCTTCAGCACCCATTGCTCCTTCATTTGTCTGGCAACCCAAAGAGCACTCACCAGCCAACGTGTGTTTGGCATCAGTGAGGTACGGTCCACCATGTGTCAGGGTTGGGCCCAATGGCAGTACCAGGACATAAGCCCATGGATATACAGTGCAGGCTCTGTCTCTGTTGTTGGTTACTAACCTTGTACAGTAAGTGAAGGTCCATAGTAACCAATGATGTCCCCCTTGGCACACATTCACAGTGCAGACTTAGCAACAATCCACATGAGATGTGACACTGTTCAGTTCCTACAGAACTTAAACACCATTTGATAACAGACCCTACCTTATGTATGCCCCCTTGCATACATCCTGCCAAGTGTGGTGATGATGTGGGGAAAGGGCTAGAAATTTGCACATTGCCCACCTAATAGCACGTTATACGTTGTGGTGAATGGTTCTAGGCCTTCAAGAGCCACATGCCCATGTATTATGTGACACTGATATGTGACATGGAGGCACTAGACCCTCTTAAATCACAAACTATGTTGCTGTAATACATGTAACTTTTGTGTTTCTTTCCTGCTCTCTGAGGTATGAGTTACATTCCAGTGGTATATGTGGTGGAGAATGAGTAGACATTGAGATTCAGGGGCCAAGTAATGTATTGGTGATATTTACAAAGTCATTATATTTGTACAGTGACTATGGTGGTCATTATGAACATGCAGTAAATACCATACCGCTGGCGGTGGTGGTAACTACCGCCAACAGGCTGGCAGTCTGGATCATCAAATAATGGAGCACATAAGAAATAGGCAGCGGGCCATCCACTGACTGCCAGTTTGGTAGTCCTGCCGACAATAAAGAAGGCCATCTTCAGCCCGGCGGAAAGGCCCTACCCGCCCACTATATAATGAAATACCACATCGCCATCACTTCCGGGGCAGGAACCTCTGCCACGCAAAGCTTGGCGGAAATGACCCATGTAAAGGGAAACACTCATCGGACGCACACAGAAGACGTGACATGGAGCGAGATTTGGAAATAATCCCAGTGCTTATCCTAGCAATAATCCTCCGGGACCGTGGCTGCTGACAAAGACGACAACAGTAAGTACCGCAGCCTAGCACAAATGGGAGGAAAGGGCACAATTTGACACCCACCCACTCCGCAATGCACACCCAACCCCTCCCACCACCCCAAGCCACACATAACCAAACAAAATGTACTTACCAGGCACAAGCCGAGAAATACGTTCACCAATGCACACCCCTGTGCACACCACACCCCCACCTTGAAACACTGCACAAGGGGTCTACTTTGCACCAATATGTCTGCTGGGCACTACAATTTAATCTGAATAAATAAACAACAGTGTCCAAACAAGGCTATTGGCCAGTGCATATGGAACGTCCGGAAGGGCAAATATAGCCCACACTTGACTCCTACGATGGAAAAGGAAATTTCACTGAGAAGTGGCATTTATGGGGCAGCCAGGCACTTCAGGATCAGGAGCAGGGGTGGCAGGGGTGGGGATTCTGTTTTGGAAGAGGGGGTTTTGGTCTTAGGATTGGGAGGTGGAGAGGGTTTGGGTTTGCCCTTGGAAGAAGGAGGAGTGGGCCTAGACCGGGGGGTGGCAGAGGGACCAGGGGCAACACGGGTCTTCTTCCTCCCTGGGGAAGGGGCCCAGGAATGGGAAGAGCAGAGTGGAGAGCACTTTGAAGAGGAAGGAGTGGACTTGGTGAGGGCAAGGGAAAGTTTAGGGACAAGACAGGGTGGGACAGTGGGTTCAAACAGTTCAACACTGGAGAGGAAAAGCTTTTTAGATGCAGTTGGAGGGGTTTTGGAGTCAGGTTTCTGAGTGGAGGTTGAGGGAGTGGTGGCATGAGGTGTAGGTGTGCTGGTCGTGGATGCAGGTGCCTGTTTACTATGCTTATGTGGTGGATGTATGTGGAGTGGATGAGTGTGAGCGTCTGTGTGTTTATGGAGGAGGGGGCTGGACACAGTGGGAGAATACAGGCTACCAGTGTATATGGATGTTGTGTGGGTCTCTGCAGGTCTGGTGAGTGTGTTGCAAGTGTCTGCGAACGTAGTCGTGGTGAGTGCAGGTGTGGAGTCTGGGGTGCATGACTGGATGTCAGCTGTTGTGGTGACTGCAAGAATGGGGGCAGCAGTGACTGAAAGTGCAGTGCACGTGGGAGTGCATGGTAAGGTGGGAGACAGGGAGGAGGGGGAGGGTGACACAGTAGGGGTGGTGGATGTTGTTGTGTCTGCTTGCATGTGGTGGGACGTGTGGTGCTTGTGTTTCTCTGTGTGCTTCTTGTATGTTGATCTGTGTGCATGGCTGTCTGTATGTGCGCTTGGGATGGGGGAAGGGAGTGGGGTATTGGAGTGCTGGAAGGGGTAGAGGTGGTGAGAGGGGGGACGGAAAAACAAGGGGCACTAGCTGCCGTCAAAGAGGAGGCCAGAGCCTGGAAAGATCTCTGTAGGCCAGACATGGTACCGTTAATGCCTTCCAGGTATGCATTGCATTGCTGCACCTGAGATGTCACCCCTTGGATGGCATTCATGATGGTTGTCTGCTCTACAGGGATGGTTCTCAGAAGGTCAATAGCCTCCTCTGTAAGGGCAGGAGGGCTGAATGGCGCAGGAGATGAGGTGTCTGGGGCGAAGGAGATGCCCATTCTCCTGGGAGAGCGGGCACGGGTAATTCGGTGGGAGCTACTGGGAGGGTGGTGATGGTATGGGGGTGGCGGAAGAAGGCAAAGAATGGGTGTGCTTTGTAGGGTCTGCCACCACCAGGGAGCTGCCATTAGACGAGGTATCAGAGTAACTACCCCCAGGGGTAGTTGCTTCCCCCGTGGCTGCCACCACCAGGGAGCAGCCACTGGAGGAGGTATCAGAGTAACTACCTCCATGGGTAGTTGCTTCCCCCGTGGTACTCCTGTCGCCCTCCAACCTACTGGTCCCTTTGGCGTTGCGTTCTATAAAGAAGAAAGACTTTACAGGAGCAATTTTGTGTAGGTTGGCATCTAGTGATGAGTGCCTCACAAGTTTGGATGGAAACATCAGCTTTGGTGAGATTTGTTGCTTCCTTAATTATCACAGCTAGCCTGTTTCCTCATTTACCCATGCAATTTCGTGTCACAGTTTATCATAGTTTGACAGTCTGGAAGAACAGTTCCATGTAATACTAAGGCCTTGTCATCTCCAAACCATGAATCAATTATGAAGGGTAAGTCAGGTTATGTATCAGTGAGTAGGTAACAGATGTGATGCTTGTTTTTAGAAAGTGTTCAAGAATCTATTAGTAGGCAGTCTAGAGATTATGTTTTGGTAGTGGTCTGACTTTGTTTTCTAAATGAGTGAGTGGTATTCTTTAAACATCATGCAGGTGTACTAGTAGTGTTGGTATCAACTTTATCAGGATAGCAATAGTGTTGTTTGCCTATATTGTAATGCTCATCCAGCATGCTTAGAAAGTGCTTTGTTGGGTCTGTGCATGCAGGTGATGAAGAGGGTGGTCTTGTTGTGTAATAGACAGGGAGTTTGAAATTGTAAAGAGTGGTATTTTGTTTATTTTCTATGTACATGTGTAGTGTAGAAAGTGTATTGGTAAGGGTGGTGGTAGAGGATGTGGGTAATGTTTTAAGGCTCTAAATTGTGTAATGGATGGGAGACAGTGAATGAATGTTGTTGTTTTGGAGTGTTTGTGGTAAGATAGAAAATTTGGTTGTACATTTAGTTTAGGATGTACATCATTTGTGCAGTCCGGAGGGTGTGAATAGGTGTTTGTTTCTATTGTGTGATGTCATGTAGTATGAAAATGTGTGTGTAAGAGATGTTGATGTGCTGATGGGTGCGTTTGTTTTTGTGGAGTAGTGAGATGAGATATTGATGTAGTGAGTCTGTGTAAAGAGTTTGGATGTAAACAACTGGTGGTGTGTAGAAATTGAAAGGTAACGGGGAGGTTATGTATGTAGGAGAGTCTATGTGGTATGTGAGAGGGACTTCACAGGGGTTATGAGTGTGTAGTAGATTTGATAGCAGGAAAAGGCAACATGTGTGGTGGAGTGGATTGCTTGGTTATAGTTTTTTTCTAAGAAGAGGAGGAGGGTGTTGGTGGATGAGATGAGAGATGGTTGGGCATAGGGTTGGTGGTGATGGCATGGGGTTTGTTAGTAGCAAGTAGAAGTTGGACCTGTTTTTCTCTGAAAAGGGAGGATATGTTTGAGGGTATTAGGTTTATGTGTAATGTTGGTTTGTGTTATATTAGTGATGTGTGTTTGATAGTGATATAGGACAAGTAGTGGTTTGTGTGAGAGTGAAGTTTCCATTGTGTGACAGTAGGGGCTCCTATATATATATAGTTTCTGAGGTTTAGCAGTGGTTATTGAAAGACTGAAATGTTGATAGAGTTTGTTTGTTGTAACTTAGTAGTGTGCATTTGCTGAGACTGTTTGTATGTTTTAGGATGAAGAAGGCTCAAGGGGGTGACTGATGAATGAAAAAATAGTAGCATTTCTTGTCTAAGACCAACCCAGTATGAACAAACCTAAACAGACAGTTGTGTCCTTTTGTCCTCTCCACCCTTATCTTCAACACCTGGGCTGAGACACCCTGAGTCCTACGGTTAAATAGTACACATTCAAGTGGCTTTGCACCAATGGAAAGCCTAGCCCTATCTATAACTAATCAGAACCCTAGCCCTAAAGCCTAGAGCCAATGGGACCACTGACTTTATTAACCAACAAATCCCAAACCCTAAGCCCTAGTTCCAGTAGAGAGATTAGCACTAACAGCTAATCAGAACTCTAATTCGACCAACCAATCAGAACTCTAGCCCTGAGCCCTAGGTCCAATAGAAACCTTAGACCTAAAAACAAACCAAAACATTACTTCTATCAAACAATCAGAACTCTAGCCCTAATCCCTATCTTCAATACAAACTAAAGCCTTCGGAATTAATTAGAATCCAAGCCCTGTCAGCCAATTTGACCTCTAGGCCTATAACTTAGGTCCAATTCAAACCCTAACTCTAGGAGCCAATCAAAATGTTCTAGCTCTAGGACCTAGGACCCTAGTCTAAGCAACCAACCAGAACACGGATGCAACAACCAGTAAGAAACCTACTTAAATAGCATTTGACCTTAAAATTGAGGTCTTGTGCAGGTGTGAGAGGAGGTGTTAGGCCCGCTCAGATTGCTGTGGCCAACCCTGCAAGTAAGGCCCAAATTTAGGGCCACTAAAGTACAGAATTTCACGCACTTACAAACCACCTTTTTGTAACCAAAAAGCAAGTGTTAAATAGACTTTCTAAACAGAATTAAAACCACAAAACAGATTAAGCAGTTTCTTAAAAACATTCAGGTTAGGGATGTATTTTAGCCTTTTTAGTTTGTAAGGGAGAGGGTTTCCTTCTATTAGCCAGCGCAATGATGACAATTAGCCTGTGGTCAGATTTTACATACGCAGTCTTTATGTTTTTTGGGTTAAGGGTTATTTCTGTGCTAGTATTACATAGTTCAGCTGCTTTTCCAGTGATGTTCACCTTCACCTTCTTCTTTACAGATGGGCTCCCCGGAGGCACATGTGGGAAGAAATGGAGAGGGAACGGTAAGTGGTCTGGTGAGTACTGTTCTTTTCCTCTCTTTCTATTTTAATTTTTTTTATTTTCTACTTTTGTTCTCTCTCATCTGTTTTCTTCCCGCTTGTTCCCTGTTTTCCCTGTAGGTTTACCTCCTGGCTGTCTTTCTATGGGTTTATTTTCTTTCTCTTCCTTGGATGTTCCCCTTGTTTCCTTCCTTTTCTTTCCCTTTCCCTGACCGGAGGGACTATAACAACAAAACACTTTTTCTGTGTGAGGGTATTAATTATTCCTCTTTTTATTTTATTTCAGGGTGTTTCGCTTTCCCTGTTCTGTCTGTACCTTTTCTGTCTCTCTCTTGTGAACTTAAGTGCCATAACACCAAACTTATAACACACAAACAAAACAAACAAAGGAATATCACTACCGGCCACGTAACTTAAAAAAAAAAATACCTTAGCATGCCAATTTTCTACGAAGATTATTCACACTTTTATTATCTCTCCGCCTCCCTCCAACTGGTATGTCCTGTCCATGCACCTGCAGAGGCCACTCTCTCCCCAGAGCCTGGCCGGAGTCCGGGCACACTGCCTCCTGGCCCTCTGCTGATTCCTCAGTGCTGGTGGCCTCAGGATCTCCCTTGCGAGTCACGGGGCAGAATCTCCACCGGGCTGCTCCAGCCGGTCCTGCCGCCACCATCTCCTCCTCCTCCGCACACGTCTCCACCGTCACTGTCCGCCTTGCCGATCTGATCTCCTCTGCCGCTTTCTTCTTCCACCTCCTTCTGCCCGAAGTCGCCTTCACCGTCCACTTCTACGCTATTGATGTTTTCGAAGCGGCTGCAGTTGCCGGTTGTCAACCGGAGCGTCTTCTGAGTGTGTCCCGCCCAGAGGACATCCGGGTCGGGAATCCCTATGGCGCCGGTGCCCCAGGGGTACGATGGTGTAGGAAAGTACCATCTTGCCTGGCATGTTACCCCCCATTTTTCACTGTATATATGTTGTTTTAGTTGTATGTGTCACTGGGACCCTGGTAACCCAGGGCCCCAGTGCTCATAAGTGTGCCTGAATGTGTTACCTGTGTAGTGACTAACTGTCTCACTGAGGCTCTGCTAATCAGAACCTCAGTGGTTATGCTCTCTCATTTCTTTCCAAATTGTCTCTGACAGGCTAGTGACCATTTTTACCAATTTACATTGGCTTACTGGAACACCCTTATAATTCCCTAGTATATGGTACTGAGGTACCCAGGGTATTGGGGTTCCAGGAGATCCCTATGGGCTGCAGCATTTCTTTTGCCACCCATAGGGAGCTCTGACAATTCTTACACAGGCCTGCCACTGCAGCCTGAGTGAAATAACGTCCACGTTATTTCACAGCCATTTTACACTGCACTTAAGTAACTTATAAGTCACCTATATGTCTAACCTTTACCTGGTAAAGGTTAGGTGCAAAGTTACTTAGTGTGAGGGCACCCTGGCACTAGCCAAGGTGCCCCCACATTGTTCAGAGCCAATTCACTGAACTTTGTGAGTGCGGGGACACCATTACACGCGTGCACTACATATAGGTCACTACCTATATGTAGCTTCACCATGGTAACTCCGAATATGGCCATGTAACATGTCTATGATCATGGAATTGCCCCCTCTATGCCATCCTGGCATTGTTGGTACAATCCCATGATCCCAGTGGTCTGTAGCACAGACCCTGGTACTGCCAGACTGCCCTTCCTGGGGTTTCTCTGCAGCTGCTGCTGCTGCCAACCCCTCAGACAGGCAGCTGCCCTCCTGGGGTCCAGCCAGGCCTGGCCCAGGATGGCAGAACAAAGAACTTCCTCTGAGAGAGGGTGTGACACCCTCTCCCTTTGGAAAATGGTGTGAAGGCAGGGGAGGAGTAGCCTCCCCCAGCCTCTGGAAATGCTTTGTTGGGCACAGATGTGCCCAATTCTGCATAAGCCAGTCTACACTGGTTCAGGGACCCCTTAGCCCCTGCTCTGGCGCGAAACTGGACAAAGGAAAGGGGAGTGACCACTCCCCTGACCTGCACCTCCCCTGGGAGGTGTCCAGAGCTCCTCCAGTGTGCTCCAGACCTCTGCCATCTTGGAAACAGAGGTGCTGCTGGCACACTGGACTGCTCTGAGTGGCCAGTGCCACCAGGTGACGTCAGAGACTCCTTGTGATAGGCTCCTTCAGGTGTTAGTAGCCTTTCCTCTCTCCTAGGTAGCCAAACCCTCTTTTCTGGCTATTTAGGGTCTCTGTCTCTGGGGAAACTTTAGATAACGAATGCATGAGCTCAGCCGAGTTCCTCTGCATCTCCCTCTTCACCTTCTGATAAGGAATCGACCGCTGACCGCGCTAGAAGCCTGCAAACCTGCAACATAGTAGCAAAGACGACTACTGCAACTCTGTAACGCTGATCCTGCCGCCTTCTCGACTGTTTTCCTGCTTGTGCATGCTGTGGGGGTAGTCTGCCTCCTCTCTGCACCAGAAGCTCCGAAGAAATGTCCCGTGGGTCGACGGAATCTTCCCCCTGCAACCGCAGGCACCAAAAAGCTGCATTACCGGTCCCTTGGGTCTCCTCTCAGCACGACGAGCGAGGTCCCTCGAATCCAGCGACACCGTCCAAGTGACCCCCACAGTCCAGTGACTCTTCAGCCCAAGTTTGGTGGAGGTAAGTCCTTGCCTCACCTCGCTGGGCTGCATTGCTGGGAACCGCGACTTTGCAAGCTACTCCGGCCCCTGTGCACTTCCGGCGGAAATCCTTCATGCACAGCCAAGCCTGGGTCCACGGCACTCTAACCTGCATTGCACGACTTTCTAAGTTGGTCTCCGGCGACGTGGGACTCCTTTGTGCAACTTCGGCGAGCACCATTTCACGCATCCTCGTAGTGCCTGTTTCTGGCACTTCTCCGGGTGCTACCTGCTTCAGTGAGGACTCTTTGTCTGGCTCGACATCCCCTCTCTCTGCAGGTCCAATTTGCGACCTTCTGGTCCCTCCTGGGCCCCAGCAGCGTCCAAAAACGCCAAACGCACGATTTGCGTGTAGCAAGGCTTGTTGGCGTCCATTCGGCGGGAAAACACTTCTGCACGACTCTCCAAGGCGTGGGGGATCCATCCTCCAAAGGGGAAGTCTCTAGCCCTTGTCGTTCCTGCAGTATTCACAGTTCTTCAGCCTAGTAAGAGCTTCTTTGCACCAACCGCTGGCATTTCTTGGGCATCTGCCCATCTCCGAGCTGCTTGTGACTTTTGGACTTGGTCCCCTTGTTCCACAGGTACCCTCAGTCAGGAATCCATCGTTGTTGCATTGCTGATTTGTGTTTTCCTTGCATTTTCCCTCTAACACGACTATTTTGTCCTTAGGGGAACTTTGGTGCACTTTGCACTCACTTTTCAGGGTCTTGGGGAGGGTTATTTTTCTAACTCTCACTATTTTCTAATAGTCCCAGCGACCCTCTACAAGGTCACATAGGTTTGGGGTCCATTCGTGGTTCGCATTCCACTTCTGGAGTATATGGTTTGTGTTGCCCCTATCCCTATGTTTCCCCATTGCATCCTATTGTAACTATACATTGTTTGCACTGTTTTCTAAGACTATACTGCATATTTTTGCTATTGTGAATATATATCTTGTGTATATTTCCTATCCTCTCACTGAGGGTACACTCTAAGATACTTTGGCATATTGTCATAAAAATAAAGTACCTTTATTTTTAGTATAACTGTGTATTGTGTTTTCTTATGATATTGTGCATATGACACTAAGTGGTACTGTAGTAGCTTCACACGTCTCCTAGTTCAGCCTAAGCTGCTCTGCTAAGCTACCATTATCTATCAGCCTAAGCTGCTAGACACCCTATACACTAATAAGGGATACCTGGGCCTGGTGCAAGGTGCAAGTACCCCTTGGTACTCACTACAAGCCAGTCCAGCCTCCTACATTGGTTGTGCAGCGGTGGGATAAGTGCTTTGAGACTACTTACCACTCTTGTCATTGTACTTTTCATAAGAGAAAAATATACAAAACAAGGTCAGTGTATATACACATAGCCAAAAAGTTTTGCATTTCCTCTTTTCACTCTTTTCTAAGTGCTGAAAAGTACTTCTAAACTTTCAAAAAGTTCTTAAAAGTTTAAAAAGCTTTTTTCTGTCTTTCCAAAAAGTTCTGAAAACTTTTTTCTCTTTGTCTATCACTTTAACTCTCTCTAAAAAATGTCTGGCACAGGCCAAAAAGTTGAACTGTCCAAACTTGCATATGATCACCTTAGCTGGAAAGGAGCAAGGAGTCTCTGCATAGAGAGAGGTTTGATTGTAGGGAAGAATCCTTCCTTAGAACTGTTAATTAATATGCTTAGAGTACAGGATAAGGCCATAAGTGCCCAATCTGTAGAAAAAGTAGCTAATGGTTCTCAATCTGATCCAGGGACTCCCCCAGGAAAAGGTTCAGGAAAGAAACTTCTCAGCCTGCCCATTACTAGACAGTCTAGCATAGTTGGTACAGAGGTTGAATCACATCATACTGATGATGTGCTCTCACATTATGCTGGTAGCCAAGCTGTTAGGGTGCCCTTGGTAAGGGACAGGTCTCCTTCTGTTCATTCCCATCATACCTCTGTATCTAGAAATGTCCCTCCCACCCACCCTGATGACAGATTGTTAGAAAGGGAGCTCAATAGATTGAGAGTGGAGCAAACCAGACTGAAGCTCAAGAAGCAACAGCTGGATTTGGATAGACAGTCTTTAGAAATAGAGAGGGAAAGACAGAAGATGGGTTTAGATACCCATTGTGGCAGCAGCAGTATTCCCCATAGTCATCCTGCAAAAGAGCATGATTCCAGGAATCTGCATAAGATAGTTCCCCCTTACAAGGAGGGGGATGACATTAACAAGTGGTTTGCTGCACTTGAGAGGGCCTGTGCTGTACAGGATGTCCCTCAAAAGCAGTGGGCTGCTATCCTATGGCTATCATTTACTGGAAAAGGTAGGGATAGGCTCCTTACTGTAAAAGAAAATGATGCTAACAATTTCCAAGTTCTTAAGAATGCACTCCTGGATGGTTATGGCTTAACCACTGAACAGTACAGGATAAAGTTCAGAGATACCAAAAAGGAGTCTTCACAAGACTGGGTTGATTTCATTGACCAGGCAGTGAAGGCCTTGGAGGGGTGGTTACATGGCAGTAAAGTTACTGATTATGACAGCCTGTATAACTTGATCCTGAGAGAGCATATTCTTAATAATTGTGTGTCTGATTTGTTGCACCAGTACTTGGTGGACTCTGATCTGACCTCTCCCCAAGAATTGGGAAAGAAGGCAGACAAATGGGTCAGAACAAGAGTGAACAGAAAACTTCATACAGGGGGTGACAAAGATGGCAACAAAAAGAAGGATGGTAAGTCTTCTGACAAGGGTGGGGACAAATCTAAAAATGAGTCTTCATCAGGCCCACAAAAACACTCTGGTGGGGGTGGTGGGCCCAAATCCTCCTTTAATCAGAACAAGGAAAAGAAACCATGGTGCTATTTATGTAAAATAAAAGGCCATTGGACAACAGATCCCAGTTGTCCAAAGAAAGGCACCACAGCTCCTACCACTACAACCCCTACTGCTACACCTAGTGTCCCTACTAATAGCAGTGGTGGTGGGAGCAAACCTACTAATAGCCAATCCAAGGGAGTAGCTGGGCTCACTTTTGGTAATTTAGTTGGGGTTGGTCTGATTAGGGAGACCACAGAGGCTACTTTAGTCTCTGAAGGGGCTATTGACTTAGCCACTTTGGTTGCTTGCCCCCATAACTTGGAGAAGTACAAGCAACTAACCCTAATAAATGGTGTTGAGGTCCAGGCCTACAGGGACACAGGTGCCAGTGTCACAATGGTGATTGAGAAACTGGTGCACCCTGAACAACACATACTTGGACACCAGTACCAAGTAACCGATGCTCACAACATAACACAAAGCCACCCCATGGCTGTTGTAAATCTCAACTGGGGGGGGGTATCTGGTCCAAAGAAAGTTGTGGTAGCTTCAGATTTACCTGTAGACTGTCTATTAGGGAACGATTTGGAGACATCAGCTTGGTCAGATGTGGAGTTGGAGGCCCATGCAGCAATGCTGGGCATCCCAGGGCATATTTTTGCTTTAACAAGGGCTCAGGCCAAAAAGCAAAAAGGACAGGGAAGCTTGGATCCTGGAACAATGGACCAAGTGCTCCCTAAAGCTAGGGCTAGTAGAAGCAAACCACTTCCTACTATCCCTCCCTCTACAGTGGATTCTACTTCTGAGGAAGAAGAATTCCCTCCCTGTGCAGAACCTACACCAGAGGAGCTGGAAGCAGACACTGCTGAGCTTTTGGGTGAAGGGGGGCCTGCCAGAGAGGAGCTGAGTGTGGCACAGCAAACCTGTCCCACATTAGAGGGTCTCAGACAGCAAGCTGTCAAACAGGCTAATGGGGATGTCAGTGACTCACACAGAGTTTACTGGGAGGACAACCTCTTGTACACTGAGCATAGGGATCCTAAACCTGGAGCAGCCAGGAGATTAGTGATTCCTCAGGAGTACAGAAAGTTCCTCCTAACACTGGCACATGACATTCCCTTAGCTGGGCACCTGGGTCAAATGAAAACTTGGGACAGATTGGTACCATTGTTTCATTGGCCTAGGATGTCTGAGGACACAAAATAATTTTGTAAGTCCTGTGAAACCTGTCAAGCCAGTGGCAAGACAGGTGGCACTCCAAAGGCACCCCTTATCCCACTGCCTGTGGTTGGGGTTCCCTTTGAAAGGGTAGGGGTTGACATAGTTGGCCCCCTTGACCCTCCTACTGCTTCAGGCAATAGGTTTATCTTGGTGGTAGTGGACCATGCCACAAGATATCCTGAAGCTATTCCTTTAAGGACCACTACAGCTCCTGCAGTGGCAAAGGCCCTCCTGGGAATATTTTCCAGGGTGGGTTTCCCAAAGGAAGTAGTATCAGACAGAGGAAGCAATTTCATGTCTGCATACTTAAAGGCCATGTGGAAGGAGTGTGGTGTAACTTACAAGTTCACAACACCCTATCATCCACAAACAAATGGACTGGTGGAGAGATTTAATAAAACTCTCAAAGGCATGATTATGGGACTCCCTGAAAAACTCCGCAGGAGATGGGATATCCTTCTACCATGCCTCCTTTTTGCCTACAGGGAGGTACCCCAGAAAGGAGTGGGCTTCAGCCCCTTTGAACTTCTTTTTGGACACCCTGTTAGGGGTCCACTCACACTTGTAAAGGAGGGTTGGGAACAACCTTTAAAAGCTCCTAAGCAGGATATTGTGGATTATGTACTTGGCCTCAGATCAAGGATGGCTGAGTACATGAAAAAGGCCAGTAAAAACCTTCAGGCCAGCCAAGAGCTCCAGAAGCAATGGCATGATCAGAAGGCTGTTTTGGTTCAGTACCAACCAGGGCAGAAAGTGTGGGTCTTGGAGCCTGTGGCCCCAAGAGCACTCCAAGATAAATGGAGTGGACCCCACACAATTGTTGAAAAGAAGGGTGAAGTCACCTACTTGGTTGACTTAGGCACTGCCAGGAGTCCCCTTAGGGTGCTCCATGTCAACCGCCTGAAACCCTACTATGACAGGGCTGATCTCACCCTGCTCATGGCAACAGATGAGGGACAGGAAGAAGACAGTGATCCTCTACCTGATCTCTTCTCTTCCACAGAACAAGATGCTCTTGTGGAAGGTGTAGTTTTGGCTGATTGTCTTACTGCTGAGCAGAAAGATAATTGCATAAATCTCCTAGGACAATTTTCAGAACTCTTCTCCATTGTGCCAGGCACCACTTCTTGGTGTGAGCACACTATAGATACTGGAGACAGTTTACCTGTCAAAAGTAAGATCTATAGGCAGCCTGACCATGTCAGGGACTGCATAAAGCAAGAAGTTCAGAAGATGTTGGAACTAGGAGTGGTTGAGCACTCTGACAGTCCATGGGCTTCTCCTGTGGTACTGGTACCAAAACCCAATTCTAAAGATGGAAAGAAGGAAATGAGGTTTTGTGTAGACTATAGAGGTCTCAACTTGGTAACCAAAACTGATGCTCACCCTATACCCAGGGCAGATGAGCTAATAGATACACTGGCATCTGCCAAGTATCTAAGCACTTTTGATTTGACTGCAGGGTATTGGCAGATCAAATTGTCAGAAGATGCTAAATCTAAGACTGCATTTTCTACCATTGGAGGACATTACCAGTTTACTGTAATGCCTTTTGGTTTGAAAAATGCACCTGCCACTTTTCAGAGGTTGGTGAACACAGTCCTGCAAGGGCTGGAAGCTTTCAGTGCAGCATATTTGGATGATATAGCTGTATTTAGCTCCAGCTGGGATGATCACCTGGTCCACCTATGGAAAGTTTTGGAGGCCCTGCAAAAGGCAGGCCTCACTATCAAGGCTTCAAAGTGCCAGATAGGGCAGGGTAAGGTGGTTTATCTGGGACACCTTGTTGGTGGGGAACAGATTGCACCACTTCAGGGGAAAATCCAAACTATTATTGATTGGGTTCCCCCTACCACTCAGACTCAGGTGAGAGCCTTCCTAGGCCTCACTGGGTATTACAGGAGGTTCATTAAGAACTATGGCTCCATTGCAGCCCCTCTTAATGACCTCACATCCAAGAAAATGCCTAAAAAGGTATTATGGACAGCAAACTGTCAGAAAGCTTTTGAGGAGCTGAAGCAGGCCATGTGCTCTGCACCTGTCCTGAAAAGCCCTTGTTACTCTAAAAAAGTCTATGTCCAAACTGATGCATCTGAATTAGGAGTAGGGGCAGTCCTATCACAACTTAATTCTGAGGGCCAGGATCAACCTGTTGCTTTTATTAGTAGAAGGTTGACCCCTAGAGAAAAGCGTTGGTCTGCCATTGAGAGGGAGGCCTTTGCTGTGGTCTGGGCTCTGAAGAAGTTGAGGCCATACTTGTTTGGCACTCACTTCATTGTTCAGACAGACCACAAACCTCTACTTTGGCTAAAACAAATGAAAGGTGAAAATCCTAAATTGTTGAGGTGGTCCATATCCCTACAGGGAATGGACTATACAGTGGAACATAGACCTGGGAGTAGCCACTCCAATGCAGATGGACTCTCCAGATATTTCCACTTACACAATGAAGACTCATCAGGTAATGGCTAGTCTTATTGTCCTTCGTTTGGGGGGGGGTTGTGTAGGAAAGTACCATCTTGCCTGGCATGTTACCCCCATTTTTCACTGTATATATGTTGTTTTAGTTGTATGTGTCACTGGGACCCTGGTAACCCAGGGCCCCAGTGCTCATAAGTGTGCCTGAATGTGTTACCTGTGTAGTGACTAACTGTCTCACTGAGGCTCTGCTAATCAGAACCTCAGTGGTTATGCTCTCTCATTTCTTTCCAAATTGTCTCTGACAGGCTAGTGACCATTTTTACCAATTTACATTGGCTTACTGGAACACCCTTATAATTCCCTAGTATATGGTACTGAGGTACCCAGGGTATTGGGGTTCCAGGAGATCCCTATGGGCTGCAGCATTTCTTTTGCCACCCATAGGGAGCTCTGACAATTCTTACACAGGCCTGCCACTGCAGCCTGAGTGAAATAACGTCCACGTTATTTCACAGCCATTTTACACTGCACTTAAGTAACTTATAAGTCACCTATATGTCTAACCTTTACCTGGTAAAGGTTAGGTGCAAAGTTACTTAGTGTGAGGGCACCCTGGCACTAGCCAAGGTGCCCCCACATTGTTCAGAGCCAATTCACTGAACTTTGTGAGTGCGGGGACACCATTACACGCGTGCACTACATATAGGTCACTACCTATATGTAGCTTCACCATGGTAACTCCGAATATGGCCATGTAACATGTCTATGATCATGGAATTGCCCCCTCTATGCCATCCTGGCATTGTTGGTACAATCCCATGATCCCAGTGGTCTGTAGCACAGACCCTGGTACTGCCAGACTGCCCTTCCTGGGGTTTCTCTGCAGCTGCTGCTGCTGCCAACCCCTCAGACAGGCAGCTGCCCTCCTGGGGTCCAGCCAGGCCTGGCCCAGGATGGCAGAACAAAGAACTTCCTCTGAGAGAGGGTGTGACACCCTCTCCCTTTGGAAAATGGTGTGAAGGCAGGGGAGGAGTAGCCTCCCCCAGCCTCTGGAAATGCTTTGTTGGGCACAGATGTGCCCAATTCTGCATAAGCCAGTCTACACTGGTTCAGGGACCCCTTAGCCCCTGCTCTGGCGCGAAACTGGACAAAGGAAAGGGGAGTGACCACTCCCCTGACCTGCACCTCCCCTGGGAGGTGTCCAGAGCTCCTCCAGTGTGCTCCAGACCTCTGCCATCTTGGAAACAGAGGTGCTGCTGGCACACTGGACTGCTCTGAGTGGCCAGTGCCACCAGGTGACGTCAGAGACTCCTTGTGATAGGCTCCTTCAGGTGTTAGTAGCCTTTCCTCTCTCCTAGGTAGCCAAACCCTCTTTTCTGGCTATTTAGGGTCTCTGTCTCTGGGGAAACTTTAGATAACGAATGCATGAGCTCAGCCGAGTTCCTCTGCATCTCCCTCTTCACCTTCTGATAAGGAATCGACCGCTGACCGCGCTAGAAGCCTGCAAACCTGCAACATAGTAGCAAAGACGACTACTGCAACTCTGTAACGCTGATCCTGCCGCCTTCTCGACTGTTTTCCTGCTTGTGCATGCTGTGGGGGTAGTCTGCCTCCTCTCTGCACCAGAAGCTCCGAAGAAATGTCCCGTGGGTCGACGGAATCTTCCCCCTGCAACCGCAGGCACCAAAAAGCTGCATTACCGGTCCCTTGGGTCTCCTCTCAGCACGACGAGCGAGGTCCCTCGAATCCAGCGACACCGTCCAAGTGACCCCCACAGTCCAGTGACTCTTCAGCCCAAGTTTGGTGGAGGTAAGTCCTTGCCTCACCTCGCTGGGCTGCATTGCTGGGAACCGCGACTTTGCAAGCTACTCCGGCCCCTGTGCACTTCCGGCGGAAATCCTTCATGCACAGCCAAGCCTGGGTCCACGGCACTCTAACCTGCATTGCACGACTTTCTAAGTTGGTCTCCGGCGACGTGGGACTCCTTTGTGCAACTTCGGCGAGCACCATTTCACGCATCCTCGTAGTGCCTGTTTCTGGCACTTCTCCGGGTGCTACCTGCTTCAGTGAGGACTCTTTGTCTGGCTCGACATCCCCTCTCTCTGCAGGTCCAATTTGCGACCTTCTGGTCCCTCCTGGGCCCCAGCAGCGTCCAAAAACGCCAAACGCACGATTTGCGTGTAGCAAGGCTTGTTGGCGTCCATTCGGCGGGAAAACACTTCTGCACGACTCTCCAAGGCGTGGGGGATCCATCCTCCAAAGGGGAAGTCTCTAGCCCTTGTCGTTCCTGCAGTATTCACAGTTCTTCAGCCTAGTAAGAGCTTCTTTGCACCAACCGCTGGCATTTCTTGGGCATCTGCCCATCTCCGAGCTGCTTGTGACTTTTGGACTTGGTCCCCTTGTTCCACAGGTACCCTCAGTCAGGAATCCATCGTTGTTGCATTGCTGATTTGTGTTTTCCTTGCATTTTCCCTCTAACACGACTATTTTGTCCTTAGGGGAACTTTGGTGCACTTTGCACTCACTTTTCAGGGTCTTGGGGAGGGTTATTTTTCTAACTCTCACTATTTTCTAATAGTCCCAGCGACCCTCTACAAGGTCACATAGGTTTGGGGTCCATTCGTGGTTCGCATTCCACTTCTGGAGTATATGGTTTGTGTTGCCCCTATCCCTATGTTTCCCCATTGCATCCTATTGTAACTATACATTGTTTGCACTGTTTTCTAAGACTATACTGCATATTTTTGCTATTGTGAATATATATCTTGTGTATATTTCCTATCCTCTCACTGAGGGTACACTCTAAGATACTTTGGCATATTGTCATAAAAATAAAGTACCTTTATTTTTAGTATAACTGTGTATTGTGTTTTCTTATGATATTGTGCATATGACACTAAGTGGTACTGTAGTAGCTTCACACGTCTCCTAGTTCAGCCTAAGCTGCTCTGCTAAGCTACCATTATCTATCAGCCTAAGCTGCTAGACACCCTATACACTAATAAGGGATACCTGGGCCTGGTGCAAGGTGCAAGTACCCCTTGGTACTCACTACAAGCCAGTCCAGCCTCCTACATTGGTTGTGCAGCGGTGGGATAAGTGCTTTGAGACTACTTACCACTCTTGTCATTGTACTTTTCATAAGAGAAAAATATACAAAACAAGGTCAGTGTATATACACATAGCCAAAAAGTTTTGCATTTCCTCTTTTCACTCTTTTCTAAGTGCTGAAAAGTACTTCTAAACTTTCAAAAAGTTCTTAAAAGTTTAAAAAGCTTTTTTCTGTCTTTCCAAAAAGTTCTGAAAACTTTTTTCTCTTTGTCTATCACTTTAACTCTCTCTAAAAAATGTCTGGCACAGGCCAAAAAGTTGAACTGTCCAAACTTGCATATGATCACCTTAGCTGGAAAGGAGCAAGGAGTCTCTGCATAGAGAGAGGTTTGATTGTAGGGAAGAATCCTTCCTTAGAACTGTTAATTAATATGCTTAGAGTACAGGATAAGGCCATAAGTGCCCAATCTGTAGAAAAAGTAGCTAATGGTTCTCAATCTGATCCAGGGACTCCCCCAGGAAAAGGTTCAGGAAAGAAACTTCTCAGCCTGCCCATTACTAGACAGTCTAGCATAGTTGGTACAGAGGTTGAATCACATCATACTGATGATGTGCTCTCACATTATGCTGGTAGCCAAGCTGTTAGGGTGCCCTTGGTAAGGGACAGGTCTCCTTCTGTTCATTCCCATCATACCTCTGTATCTAGAAATGTCCCTCCCACCCACCCTGATGACAGATTGTTAGAAAGGGAGCTCAATAGATTGAGAGTGGAGCAAACCAGACTGAAGCTCAAGAAGCAACAGCTGGATTTGGATAGACAGTCTTTAGAAATAGAGAGGGAAAGACAGAAGATGGGTTTAGATACCCATTGTGGCAGCAGCAGTATTCCCCATAGTCATCCTGCAAAAGAGCATGATTCCAGGAATCTGCATAAGATAGTTCCCCCTTACAAGGAGGGGGATGACATTAACAAGTGGTTTGCTGCACTTGAGAGGGCCTGTGCTGTACAGGATGTCCCTCAAAAGCAGTGGGCTGCTATCCTATGGCTATCATTTACTGGAAAAGGTAGGGATAGGCTCCTTACTGTAAAAGAAAATGATGCTAACAATTTCCAAGTTCTTAAGAATGCACTCCTGGATGGTTATGGCTTAACCACTGAACAGTACAGGATAAAGTTCAGAGATACCAAAAAGGAGTCTTCACAAGACTGGGTTGATTTCATTGACCAGGCAGTGAAGGCCTTGGAGGGGTGGTTACATGGCAGTAAAGTTACTGATTATGACAGCCTGTATAACTTGATCCTGAGAGAGCATATTCTTAATAATTGTGTGTCTGATTTGTTGCACCAGTACTTGGTGGACTCTGATCTGACCTCTCCCCAAGAATTGGGAAAGAAGGCAGACAAATGGGTCAGAACAAGAGTGAACAGAAAACTTCATACAGGGGGTGACAAAGATGGCAACAAAAAGAAGGATGGTAAGTCTTCTGACAAGGGTGGGGACAAATCTAAAAATGAGTCTTCATCAGGCCCACAAAAACACTCTGGTGGGGGTGGTGGGCCCAAATCCTCCTTTAATCAGAACAAGGAAAAGAAACCATGGTGCTATTTATGTAAAATAAAAGGCCATTGGACAACAGATCCCAGTTGTCCAAAGAAAGGCACCACAGCTCCTACCACTACAACCCCTACTGCTACACCTAGTGTCCCTACTAATAGCAGTGGTGGTGGGAGCAAACCTACTAATAGCCAATCCAAGGGAGTAGCTGGGCTCACTTTTGGTAATTTAGTTGGGGTTGGTCTGATTAGGGAGACCACAGAGGCTACTTTAGTCTCTGAAGGGGCTATTGACTTAGCCACTTTGGTTGCTTGCCCCCATAACTTGGAGAAGTACAAGCAACTAACCCTAATAAATGGTGTTGAGGTCCAGGCCTACAGGGACACAGGTGCCAGTGTCACAATGGTGATTGAGAAACTGGTGCACCCTGAACAACACATACTTGGACACCAGTACCAAGTAACCGATGCTCACAACATAACACAAAGCCACCCCATGGCTGTTGTAAATCTCAACTGGGGGGGGGTATCTGGTCCAAAGAAAGTTGTGGTAGCTTCAGATTTACCTGTAGACTGTCTATTAGGGAACGATTTGGAGACATCAGCTTGGTCAGATGTGGAGTTGGAGGCCCATGCAGCAATGCTGGGCATCCCAGGGCATATTTTTGCTTTAACAAGGGCTCAGGCCAAAAAGCAAAAAGGACAGGGAAGCTTGGATCCTGGAACAATGGACCAAGTGCTCCCTAAAGCTAGGGCTAGTAGAAGCAAACCACTTCCTACTATCCCTCCCTCTACAGTGGATTCTACTTCTGAGGAAGAAGAATTCCCTCCCTGTGCAGAACCTACACCAGAGGAGCTGGAAGCAGACACTGCTGAGCTTTTGGGTGAAGGGGGGCCTGCCAGAGAGGAGCTGAGTGTGGCACAGCAAACCTGTCCCACATTAGAGGGTCTCAGACAGCAAGCTGTCAAACAGGCTAATGGGGATGTCAGTGACTCACACAGAGTTTACTGGGAGGACAACCTCTTGTACACTGAGCATAGGGATCCTAAACCTGGAGCAGCCAGGAGATTAGTGATTCCTCAGGAGTACAGAAAGTTCCTCCTAACACTGGCACATGACATTCCCTTAGCTGGGCACCTGGGTCAAATGAAAACTTGGGACAGATTGGTACCATTGTTTCATTGGCCTAGGATGTCTGAGGACACAAAATAATTTTGTAAGTCCTGTGAAACCTGTCAAGCCAGTGGCAAGACAGGTGGCACTCCAAAGGCACCCCTTATCCCACTGCCTGTGGTTGGGGTTCCCTTTGAAAGGGTAGGGGTTGACATAGTTGGCCCCCTTGACCCTCCTACTGCTTCAGGCAATAGGTTTATCTTGGTGGTAGTGGACCATGCCACAAGATATCCTGAAGCTATTCCTTTAAGGACCACTACAGCTCCTGCAGTGGCAAAGGCCCTCCTGGGAATATTTTCCAGGGTGGGTTTCCCAAAGGAAGTAGTATCAGACAGAGGAAGCAATTTCATGTCTGCATACTTAAAGGCCATGTGGAAGGAGTGTGGTGTAACTTACAAGTTCACAACACCCTATCATCCACAAACAAATGGACTGGTGGAGAGATTTAATAAAACTCTCAAAGGCATGATTATGGGACTCCCTGAAAAACTCCGCAGGAGATGGGATATCCTTCTACCATGCCTCCTTTTTGCCTACAGGGAGGTACCCCAGAAAGGAGTGGGCTTCAGCCCCTTTGAACTTCTTTTTGGACACCCTGTTAGGGGTCCACTCACACTTGTAAAGGAGGGTTGGGAACAACCTTTAAAAGCTCCTAAGCAGGATATTGTGGATTATGTACTTGGCCTCAGATCAAGGATGGCTGAGTACATGAAAAAGGCCAGTAAAAACCTTCAGGCCAGCCAAGAGCTCCAGAAGCAATGGCATGATCAGAAGGCTGTTTTGGTTCAGTACCAACCAGGGCAGAAAGTGTGGGTCTTGGAGCCTGTGGCCCCAAGAGCACTCCAAGATAAATGGAGTGGACCCCACACAATTGTTGAAAAGAAGGGTGAAGTCACCTACTTGGTTGACTTAGGCACTGCCAGGAGTCCCCTTAGGGTGCTCCATGTCAACCGCCTGAAACCCTACTATGACAGGGCTGATCTCACCCTGCTCATGGCAACAGATGAGGGACAGGAAGAAGACAGTGATCCTCTACCTGATCTCTTCTCTTCCACAGAACAAGATGCTCTTGTGGAAGGTGTAGTTTTGGCTGATTGTCTTACTGCTGAGCAGAAAGATAATTGCATAAATCTCCTAGGACAATTTTCAGAACTCTTCTCCATTGTGCCAGGCACCACTTCTTGGTGTGAGCACACTATAGATACTGGAGACAGTTTACCTGTCAAAAGTAAGATCTATAGGCAGCCTGACCATGTCAGGGACTGCATAAAGCAAGAAGTTCAGAAGATGTTGGAACTAGGAGTGGTTGAGCACTCTGACAGTCCATGGGCTTCTCCTGTGGTACTGGTACCAAAACCCAATTCTAAAGATGGAAAGAAGGAAATGAGGTTTTGTGTAGACTATAGAGGTCTCAACTTGGTAACCAAAACTGATGCTCACCCTATACCCAGGGCAGATGAGCTAATAGATACACTGGCATCTGCCAAGTATCTAAGCACTTTTGATTTGACTGCAGGGTATTGGCAGATCAAATTGTCAGAAGATGCTAAATCTAAGACTGCATTTTCTACCATTGGAGGACATTACCAGTTTACTGTAATGCCTTTTGGTTTGAAAAATGCACCTGCCACTTTTCAGAGGTTGGTGAACACAGTCCTGCAAGGGCTGGAAGCTTTCAGTGCAGCATATTTGGATGATATAGCTGTATTTAGCTCCAGCTGGGATGATCACCTGGTCCACCTATGGAAAGTTTTGGAGGCCCTGCAAAAGGCAGGCCTCACTATCAAGGCTTCAAAGTGCCAGATAGGGCAGGGTAAGGTGGTTTATCTGGGACACCTTGTTGGTGGGGAACAGATTGCACCACTTCAGGGGAAAATCCAAACTATTATTGATTGGGTTCCCCCTACCACTCAGACTCAGGTGAGAGCCTTCCTAGGCCTCACTGGGTATTACAGGAGGTTCATTAAGAACTATGGCTCCATTGCAGCCCCTCTTAATGACCTCACATCCAAGAAAATGCCTAAAAAGGTATTATGGACAGCAAACTGTCAGAAAGCTTTTGAGGAGCTGAAGCAGGCCATGTGCTCTGCACCTGTCCTGAAAAGCCCTTGTTACTCTAAAAAAGTCTATGTCCAAACTGATGCATCTGAATTAGGAGTAGGGGCAGTCCTATCACAACTTAATTCTGAGGGCCAGGATCAACCTGTTGCTTTTATTAGTAGAAGGTTGACCCCTAGAGAAAAGCGTTGGTCTGCCATTGAGAGGGAGGCCTTTGCTGTGGTCTGGGCTCTGAAGAAGTTGAGGCCATACTTGTTTGGCACTCACTTCATTGTTCAGACAGACCACAAACCTCTACTTTGGCTAAAACAAATGAAAGGTGAAAATCCTAAATTGTTGAGGTGGTCCATATCCCTACAGGGAATGGACTATACAGTGGAACATAGACCTGGGAGTAGCCACTCCAATGCAGATGGACTCTCCAGATATTTCCACTTACACAATGAAGACTCATCAGGTAATGGCTAGTCTTATTGTCCTTCGTTTGGGGGGGGGTTGTGTAGGAAAGTACCATCTTGCCTGGCATGTTACCCCCATTTTTCACTGTATATATGTTGTTTTAGTTGTATGTGTCACTGGGACCCTGGTAACCCAGGGCCCCAGTGCTCATAAGTGTGCCTGAATGTGTTACCTGTGTAGTGACTAACTGTCTCACTGAGGCTCTGCTAATCAGAACCTCAGTGGTTATGCTCTCTCATTTCTTTCCAAATTGTCACTGACAGGCTAGTGACCATTTTTACCAATTTACATTGGCTTACTGGAACACCCTTATAATTCCCTAGTATATGGTACTGAGGTACCCAGGGTATTGGGGTTCCAGGAGATCCCTATGGGCTGCAGCATTTCTTTTGCCACCCATAGGGAGCTCTGACAATTCTTACACAGGCCTGCCACTGCAGCCTGAGTGAAATAACGTCCACGTTATTTCACAGCCATTTTACACTGCACTTAAGTAACTTATAAGTCACCTATATGTCTAACCTTTACCTGGTAAAGGTTAGGTGCAAAGTTACTTAGTGTGAGGGCACCCTGGCACTAGCCAAGGTGCCCCCACATTGTTCAGAGCCAATTCACTGAACTTTGTGAGTGCGGGGACACCATTACACGCGTGCACTACATATAGGTCACTACCTATATGTAGCTTCACCATGGTAACTCCGAATATGGCCATGTAACATGTCTATGATCATGGAATTGCCCCCTCTATTCCATCCTGGCATTGTTGGTACAATCCCATGATCCCAGTGGTCTGTAGCACAGACCCTGGTACTGCCAGACTGCCCTTCCTGGGGTTTCTCTGCAGCTGCTGCTGCTGCCAACCCCTCAGACAGGCAGCTGCCCTCCTGGGGTCCAGCCAGGCCTGGCCCAGGATGGCAGAACAAAGAACTTCCTCTGAGAGAGGGTGTGACACCCTCTCCCTTTGGAAAATGGTGTGAAGGCAGGGGAGGAGTAGCCTCCCCCAGCCTCTGGAAATGCTTTGTTGGGCACAGATGTGCCCAATTCTGCATAAGCCAGTCTACACCGGTTCAGGAACCCCTTAGCCCCTGCTCTGGCACGAAACTGGACAAAGGAAAGGGGAGTGACCACTCCCCTGACCTGCACCTCCCCTGGGAGGTGTCCAGAGCTCCTCCAGTGTGCTCCAGACCTCTGCCATCTTGGAAACAGAGGTGCTGCTGGCACACTGGACTGCTCTGAGTGGCCAGTGCCACCAGGTGACGTCAGAGACTCCTTGTGATAGGCTCCTTCAGGTGTTAGTAGCCTTTCCTCTCTCCTAGGTAGCCAAACCCTCTTTTCTGGCTATTTAGGGTCTCTGTCTCTGGGGAAACTTTAGATAACGAATGCATGAGCTCAGCCGAGTTCCTCTGCATTTCCCTCTTCACCTTCTGATAAGGAATCGACCGCTGACCGCGCTGGAAGCCTGCAAACCTGCAACATAGTAGCAAAGACGACTACTGCAACTCTGTAACGCTGATCCTGCCGCCTTCTCGACTGTTTTCCTGCTTGTGCATGCTGTGGGGGTAGTCTGCCTCCTCTCTGCACCAGAAGCTCCGAAGAAATCTCCCGTGGGTCGACGGAATCTTCCCCCTGCAACCGCAGGCACCAAAAAGCTGCATTACTGGTCCCTTGGGTCTCCTCTCAGCACGACGAGCGAGGACCCTCGAATCCAGCGACACCTTCCAAGTGACCCCCACAGTCCAGTGACTCTTCAACCCAAGTTTGGTGGAGGTAAGTCCTTGCCTCACCTCGCTGGGCTGCATTGCTGGGAACCGCGACTTTGCAAGCTACTCCGGCCCCTGTGCACTTCCGGCGGAAATCCTTCGTGCACAGCCAAGCCTTGGTCCACGGCACTCTAACCTGCATTGCACGACTTTCTAAGTTGGTCTCCGGCGACGTGGGACTCCTTTGTGCAACTTCGGCGAGCACCGTTTCACGCATCCTCGTAGTGCCTGTTTCTGGCACTTCTCCGGGTGCTACCTGCTTTAGTGAGGGCTCTTTGTCTGGCTCGACGTCCCCTCTCTCTGCAGGTCCAATTTGCGACCTTCTGGTCCCTCCTGGGCCCCAGCAGCGTCCAAAAACGCCAAACGCACGATTTGCGTGTAGCAAGGCTTGTTGGCGTCCATTCGGCGGGAAAACACTTCTGCACGACTCTCCAAGGCGTGGGGGATCCATCCTCCAAAGGGGAAGTCTCTAGCCCTTGTCGTTCCTGCAGTATTCATAGTTCTTCAGCCTAGTAAGAGCTTCTTTGCACCAACCGCTGGCATTTCTTGGGCATCTGCCCATCTCCGAGCTGCTTGTGACTTTTGGACTTGGTCCCCTTGTTCCACAGGTACCCTCAGTCAGGAATCCATCGTTGTTGCATTGCTGATTTGTGTTTTCCTTGCATTTTCCCTCTAACACGACTATTTTGTCCTTAGGGGAACTTTGGTGCACTTTGCACTCACTTTTCAGGGTCTTGGGGAGGGTTATTTTTCTAACTCTCACTATTTTCTAATAGTCCCAGCGACCCTCTACAAGGTCACATAGGTTTGGGGTCCATTCGTGGTTCGCATTCCACTTCTGGAGTATATGGTTTGTGTTGCCCCTATCCCTATGTTTCCCCATTGCATCCTATTGTAACTATACATTGTTTGCACTGTTTTCTAAGACTATACTGCATATTTTTGCTATTGTGTATATATATCTTGTGTATATTTCCTATCCTCTCACTGAGGGTACACTCTAAGATACTTTGGCATATTGTCATAAAAATAAAGTACCTTTATTTTTAGTATAACTGTGTATTGTGTTTTCTTATGATATTGTGCATATGACACTAAGTGGTACTGTAGTAGCTTCACACGTCTCCTAGTTCAGCCTAAGCTGCTCTGCTAAGCTACCATTATCTATCAGCCTAAGCTGCTAGACACCCTATACACTAATAAGGGATAACTGGGCCTGGTGCAAGGTGCAAGTACCCCTTGGTACTCACTACAAGCCAGTCCAGCCTCCTACAGATGGGTCTGACCGAAAAGTCGGCCCGTCACAGTCACTCCCCATAGGAAGTGGCTGATAGAGCCAAGTGTCCAACGGGTACCGGAACAGGTAGTCAGCTTTGGTCTGACGGTACCCTGGGGAATGGAGAACCTGAAAGAAGAAAGATTGGAGTGAAAGGAACCACCGGAGGATACGAGCATTTGTGTCCTTGTGCCGAGCCAACCATGTCAAAGGGGCGTGATCCGTTATCAAAGTAAAAGGATGTCCGGCTAAAGAATAATGGAGGAGTTCAACAGCCCACTTGATGGCCCACTCTTTTTCAAGGGTTGGGTAATGGCGTTCACGCGGCAACAGCTTCCTGCTGATATATACGACCCTGTGGAGAAATCCCTCTTCATCAAGTTGGGATAAGACTACCCCTATACCCTTGTCGGAGGCATCCGTTTGGACGAGAAATGGTTTACTAAAATCGGGACATCAAAGTACTGGAAAGAGGTCAATAGAGACTTTCGGTGCTCAAAACTATGTCTCTCGGGGTCCGAGATGTGCTTTAGGCGATTGGGTTTCGTCTTACCCAGCAACTTAGTAAGAGGGGCAGCGATCTCAGAAAAATGCGGTATGACCTGCTGATAATACCCCACCATGCCCAGGAAGGGTCTGATGTCTTTTTTTTACGCGGAAGGGGCAGTTGAGTAATGGCCTGTACCGTCTCAATTTCAATAACCTTTCCTTCCCCTATGATATAACCGAGGTATCTAATGGTGGTATGTCCCAATTTAAACTTTTCAGGGTTTGCAGTAAGGTGGGCTGCTCGTAAGGCTTGAGTTACATGACGTAGATGCTCAAGGTGCTCCTCCCACGTAGCACTATAAATGACTATGTCGTCCAGGTACGCAGCTGCATATGTCTGGAAAGGGCGAAGAATCATATCTATGAGACGCTGGGAAGTGGCTGGTGCCCCATGTAGACCAAACAGTAAAACGGTGAACTGGTATAGGCCTGAGGGGGTGGCAAATGGCGTCTTTTCTCTCTCTCCCATTCTGAGGGGTATTTGCCAATACCCCTTTGTTAAATCCAGGGTGGTCATATAGGCAGCCTGTCCTAAACTTTCCAATAACTCATCGATCCGGGGCATTGGGTAGGAATCAAAATGGGATAATGCATTTACTTGACTAAAGCATATGCAAAACCTGGTAGTCCCATCAGGTTTTGGTACAAGGACCACTGAGGAACACCATGGACTGGAAGAGGGCTCGATTGTACCGGCATCTAACATATTCTTAACTTCCTGTTCCACTACCTGTTGTTTGGCTTCTGGGATTCTATAGGGTTGTTGTTGGGCTACTTTGTCCCCAATCGTACATATATGGTGCTGTATCAGGTGGGTCCTGCCTGGGGTTTTGGAAAATACGTCTAGGCTAGTGAAGATTAGGCATTCTAGTTGCTTCTTTTGGTTTTGGGATAGGTTCTCATTCAATTGGGGCATCGGTATATTGATCTGAAAGTCTGTCTTTGTGGGGTAAATCGGAATCTCATTTTCACTTTTGGTGGTTATGTATAGAGTTGTATGAGTCTCCGTATTCTCATACCATTTTTTAAGGAGGTTAATATGATAGATTTGTTCTCTACCAGTTCCGTTGGGTATCTCAATCTTACATGTTGTGGGGGTGACCTGGTCTAGGACTGTATATGAACCCTGCCATCGGGCCAATAGTTTATTCTCTCTGGTGGGTAAGAGGACCAACACCTTGTCTCCCACAGTCAAGCTACGGGGTGTACTATGGGTGTCATAATACAAATTTTGTTTTTCTTGTGCATCCCTCAATGTTTTGTGAGTCTCCTCCCATATATTATGGAGGTTTTCCCTAAGGTCTTTGGTATAGGAGAGGATGTCCTTTATTTCGTCCTTAGACTCTTCCCACTGTTCGGCCAGCATCTCTAAGAGAGTAAGCGGCTGTCTGCCAAACAACAATTCAAAAGGACTATGCCCAGTAGAAGATTGTATGTGAGTGCGTAATTCATAGAGGACTAAAGGCAATTTCTTCTCCCAATCTCTTCCGGAGTCACTTATGACTTTTCTCAGTAAGGTTTTAATAGTCTTATTATAGCATTCCACCAGACCATCTGTCTGGGGGTGGTACAAGGTGGTCCGTATTTGTTTTACCCTGAGGGTATGGCATATTTCGGGCATGAGTCTTGACATAAATGGTGTTCCCTGATCGGTAAGAATCTCTTTGGGGAAACCTATGCGTGAAAAAAATGTGATCATGGCCTGGACGATGGTTTTAGCGTTCATCTGGGCTATGGGTATAGCCTCCAGGTACCTAGTGGCACAGTCAACTAAAACCAACAGGCACTGGTGTCCTTTTACAGACGGGGCTAGGGGCCCAACCAAGTCCATCCCCACCCTGGAAAATGGGACTTCTATTATGGGCAAGGGTTGTAGAGGGACAGGACGGTCGGGTGATGGGTTGATTAATTGACATTTCGGGCATACCTGGCAGTGTTTTCTCATATCCCCATAGACTCCCGGCCAATAGAGCCGGTGTAGAACTGAGGCCTCTGTTTTTTCCTCCCTAAGTGGCCTTCCCTGTTATCTCTGTGTGCCAGGTGGAGTACTTGTTCTCAATAGGTTTTGGGCACTACTAACTGAAGGTTTTTCCCTGGAGTATTTGAACATTTTCTGTACAACAAGTCATTCATAATGGTAAACATGGGACGTAAAGAGGACCCATCCACGGTAAAGGCACTATGCCATGCATTTTTCAGAGTGGGATCCTCCCTCTGGGCCTGTCGAAAACTTCCTGCTACAGACATTATGGCCTTTGGATCAGTGCCGTCACTAGGTCGCTGATATCCCTGCTTCTGTTTGCGCTTTTGTTTTTTACTGAGCTTCATTTGGATAATATGCTCCCCGATCTTGGAGGACACAAAATGAGCTTCCTTCCACCATAAATCTGTCATATAGTCCTGATAGGCGGTGTTCAGTAAGTAAACAAATGTGTCATATTCGGTCCCTATTATCATGTCCTCACCGAGGTCGGGAATCATCCCTACGGAGAGGCACTCTTCTTGTCATTTCCAAAATATTGAGATTGTGGCCACGGGATAGGTCTTCCGATCTCCATGGACACATGTTATTAAGACTTGGGCATTTGGGATCCACTGGTCAGGCTGCACATAGGCTTGCTTTATTACACTCTGGCTACACCCAGAGTCAATAAGCACATTCCTTTCCTTTTTATTCACTCTCATTTTTGTAGTATATCTGGTCTTATTATTTCCCAACCACAAAACCCAGCCCTTCATCATACCTATCTCCATTGGTTTCTCTGCTTCTTTTTTTTAATGGGCAATGTCGGGCTATGTGGCCCCATTCGGAGCAATGAACACACTGTGGTCCAGTCATGATGTCCCTAGAAGGGGTAGGATGGGATGTGGTTGCTCTCTCCATACTGAAGCCTACTGATGGTCTGGGGTAGCTGGGTTTGGACACCGACGCCCGCGATGTCGTTGAAGTGGGTTTCGGATGGGCCCCTCGAAACTTGGGACCACGATGGAAGGCACAAGCTAGATCAATTGCCGTACGAATTGTGAGATCAGGGTGCTGTCTATACCCAGTTGCGCGTGGTGGCTGGGAGGGAGTCAAGATATTGTTCTAGGACAATAGCATCAAACATCTTGTCTTTAGTGGTTTCCGTGGGGTGGAGCCACTTTCCTCCTGCGTGATATGCCCGATAATATAAGGTACAGGAGTTTTCTTGGGGCATCCACTTGGTTTGCCAAATCCGGACTTGGTAACTCTCTTAGTCCAGTCCAATCCTTTCAAGGATTGCCTTTTTAGTTTTGCTGTAGGGTGTTACGCGTCCCAGGTTAACCGCCTGATATGCTGCTTGTAGATGGCCCGTTAACAGAGGGGCTACGTACTGACCCCATTTGTCTGTGGGCCAATTGGCAGAGCTTGCTACCTGCTCGAAATTGGTGAAAAAAGAATCAGGGTCCTCATTGTGCTGGTATTTTTGAAGGACACTGCTTGGGACGTTGGGGTGTACCTTGGTGTGGGCTATAGTTTCAGTCAATTTTCCAAATGCCGTTTCATGGACCAGTTGATTGTTTGCAATGATTGTGGCCTGGCTCTTCAGGGCGGACTACAGTGCTTCTCTTTCCTCCTTCTTTTCCTTCAGTTGCTCCTCCCATACTAATTGGAGGTGCCTTTGTCCTTCTGCCAACTGGGCTATCATGTCAGCGAGGGTGGGTTTGTCTTTCATTGCGGTCCCTTATTGTGTGGGATATTCCTAAGAAGAAGTATCCCACTTCTGACACCACTTTAATGGGGTGGCGCAATGATGACAATCAGCCCGTGATCAGATTTTACATACGCAGTCTTTATTTTTTTGGGTTAAGGGCTATTTCTGTGCTAGTATTACGTTGTTTAGCTGCTTTTCCACTGATGTTCACCTTTGCCTTCTTCTTTACAGATGGGCTCCCGGGAGGCACATGTGGGAAGAAATGGAGAGGGAACGGTAAGAGGTCTGGTGAGTGCTGTTCATTTCCTCTCTATTTTTTTTTTCTCCTTTCTTTCTCTCTCGTCTGTTTTCTTCCCGCTTGTTCCCTGTTTTCCCTGTAGTTTTACCTCCTGGCTGTCTTTCTCTGGGTTTATTTCCTTTCTCTTCCTTGGATGTTCCCCTTGTTTCCTTGCTTTTCTTTCCCTTTCCCTGACCGTAGGGCCTATAACAACAAAACACTTTTTCTGTGTGAGGATCTTAATTCTTCTTCTTTTTATTTTAATTCAGAGTGTTCCACTTTCCCTCTTCTGTCTGTACCTTCTCTCTCTCTCTCTCTTGTGAACTTAAGTGCCATAATCCCAAACTTATAACACGCAAACAAAACAAATAAAGGAATATCACTACCGGCCACGTAACTTAAAAAAAAAAAAACCTTAGCATGCCAATTTTCTACAAAGACTAATCCCACTTCTATTATCCCTCCACCTCCCTCTGACCGGTATGTCCTGAGCATGGTCGAAGCCCGGGCACACTTCCTCCTGGCCCTCTGCTGATTCCTCAGTGCTGGTGGTCTTGGGCTTTCCCTTGCGCATCATGGGGAGGAATCTCTACCGGGCTGCTCCAGCCGGTCCTGCCGCTGCCGTCTCCTCCTCCTCCGCACACGTCTCCACCGTCGCTATCCACCTCGCCGATCTGAGCTCCTCTGCTGCTTTCTTCTTCCACCTCCTTCCTCCCGATGTCACATTCACCATCCATTTCTATGTTGGGGATGGCGCGAAGCGGCTGCAGGTACCGGTGGTCACCTGGAAGCGTCTGTTGAGTGGTTCCTGCCCAGAGGACATCCTGGTCGGGAATCCCTAAGGCACTGGTGCCCCAGGGGTACGACGGGTCCGACCAAAGCGGCGGCCCTTCACATAGCCTTAGCACAGAATAGGGGAAAACCAGGAAGGAGTAGAAGAAAACTGCAGTTTTAAAGGTACAAATCTCTGCAACTCAACTACACCCTGTGTCAGTATAAAAAAAGTACTCCACTATATGTCCCTATGCTACACTGTATAACCATCTACTCTACTGCATGCCCCTATACCCCATTGTACAATACTCTACTCCACTTTACAATACTTTTCAACACTCTACGACACATCACTCCACAATATTGTGCAAGAAGTCTCTTCAATTTATAGCAATTTACTTGACTCTACAAAAGGGCCAGCATTTCCGGGGATTTGGTCACCTTGTTGCACTGCTCTACGGCAAAGTAAAAGGGCAGGAATGCACTGTATTTATCAAGTACGGTACATTCCTTCCCTTTCCTTCTGCTATGGCACCATTTCGGCAGTCTAGCACCCATGCAGACACCCTTGCACAATAGTGCAAGGGCGTCTGTGTTGTCAGCAGGATTGTTTTTGTGCAGGAAGGGGCACCTTCCTGCACAGAAACAATCCATAGAGGCGTTTTCCTCTTTCTATGTGTGCTGCAGAAAGAGGAAACGCAAGCAGAAATAAAAAGATTTCTCCTTGTTACACTGCCCTGGGGAGGTGTAAGGTTTCGGTGCATCCCCAGGTTTACAGGCTCCTGTAAATATGGGGATGTGTCAAAATCAACCAGTGTTACATGGGAAAACCCATCTCATTGCCCTTGGAATGCCTCCCTGGTGCAGAGTAAGGCAATGCCGTGACTTGCCTTACCTTACTCCATATCTATGAGGCCATTGAAAGCCAGGCATAGTGGCTTTGCATGGCCTAACAGATATGATTTTGTGGTCTGTAGAGCGTTACAAAAAGTGTTGTCCTGGTGGCACACAGGACTCATAAACATGCCCCTATGTCTGTCCACTCTAGTGCTCTAGTGCATTTCACACCACTGTATTATAAACATAACACTGCATTATATAACAATTTACTCCATTGTACATTGTACCACCCCACTCTACTGCAGTCCACTCTACTCCAGTCCACTCTACTCAACATTACTCCACTCCACTCTATCCCATTCCACTATATCCCCCTCCACTGTACACCTCTTCACACTAGGCCATTCCAAAGTACACCATTCCACTGTACGATATTCCACTGTATGCTTGTCTTCTGTATCACAGTCCACTCGGTAGCCACACTAAATTGACTATAACTCACTCTGTCTCCATGCACTATTTATGCCGTTTTGTGCTATCTAACCTATAATATTTAAGGTAATAGAATTTACAAGAACAGTTATGACATTGGAAATAAAATCTTTTGTGGGAACACAGTGCATGTTAGAGTGGTGAGTTATAGTTAACATGGGGTGGCTACTGAGTTGAATACATTGTGTACTGAGATTGTGAGTTTTAATAATTTAAAGGTGTAGCATAAATTATTAGATTAAATGTATAAATAAAGATTTGGAAGTCTATATTTATTGTGTATTTTAAGTTTGGTTTGTAGATAAAAAATAAATACATTTATATTCATTTAATGAAGATGCATAATTTATTAATTTAAGGTATAGCTATAACTTAAGAATGTTTGTGTATTTGACGTTTGGTTTCTATAAAAAGAATAAATATAGATTAAGGGCCTCATTACGAGTTTGGTGGTCCCATGACTGCCATGTTGGTGGTCCGGCCACCAACGGTTTGGTGGAGCGGACTGCCATATTACGAGTTTGGGGGTTGTACAAACAGAAGACGACCAGAAGTCCGCTGGCACCGCGAGGCAGCTCAGACCACCACAGTCACAAGGAAGCACAAACAGGCTGGCGTAGACAGTGTTTCTGCCAGACCCAATATGCGATTGCACACCGCCAATGTGACCATGCCGAGGCAACCAACATGTACAAGCTGGCGGAAATGGACAGTATAAAGGGAGACACTCACATGCCGGCAGCTTTACACGTCAGAGGCAGCCATGGAGCCATTGACAAACATCATGCCTCTGGTGCTGCTCGTCAAAAGACAACAAAATTAACATTGATGAGGATGCCATCAACCATTAGTACACAGACCTACCTGAATCATTAACCTTTAAAAACAGCTTGTAGCCCTAGCAAAAACATCATGGGGGGCAGCAGGTACACGTCTCATACAACACACACCTACATGCTGATGTGGTGGGGTGTGAGGGAGATGATGGCATCCAATACCTTGGGTAGGAAGGCAGAAAATGAGGGTTGAGAAATCCCGGCAACCGGGGCACCAGTGTTTTGAAAGGAGCCACTTGCCAACACGTGGAGGACAGCTACCAGCTTGGTTTCTGGTGGAATGGTGTGGGGTGTCTGCAAGCTGGGTGCCAACTGTGGCTCAATTTTGCGGAACAGCTACTGAATGGCTTGCCAGTTGAGTCTATATCTCTGGATGATGTCTTGTTGCCAGAGTCCAAGAAGGGTTGTCCTGGTGCAGAATATCCTCTCCTGCCTTTTGCTTTGCCTATGGGGTCCCTGCTGGTGTTGTGGAAGCTGCTGTTGTTGGTCCTGTGCTCTGCATCTGTGTGCATGCTGGATGAAAAACACTTTCATGTCTTCCTTTTGGAGTCTGCTGTTGCTTCTGTGTGTTTTCCTTATGTACTGGTGTGTTTGCCCCATTTTAATCCTGCCCTGACCCAGGCGTTATTTTTTTTATGCAAATTGGGGTGTGCGTCACTTTCCGCCTCCGCCTCCCTGTAGGAAAGTACCATCTTGCCTGGCATGCTACCCCCATTTTTACTGTATATATGTTTGTTTTTGCCTGTGTCACTGGGATCCTGCAAGCCAGGACCCCAGTGCTCATAAAGTGTGCCCTGTATGTGTTCCCTGTATGGTGCATAACTGTATCACTGAGGCTCTGCTAACCAGAACCTCAGTGTTTATGCTCTCTCTGCTTTTAAATTGTCACTGCAGGCTAGTGACCAATTTTACCAATTCTGATTGGCACACTGGAACACCCTTATAATTCCCTAATATATGGTACCTAGGTACCCAGGGTATTGGGGTTCCAGGAGATCCCTATGGGCTGCGGCATTTCTTTTGCCACCAATAGGGAGCTCAGACAATTCTTACACAGGACTGCCACTGCAGCCTGAGTGAAATAACGTCCACGTTATTTCACAGCCATTTTTCACTGCACTTAAGTAACTTATAAGTCACCTATCTGTCTAACCTGCAATAAGTGAAGGTTGGGTGCAAAGTTACTTAGTGTGAGGGCACGCTGGCACTAGCCAAGGTGACCCCACATTGTTTAGGGCAATTTTCCCAGACTTTGTGAGTGTGGGGACACCATTACACGCATGCACTACATATAGGTCAATACCTATATGTAGCGTCACAATGGTAACTCCGAACATGGCCATGTAACATGTCTAGTATCATGGAATTGTGGGGGGACAATTCCATGCATCCCCCGGGTCTCCAGCATAGAGCCCAGGTACTGCCAAACTAACTTTCTGGGGTTTTCCCTGCAGCTACCGCAGACAGGTTTCTGCCTCCCTGGGTCCTGGGCAGCCCAGACCCAGGAAGGCAGAACAAAGGATTTCCTCTGAGAGAGGGTGTTACACCCTCTCCCTTTGGAAATAGGTGTAAGGGCCTGGGAGGAGTAGCCTCTCCTGGCCTCTGGAAATGCATAGAAGGGCACAGATGGTGCCCTCCTTGCATAAGCCAGTCCACACAGGTTCAGGGATCCGCCCAGCCCTGCTCTGGTGCAAAACTAGACAAAGGAAAGGGGAGTGACCACTTCCCTTACCAGCACATCCCAGGGGAGGTGCCCAGAGCTCCTCCAGTGTGTCCCAGACCTCTGCCATCTTGGATGCAGAGGTGTGAGGGCACAATGGACAGTTCTGAGTGGCCAGTGCCAGCAGGTGACCTCAGAGACCCCTCCTGATAGGTGCTTACCTTTCTCTGTAGCCAATCCTCCTCTGAGGGCGATTTAGGGTCTCTCCTGTGGGTATCTCAGCAGATAACAAATGGAAGAGCTCACCAGAGTCCCTCTGCACTTCCGTCTTTGACTTCTGCCAAGGATCAACCACTGACTGCTCCAGGACACCTGCAAAACCACAACAAAGTAGCAAGAAGACTACCAGCAACATTGTAGTGCCTCATCCTGCCGGCTTTCTCAACTGTTTCCTGGTGGTGCATGCTCTGAGGGCTGTCTTCATCCGGCACTGGAAGCCAAGAAGAAATCTCCTGTGGGTTGACGGAATCTTCCCCCTGCCAACACAGGCACCAAACCTTTGCATCGCCTGTCCTCTGGGTCCCCTCTCATCCTGACTAGCGTGGTCCCTGGAACATAGGAGCTGGGTCCAAGTGTCCACAACATCCCAGTGGCCCTTCTGTCCAAATTTGGTGGAGGTAAGTCCTTGCGTCCCCACGCCAGACAGTAATCCTGTGTACTGTGTGAACTGCAGCTGCTAGGGCATCTGTGCACTTTTGCAAGACTTCCTTCATGCACTGACTAGCCCAGTTCCCCAGCACTCCGTCCTACATTGCCCAACTCGCTGAGTTGGACTCCGACTTTGTGGGACTCCTTTTTGTTGTGCTGAGTTGACTGTCCTGCTCAGATCTTTGGAACACCTGTTCAGGTGGTTCTGGGGGTGCTGCCTGCTTTTGTTTGGGCTCTCCATGTTGCTGAGTGCCCCCTTTGTCTCCTCCTCCAAGGGGCGACCTCCTGGTCCTTCCTGGGCCTTGGCAGCACCCAAAAACTTCAACCGCAACTCTTGCAGCTAGCAAGGCTTGTTTGTGGTCTTTCTGCGTGGAAACAAGTCTGCATCCTCCAGCATGAAGTGGGCATCTTCTGACCAAAGGAGAAGTTCCTGGCACCTTCCGTTGTTGCAGACTCTTTGGCTTCTTCCACCCAGAGGCAGCCCTTTTGAACCTTCATCCGGGGTTAGTGGGCTCCTGTCCCCCCGGACACTTGCGTGACTCTTGGACTTGGTCCCCTTCCTTTACAGGTCCTCAGGTCCAGGAATCCGTCTTCAGTGCTTTATAGTCAGTTGTTGCCTTTGCAGAATCCCCTATCTCGACTTTACTGTCTTACTCGGGTAGTAGGGTTACTTTACTCCTACTTTTCAGGGTCTTGGGGTGGGGTATCTTGGACACCTTTAGTGTTTTCTTACACTCCCAGTGACTCACTACACACTACACTAGGCCTGGGGTCCATTTGTGGTTCTCATTCCACTTTTGGAATATATGGTTTGTGTTGCCCCTAGGCCTATTTTTCCCTATTGCATTCTATTGTGTTCTACAGTGTTTGCACTACTTTTCTAACTGTTTACTTACCTGATTTGGTTTGTGTGTGTATATTTTGTGTATATTACTTACCTCCTAAGGGAGTATATCCTCTGAGATACTTTTGGCATATTGTCACTAAAATAAAGTACCTTTATTTTTAGTAACTCTGAGTATTGTGTTTTCTTATGACATAGTGCTTAGTGATATAAGTGGTATCGTAGGAGCTTTGCATGTCTCCTAGTTCAGCCTAAGATGCTCTGCTATAGCTACCTCTATCAGCCTAAGCTGCTAGAACACCTCTAATCTGCTAATAAGGGATAACTGTACCTGGCACAAGGTGTAAGTACCACAAGGTACCAACTATAAGCCAGGCCAGCCTCCTACACTCCCGGCCGTGCAGGATTTTTGCACGGTAGCATAAATATGGTGCACAGGTGTTTAAGTCATTTTTTGGATGGGAACGCCTAATTTGCAAGTCATTAACGCAAGGCGATTTCCCGCATCCAGAAAATGATGCACACAGTGGACTTTTGGCATTTGCGGGGTCAACCATCATTGTATAAATGTGGTGCAAGGTTTGCGCTGGTTGGGTGTCAAATTGTTTTACGCACATTCGGCGCAGACAAAGTATAAATATGCCCCTTAGTAACTTTGCACCTAACCTTCAGCAAGTGAAGGTTAGACACATAGGTGACTTATAAGTTACTTAAGTGCAGTGAAAATCGCTGTGAAATAGTGTGTACACTATTTCATGCAGGCTGAAATGGCAGTCCTGTGCAAGGGTTTGTCTGAACTCCCGATGGATGGCAAAATAAATGCTTCAGCCCATATGGATCTCCTGGAACCCCAATGCCCTTGGTACCTAGGTACCATATACTAGGGACTTATAAGGGAGGTTCAGTATGCCAATTGCAATTGGTAAATTAAGTCACTGGCCTACAGTGACAAATTTAAAAGCAGAGAGAGCATAAGCACTGAGGTTCTGGTTAGCAGAGCCTCAGTGACACAGTTAGGCACTACACAGGCATACACATTAGCCCATAAATTATGAGCACTGGGGTCCTGACCAGCAGGATCCCAGTGAGACAGGCAAAAACATACTGATATACATGTGAAAAACGGGGCTAACATGCCAAGGAAGATGGTACTTTCCTATACATGTTAGTGACAATGAGTGGTGTGTATTGATATGTGCTGTGTGATGGTGTAATACAGACTATACTAGGTTACATTGCAGACACATGTCAACCATTGTTGGTACTTGCAAACCCTTTGCTACCTAGGACATACACACGTACAACAGTCTTTACATGTTTATCTGGATTTGCTGTAGGCACGTGTCAGGACAGATTTGTGTGACAAGGTTGTATAGAATGTACGTAGGGAGTGGAACACAATCTGCCTACATTCCGCCCAGGCAATAATTTAGTAGTGCATTGTCCCATTTTATTCTTTGATCCTGATAATGGGCCATATGTTTGGATAGTGCTTCAGCACCCATTTCTCCTTCATTTGTCTGGCAACCCATAGAGCACTCAACAGCCAACGTGTGGTTGGCATCAGTGAGGTATGGTGCACCATGTGTCAGGGTTGGGCCCAATGGCAGAACCAGGACATAAGCCCATGGATATACAGTGCAGGCTCTGTCTCTGTTGTTGGTTACTAACCTTGTACAGTAAGTGAAGGTCCATAGTAACCAATGATGTCCCCCTTAGCACACATGCACAGTGCAGACGTAGCAACAATCCACCAGAGATGTGATACTGTTCAGTTCCTACAGAACTTAAACACCATTTGATAACAGCCCCTACCTTATGTATGCCCCCCTTGCATAAATCCTGCCAAGTGTGGTGATGATGTGGGGAAAGGGCTAGAAATTTGCACATTGCCCACCTAATATCACGTTATATGTTGTGGTGAATGGTTCTAGGCCTTCAAGAGCCACATGCCCATGTATTATGTGACACTGATATGTGACATGGAAGCACTGGACCCTCTTAAATCACAAACTATGTTGCTGTAATACATGTAACTTTTGTGTTTCTTTCTTGCTCTCTGAGGTATGAGTTACATTCCAGTGGTATATGTAGTGGAGAATGAGTAGACATGGAGATTCAGGGGCCAAGTAATGTTTTGGTGATATTTGCAAAGTCATTATATTTGTACAGTGACTATGGTGGTCATTATTAACATGCGGTAAATACCATACCGCTGGAAGTGGTGGTATCTACCGCCAACAGGCTGGCAGTCTGGATCATCAAATAATGGAACACATAAGAAATAGGCAGCGGGCCATCCACCCACTGCCATTTTGGTAGTCCTGCCGACAACAGTGAAGGCCATCTTCAGCCCGGCGGAAAGGCCCTACCCGCCCACTATATAATGAAGTACCACATCGCCATCACTTCCGGGGCAGGAACCACTGCCACGCAAATCTTGGCGGAAATGACCCATGTAAAGGGAAACACTCATCGGACGCACACAGAAGACGGTGACATGGAGCGAGATTTGGAAATAATCCCAGTGCTTCTCCTAGCAATATTCCTCCAGGACCGTGGCTGCTGACAAAGACGACAACAATAAGTACGGCAGCCTAGCACAAATGGGAGGAAAGGGCACAATTTGACACCCAGACAATCCGCAATGCACACCCAACCCCTCCCACCACCCCAAGCAACGTATAACCAAACAAAATGTACTTACCAGACACAAGCCGAGAAATACGTTCACCAATGCACACCCCTGTGCACACCACACCCCCACCTTGAAACACTGCACAAGGGGTCTACTTTGCACCAATATGTCTGCTGGGCACTACAATTTAATCTGAATAAATAAACAACAGTGTCCAAACAAGGCTATTGGCCAGTGCATATGAAACGTCCGGAAGGGCAAATATAGCCCACACTTGACTCCTACGATGGAAAAGGAAACTTCACTGAGAAGGGGCATCTATGGGGCAGCCAGGCACTTCAGGATCAGGAGCAGGGGTGGCAGGGGTGGGGATTCTGTTTTGGAAGAGGGGGTCTTGGTCTTAGGATTGGGAGGTGGAGGTGGAGAGGGTTTGGGTTTGCCCTTGGAAGAAGGAGGAGTGGGCCTAGACCGGGGGGTGGCAGAGGGACCAGGGGCAACACGGGCCTTCTTCCTCCATGGAGAAGGGGCCCAGGAATGGGTAGAGCAGAGTGGAGAGCACTTTGAAGAGGAAGGAGTGGACTTGGTGAGGGCAAGGTAAAGTTTAGGGACAAGACGGGGTGGGACAGTGGGTTCAAACAGGCCAACACAGGAGAGGAAAAGCATTTTAGATGCAGTTGGAGGGGTTTTGGAGACAGGTTTCTGAGTGGAGGTTAAGGGAGTGGTGGTATGAGGTGTAGGTGTGCTGGACGTGGATGCAGGTGCCTGTTTAGTATGCTTATGTGGTGGATGTATGTGGAGTGGATGAGTGTGAGCGTCTGTGTGTTTATGGAGGAGGGGGCTGGACACAGTGGGAGAATACAGGCTACCAGTGTATATGGATGTTGTGTGGGTGTCTGCAGGTCTGGTGAGTGTGTTGCAAGTGTCTGTGAACGTAGTCATGGTGAGTGCAGGTGTGGAGTCTGGGGTGCATGACTGGATGTCAGCTGTTGTGGTGACTGCAAGAATGGGGGCAGCAGTGACTGAGAGTGCAGTGCATGTGGGTGTGCATGGTGAGGTGGGAGACAGGGAGGAGGGGGAGGGTGACACAGTGGGGATGGTGGATGTTGTTGTGTCTGCTTGCATGTGGTGGGACGTGTGGTGCTTGTGTTTCTCTGTGTGCTTCTTGTATGTTGATCTGTGTGCATGGCTGTCTGTATGTGCGCTTGGGATGGGTGAAGTGAGTGGGGTAGTGGGGTGCTGGAAGGGGTAGAGGTGGTGAGAGGGGGGACGGAAAAACCAGGGACACTAGCTGCCGTCAAAGAGGAGGCCAGAGCCTGAAAAGATCTCTGTAGGCCAGACATGGTACCGTTAATGTCTTCTAGGTATGCATTGCATTGCTGCACCTGAGATGTCACCCCTTGGATGGGATTCATGATGGTTGTCTGCCCTACAGAGATGGTTCTCAGAAGGTCAATAGCCTCCTCTGTGAGGGCAGGAGGGCTGACTGGGGCAGGAGATGAGGTACCTGGGGCGAACGAGATGCCCACTCTCCTGGGAGAGCGGGCACGGGTAACTCGGTGGGGAGCTACTGGGAGTGTGGTGATGGTATGGGGTGGCGGAAGAAGGCAAAGAATGGGTGTGCTTAGTAGGGTCTCCCACCACCAGGGAGCTGCCATTAGACGAGGTATCAGAGTAACTACCTCCAGGGATAGTTGCTTCCCCCGTGGCTGCCACCTCCAGGGAGCTGCCATTGGAGGAGGTATCAGAGTAACTACCTCCAGGGGTAGTTGCTTCCCCCGTGGTACTCCCTTCGCCCTCCAACCTACTGGTCCCTTTGGCATTGCGTTCTATAAAGAAGAAAGACTTTACAGAAGCAATTCTGTGTAGGTTGGCATCTAGTGATGAGTGCCTCACAACGTTAGATGGAAACATCAGCTTTGGTGAGATTCATTGCTTCCTTAATTATCACAGCTAGCCTGTTTCCTCTTTTACCCATGCAATTTTGTGTCACAGTTTATCATAGTTTGACAGTCTGGAAGAACAGTTCCATGTAATACTGAGGCCTTGTCTTCTCCAAACCATGAATCAATTATGAAGGGTAAGTCAGGTTGTGTATCAGTGAGTAGGTAACAGATGTGATGCTTGTTTTTAGAAAGTGTTCAAGAATCTATTAGTAGGCAGTCTAGAGATTATGTTTTTGTAGTGGTCTGACTTTGTTTTCTAAATGAGTGAGTGGTATTCTTTAAAGATCATGCAGGTGTACTAGTAGTGTTGGTATTAACTTTATCAGGATAGCAATAGTGTTGTTTGCCTATATTGTAATGCTCATCCAGCATGCTTAGAAAGTGCTTTGTTGGGTCTGTGCATGCAGGTGATGAAAAGGGTGGTCTTGTTGTGTAACAGACAAGGAGATTGAAATTGTAAAGAGTGGTATTTTGTTTTTTTTCTATTTATATGTGTAGTGTAGAAAGTGTATCGGTAAGGGTGGTGGTAGAGGATGTGGGTAATGTTTTAAGGCTCTAAATTGTGTAATGGATGGGAGACAGTGAATGAATGTTGTTGTGTTGGAGTGTTTGTGGTAAGTTTTTTTGGTAAAGATAGAACATTTCGTTTAGGATGTACATCATTTGTGCAGTCAGGAGGGTGTGAATAGGTGTTTGTTTCTATTGTGTGATGTCATGTAGTATGAAAATGTGTGTGTAAGAGATGTTGATGTACTGGTGGGTGCGTTTGTTTTTGTGGAGTAGTGAGATGAGATATTGATGTAGTGAGTCTGTGTAAAGAATTTGGATGTAAACAACTGGTGGTGAGTAGAAATTGAAAGGTAATGGGGAGGTTATGTATGTTGGAGAGTCTATGTGGTATGTGAGAGGGACTTCACAGGGGTTATGAGTGTGTAGTAGATTTGATAGCAGGAAGAGGCAACATGTGTGGTGGAGTGGATTGCTTGGTTATAGTTTTTTTCTAAGAAGAGGAGGAGGGTGTTGGTGGATGTGATGAGAGATGGTTGGGCATAGGGTTGGTGGTGATGGCATGGGGTTGGTTAGTAGCAAGTAGAAGTTGGACCTGTTTTTCTATGAAAAGGGAGGATATGTTTCAGGGTATTAGGTTTATGTGTAATGTTGGTTTGTGTTATATTGGTGATGTGTGTTTGATAGTGATATAGGACAAGTAGTGGTTTGTGTGAGAGTGAAGTTTCCATTGTGTGACAGTAGGAGCTCCATGGTGTATGTACATATATATATATGGTTTGTGATGTTTAGTAGTGGTTATTGAAAGACTGAAATGTTAATAGAGTTTGTTTGTTGTAACCTAGTAACTTAGTAGTGTGCATTTGCTGAGACTGTTTGTATGTTTTAGGATGTAGAAGGCTCAAGGTAGTGACTGATGAATGAAAAAAGAGAAGCATTTCTTGTCTAAGACCAACCCAGTATGAACAAACCTAAACAGACAGTTGTGTCCTTTTGTCCTCGCCACACTTATCTTCAGCACCTGGGCTGAGACACCCTGAGTCCTACGGTTAAGTAGTACACATTCAAGTGGCCTTGCACCAATGGAAAGTCTAGCCCTATCTATAACTAATCAGAACCCTAGCCCTAGAGCCTAGAGCCAATGGGACCACTGACTCTATTAACCAACAAATCCCAAACCCTAAGCCCTAGTTCCAGTAGAGAGATTAGCATTAACAGCTAATCAGAACTCTAATTCGACCAACCAATCAGAACTCTAGCCCTGAGCCCTAGGTCCAATAGAAACCTTAGACCTAAAAACAAACCAAAACATTACTTCTATCAAACAATCCGAATTCTAGCCCTAAGCCCTATCTTCAATACAAACTCAAGCCTTCGGAATTAATTAGAATCCATGCCCTGTCAGCCAGTTTGAACTCTAGCCCTATAACTTAGGTCCAATTCAAACCCTAACTCTAGGAGCCAATCAAAATAAATGTTCTAGCTCTAGGACCTAGGACCCTAGTCTAAGCAACCAACCAGAACACGGATGCAACAACCAGTAAGAAACCTACTTAAATAGCATTTGACCTTAAAATTGAGGACTTGTGCAGGTGTGAGAGGAGGTGTTAGGCCTGGTCAGATTGCTGTGGCCAACGCTGCAAGTAAGGCCCAAATTTAGGGCCACTAAAGTACAGAATTTCACGCACTTACAAACCACTTTTTTGTAACCAAAAAGCAAGTGTTAAATAGACTTTCAAAACAGAATTAAAACCACAAAACAGATTAAGCAGTTTCTTAAAAACATTCAGGTTAGGGATGTATTTTAGCCTTTTTAGTTTATAAGGGAGAGGGTTGCCTTCTATTAGCCAGCGCAATGATGACAATCAGCCTGTGGTCAGATTTTACATACAAAGTCTTTATTTTTTTGGGTTAAGGGTTATTTCTGTGCTATTATTATGTAGTTCAGCTGCTTTTCCAGTGATGTTCACCTTCACCTTCTTCTTTACAGATGGGCTCCCCGGAGGCACATGTGGGAAGACATGGAGAGGGAACGGTAAGTGGTCTGGTGAGTGCTGTTCTTTTCCTCTCTTTATATATATTTTTTTTTTATTTTCTCCTCTCGTTCTCTCTCGTCTGTTTTCTTCCCGCTTGTTCCCTGTTTTCCCTGTAGTTTTACCTCCTGGCTGTCTTTCTCTGGGTTTATTTTCTTTCTCTTCCTTGGATGTTCCCCTTGTTTCCTTCCTTTTCTTTCCCTTTCCCTGACCGGAGGGACTATAACAACAAAACACTTTTTCTGTGTGAGGGTCTTAATTATTCCTCTTTTTATTTTATTTCAGGGTGTTTCGCTTTCCCTGTTCTGTCTGTACCTTTTCTGTCTCTCTCTTGTGAACTTAAGTGCCATAACACCAAACTTATAACACACAAACAAAACAAACAAAGGAATATCACTACCGGCCACGTAACTTAAAAAACAAAATACCTTAGCATGCCAATTTTCTACGAAGATTATTCCCACTTTTATTATCTCTCAAACTCCCTCCAACCGATATGTCCTGTCCATGCACCTGCAGAGGCCACTCTCTCCCCAGAGCCTGGCCGGAGTCCGGGCACACTGCCTCCTGGCCCTCTGCTGATTCCTCAGTGCTGGTGGCCTCAGGATCTCCCTTGCGAGTCACGGGGAAGAATCTCCACCGGGCTGCTCCAGCCAGTCCTGCTGCCGCCATCTCCTCCTCCTCCGCACACGTCTCCACCGTCACTATCCGCCTTGCCGATCTGATCTCCTCTGCCGCTTTCTTCTTCCACCTCCTTCCGCCCGAAGTCACCTTCCCAGTCCACTTCTACACTGGTGATGTTTTCGAAGCGGCTGCAGCTGCCGGTTGTCACCCGGAGCGTCTTCTGAGTGGGTCCCGCCCAGAGGACATCTGGGTCGGGAATCCTTATGGCGCCGGTGCCCCAGGGGTACGATGGGTCTGACCGAAAAGTCGGCCCATCACAGTCACTCCCCATAGGAAGTGGCTGATAGAGCCAAGTGTCCAACGGGTACCGGGGCAGGTAGTCAGCTTTGGTCTGACGGTACCCTGGGGAATGGAGAACCTGAAAGAAGAAAGATTGGAGTGAAAGGAACCACCGGAGGATATGAGCATTTGTGTCCTTGTGCATAGCCAACCATGTCAAAGGGGAGTGATCCGTTATCAAAGTAAAAGGACGTCCGGCTAAATAATAACGGAGGGGTTCAACAGCCCACTTGATGGCCAGACACTCTTTTTCAAGGGTTGGGTAATGGCGTTCACGCGGCAACAGCTTCCTGCTGATATATACGACAGGGTGGAGAAATCCCTCTTCATCAAGTTGGGATAAGACTGCCCCTATACCCAGGCCGGAGGCATCCGTTTGGACGAGAAATGGTTTACTAAAATCGGGACATCAAAGTACTGGTTCAGAGGTCAATAGAGACTTTAGGTGCTCAAAACTATGGGGGTCATTACAACCCTGGCGGACGGTGTTAAAGCTGCGGTAATACCGCAAACAGGCCGGTGGACAAAAAAAGGGAATTACGACCCCGGCAGAAACCGCCAACTAAGACAGCTACTTTAACACACCACCCGCCACAGCGGTACAGACAAACAGCGCTGCGGACACCGCCAACAGACAGGCGGAGGACAATGTACTGCCCACACTATCACAACACACCAATCCGCCACCTTTTCCGGGGCGGATTCACCGTGGATAAAAACACAGTGGAAACAGCTTTTGCAATGGGAAAACGCTCACCTCAACACATCCCACGAGGAACGAGGACACCATGGAGCCGGAATTACAAATACTCCCAGCCCTTGCATTCCTGCTCATCTACGACCAACAGCGACGTAGGCGCAGAACATACCGGTGAGTACTGCACCTACGACACGGGGGAGGGGGGAGGCAAAAGTTAGGGGGACACCCACCAAACACCCCCACCCCCACCCTCGCATATCACAACATACACACCAATGCAGTCACAAAAATCACAGTAACAACCCACAATCCCTCCGGAAGAATGAAAACACAAAGCGAATTGCGGTCAAACTTTGTATTGTGCCAATATACTACTCATAACAAAAATATACTGATATATATCACGAAATCTGTCAAAAATAAATGTACTATACAAGAAGTAGTGCTGATATGTACACAATAATGTCCGTGCACAAACAGTCCAAAAATGCATGGGCGAGGCCCACAATAGATACCTGACCAAAATCCGAGAGGACACTGCCGGGGCATCAGATTGAAACACTACAGGCACCTCAGGGGGAAGGGAAGGGGAGGCACCTCAGCCACATGAATACGAAGCCAGATCCACGACGGGCCTCCATGCCCATTGGTGTATCCTGGGGAGTGCAAAGCCACAGTCTCTCAAGTCTTTACAGTGGGTGGGTTGCCCACTGGTCCATCCTGGGGAGTGCAAAGCCACAGTCTCACAAGTCTCTACAGTGGGTGGGTTGCCCACTGTGCCATCCTGGGGAGTGCAAAGCCACAGTCTCTCAAGTCTCTACAGTGGGTGGGTTGCCCACTATACCATCCTGGGGAGTGCAAAGCCACAGTCTCTCAAGTCTCTACAGTGGGTGGTTTGCCCACTATACCATCCTGGGAAGTGCAAAGCCACAGTCTCTCAAGTCTTTACAGTGGGTGGGTTGCCCACTGTGCCATCCTGGGGAGTGCAAAGCCACAGTCTCTCAAGTCTTTACAGTGGGTGGGTTGCCCACTGGGCCATCCTGGGGAGTGCAAAGCCACAGTCTCTCAAGTCTCTACGGTGGGTGGTTTGCCCACTGTGCCATCCTGGGGAGTGCAAAGCCACATCTTCGCAAGTAGATGCAGTTCTCTACTGGTACTGGGTGGGACCGGTGCCCAGACTGGATGAGTCTCCCCGTGAAAGTACATGTCCTGTCACAGTCCCAGCTGCACATGGGAGAACGATGCCTGATGTGCCGGACTATTCATACCCACGCGGTCTTTGGCCTGTTCAGCGGTCTTCACCATGGCAGTCTTTGGCCTGTTCAGCGGTGCTTTGCCATGGCGGTCTTGGCCTTGTTCAGCGGTCTTCACCATGGCAGTCTTGGCCTTGTTCAGCGGTCTTCACCATGGCAGTCTTGGCCTTGTTCAGCGGTCTTCACCATGGCGGTCTTTGCCCTGTTCAGCGGTGCTTCGCCATGGCGGTCTTGGCCTTGTTCAGCTGTCTTCACCATGGCAGTCTTTGCCCTGTTCAGCGGTGCTTTGCCATGGCGGTCTTGGCCTTGTTCAGCGGTCTTCACCATGGCGGTCTTTGCCCTGTTCAGCGGTGCTTTGCCATGGCAGTCTTTGGCCTGTTCAGCAGTGCTTTGACATGGTAGTCTTTGGCCTGTTCAGCGGTGCTTTGCCACGGCAGTCTTTGGCCTGTTCAGCAGTCTTCACCATGGCGGTCTTTGCCCTGTTCAGCGGTGCTTTGCCATGGCGGTCTTGGCCTTGTTCAGCGGTCTTCACCATGGCAGTCTTGGCCTTGTTCAGCGGTCTTCACCATGGCGGTCTTTGCCCTGTTCAGCGGTGCTTTGCCATGGCAGTCTTTGGCCTGTTCAGCGGTGCTTTGCCATGGCGGTCTTGGCCTTGTTCAGCGGTCTTCTCCATGGCAGTCTTGGCCTTGTTCAGCGGTCCTCACCATGGCGATCTTTGCCCTGTTCAGCGGTCCTTTGCCATGGCGGTCTTGGCCTTGTTCAGTGGTCTTCTTCATGGCAGTCTTTGGCCTGTTTAGCGGTGCTTTGCCACGGCGGTCTTGGCCTTGTTCAGCGGTGCTTTGACATGGAAGTCTTTGGCCTGTTCAGCGGTGCTTTGCCATGGCGGTCTTGACCTTGTTCAGCGGTGCTTTGACATGGCAGTCTTTGGCCTGTTCAGCAGTGCTTTGCCATGGCGGTCTTGGCATTGTTCAGCAGTGCATTGACAGGGCAGTCTTTGGCCTGTTCAGCGGTGCTTTGCCATGGCGGTCTTGGCTTTGTTCAGCGGTGCTTTGACATGGCAGTCTTTGGCCTGTTCAGCGGTGCTTTGCCATGGTGGTCTTGGCCTTGTTCAGCGGTGCTTTGACATGGCAGTCTTTGGCCTGTTCAGCGGTGCTTTGCCATGGCTGTCTTGGCCTTGTACAGCGGTCTTCACCATGGCAGTCATGGCCTTGTTCAGCGGTCTTCACCATGGCGGTCTTTACCCTGTTCAGCGGTGCTTTGCCATGGCAGTCTTTGGCCTGTTCAGCGGTGCTATGCCATGGCGGTCTTGGCCTTGTTCAGCGGTCTTCACCATGGCAGTCTTGGCCTTGTTCAGCAGTCTTCACCATGGTGGTCTTTGCCCTGTTCAGCGGTGCTTTGCCATGGCGGTCTTGGCCTTGTTCAGCAGTCTTCACCATGGCAGTCTTGGCCTTGTTCAGCGGTCTTCACCATGGCAATCTTGGCCTTGTTCAGCGGTGCTTTGCCATGGCAGTCTTTGGCCTGTTCAGCGGTGTTTTGACATGGCAGTCTTTGGCCTGTTCAGCGGTGCTTTGACATGGCAGTCTTTGGCCTGTTCAGCGGTGCTTTGACATGGCAGTCTTTGGCCTGTTCAGCGGTGCTTTGCCATGGCAGTCTTTGGCCTGTTCAGCGGTGCTTTGACATGGCAGTCTTTGGCCTGTTCAGCGGTGCTTTGACATGGCAGTCTTTGGCCTGTTCAGCGGTGCTTTGCCATGGCAGTTCTGGTACGGACATTGGTGTGTGGCATGACGAACTCCACACTGGACATTGGTGTGTGGCATGACGAACTCCATACTGGACATTGGTGTGTGGCATGACAAACTCCACACTGGACATTGGTGTGTGGCATGACGAACTCCATACTGGACATTGGTGTGTGGCATGCCGAACTCCACACTGGACATTGGTGTGTGGCATGATGAACTCCACACTGGACATTGGTGTGTGGCATGACGAACTCCATACTGGACGTTGGTTTGTGGCTTGACGTTTCATTATTGCTCAGCGGGGCTGTAGGATTCTGGACCCTCCTGGACACTGACTCCGGCGGTGGCGGTGGTCTCCTGACCAGTGACGATACTTTGGCCCTCCTGGGCTATGACTCTGGCGGTGGTCTCCTGACCAGTAACGATACTTGGGCCCTCCTGGGGTATGACTCTGGCGGTGGTCTCCTGACCAGTGACGATACTTGGGCCCTCCTGGGCTATGACTCTGGCGGTGGTTTCTGGACCAGTAACGATACTTGGGCCCTCCTGGGCTATGACTCTGGCGGTGGTTTCTGGACCAGTAACGATACTTGTGCGCTTCTGGGCTGTGACTCTGGCGGTGGTTTCTGGACCAGTAACGATACTTGTGCGCTCCTGGGCTGTGACTCTGGTGGTGGTTTCTGGACCAGTAACGATACTTGGGCCCTCCTGGGCTATGACTCTGGTGGTGATCTCCTGACCAGTAACGATAGTTTGTCCCTCCTGGCCTATGACTCTGGCGGTGGTCTCCTGACCAGTAACGATACTTGGTTCCTCCTGGGCTATGACTCTGGCGGTGGTCTCCTGACCAGTAACGATACTTGGGCCCTCCTGGGCTATGACTCTGGCGGTGGTCTCTGGACCAGTAACAATACTTGGGCCCTCCTGGGCTGTGACTCCGGCGGTGGCGGTGGTCTCCTGACCAGTAACGATACTTGGGCCCTCCTGGGCTGTGACTCCGGCGGTGGCGGTGGTCTCCTGACCAGTAACAATACTTTGGCCCTCCTGGCCTATGACTCTGGCGGTGGTTTCTGGACCATTAACGATGGTGCTGGCGGTTGTGTTTGGACCGCCAGAAATGATGGCGCATTTCTCCGCCGTGACACTCACAACAGGTTGGGGAGACTTCCTCGGGACCTTCCCCACCTTCTTTGGAGTTACAGATGACTCACCAATCGCCTTCGATCCCATTTCACTTTTTGTCCCACCAGGAGTCTTGACACGGTCCCGTCGTCCACTCTCCAATTTCAGAGCCTTTACAGGGGGTGGGCTGACAGTGCCTTGGCTCCGGGTCCTACTGCCTGCCATGGTGGACGGGGCACTCCAAAAACCTGGTACACGCACCACTGGTACTGGAGCCTTTTTGGCTGAGGCGCTACGACGGGACTGATGAACTGGAGGGGGCGGGGTGGGGGCAAAAAGGTCAATTTCACAGAGGGCCAGTTTCTGACGGACACTGAGATGGGTAGCTGGAGGGGGTCTGGGAGTGGAGGAAGAGGAGGTGGTTGTAGGAGGTGTCACGTTAGCTGTTTTGGGTGCAGGTGCAGGTACTGGAGGCTGTCGTGAGGTGGATGGATGTTGGGTGAGTGATTGCCGGCATTTGGGTACTTTGGGAGGGGGCGTCACAGACACACTGGGAGAAGACACAGGGGACGTGTATATGGCAGTGGAGGTGGTGAGTGCAGGTGATGGCTTGTGGTGCTGGGTGTCCTGGTGCGAGTCCTAGTGCCTGTAGATGTGGTGCATGCCGGTGTGTGTGTAGACGACACTGGGAGGGAGGACGGACACAGTGGAGACAGTGGATGTTGCTGTGTCTGTATGGGTGTGATGCTTGTGTGAGTGCCTGTGGTGTGTGTGGTGCCTATGTTTGCTTGAGCTACTTTTGGGTGTTGACTTGTGTGCATGCTGGTCTGTAGGTGTGCTTGGGATGGGCTGAGGTACAGGGGATTGGGCCTGGGTGGAGGAAGTTGGAGGGGGGAGGCTAGACGCAGGGACAATGGCTGCCATCAGTGCTGAGGCCAGAGATTGCAGGGTTCGCTGAAGGACAGCCTGACCAGAATGAATGCCTTCCAGGAATGCATTACTGTGTTGCAACTCTTGTTCTACACCCTGGATGGCATTCACAATGGTAGACTGCCCAACAGTGAGTGACCTGAGGAGGTCAATGGCCTCCTCACTGAGGGCAGCAGGGGTGACAGGGACAGGGCCTGAGGTGCCTGGGGAGAAGGTGATGCCCACCCTCCTGGGTGAGCGGGCACGGGGCGAACGCTGAGGGGCTGCTGGGAGGGCGGTGCTGATAGGGGAGGTGGCGGCTGTACCTGTAGAAGTGGGTCTCACAGATGGTGCTGCCACCACAGGGGAGCTCCCATCGGCGGACGAGTCTGTGTCGCTGTTTGGTGATCCTGTTGCCGACGTAAAGCTCCCCTCGCCCTCCGTCCCACTGGTGAATTCCAAGTCTGTGGTGTGGCCCTCCATGGCCATGTGGGATGCAGCTCCCTCGTGCTCCGGTGCCACTGTACCTCCGCCTGTTGATGCTGATGTACAGAAGGACAGGGAGAGCAGGAAAAGGGGGGAGACAGAAGAAAGAGAGTTTTAGTGCATGGCATACCGCTACCGTTGGCGGACAAGACAAACGCAGCAGCCCCCTGCATTACGCCGTGCTCCTGCCCTCTGCACATGCAATTTCTGGGATATGGCCTACATGGCAATGGTAGAAATCTGCCCACATGGATGGCAAAGGGGCAACTATACATCAATTTGGCTTATTTTAGAGCTGGGGTAGAGTGCCACATGGCCTACATAACGTAGGGGCCTTGCCTACCTAACTCGCCCTGGCCTAGGGACACCCACAGCCCACTACCCCCAACCAGACAGCTCCACTGCACGCAAAGTCCATAGGCTGAGGTTGTACTCACCCCCTTGTGTCTGCTGTGATGTCCTTAAGCGCCCATCCAACTCCGGGTAGGCCACCGCCAGGATCCTGAACATCAGGGGGGTCATGGTGCGACGGGCACCCCTCCCACGTTGGGAGGCCATCCCCAGCTGAGCCACCGCCGTCTTCTTGCTGCAGCTGCGAATGTCCTCCCATCTCTTACGGCAGTGGGTGCCCCGTCTCTGGTGGGCCCCCAGGGTCCGGACTTCCTTGGCGATGGCACGCCAAATGTCCCTCTTCTGGTGGGCGCTGACCTACATGACATGCACAAGGAAAGAGGAACAGTCATTACCTACTGCACCATCATTTTAATTGGCCCCCTCCCAAATCTATCCCTGTGGCCCATTCATCCCCATGCATGACTGTTCTATGTACTCTGCCCCCTTCCCTCATCCACCCAGCCCTCTCCACCCAGGCCTAGCCCATACAACGTGCTCCCTGTGTACTAACCTGTTGGTCTAGAGGACCGTAGAGTAGCGTGTACTTGGGGAGGACCCCATCCACAAGATTCTCCAACTCCTGTGCAGTGAAGGCAGGGGCCCTTTCCCCAGACGCAGCAGCCATCGTCGCTTCCAGACCGATGTCACAGCAGCACTAGCAGTGTAGGTCCTCTCCTGTCGAAGGTCAGGTATCTAGTGATTGAATAGATAGAAAATGGTGGTGACGTCCGCGGCGGTGACGTCCGTGGCGGTGCGCATCATCACCGCCAGCGCACCTGTTCATTGGCTCCTGGGACCCATAGGTCCCACATAATAGGTATCACATAATATTGAATTTCACACATCTACCTCTATCCTGTACCTACATTTCACTCCCTATTTGTTAACTGAGTTGTCCCCTACCATTTCAGTTTCAGTAATGTGGTAACCTACGTGTCAACAGCTTGCACCCTTGAAAGGCTTGTGATGTGTGACATTGGTATGTTGGCCTTCCAATGGGTAACCTTTTTTAACACTGTAATTGACAATACAAAGTTCACAATCATTGACTGACTCCAATCTTATTTAGGTTTCAAGGGTGTTTATTGAAGTGCATAAAAATTTAGGGGGGTTGTGAAATGAGGATAGGTCATGAATGAGGAATGTCCATGGCAGAGTCCAGTCTATTAGTCTCACAGGTACATTGCACATCTGGACATTGAAAGTGGAGCTGGGGCAGTTCCAATGTGGACAGGGTAACAAAGTGGGACAGTGGGGGGACAATCAGGGTAGTCTTATTTCCTGGCGGGGGTCTTGCCATCTTGCTCTGTCCTGTTCCTGGATCTCAGGGACCGATTTCGTGGTGGTTCTCCATCTGCAGGGGGTGGGGTGTTGGTGTGTTGGTCCTGTGGCGGGGCGTCCTGTCCACTAGCACCGGCGGAGGTGGTGGGCAGTTCGTCGTCCATGCTAGTGTCAGGGGCCCCTTGGAGTGCTACGGTGTCCCTCAAGGTCTTTTGAATGTCCGTCAGCACCCCTACGAAGGTTGCCCAGGGTGGAGACGATGGTCCTGAGCTCCTCCCTGAACCCCAAATACTGCTCCTCCTGCAGACGCAGGGTCTCCTGCAACTTGGCCAGGACCGTGGCCATTGTCTCCTGGGAGTGGTGGTATGCTTCCATGATGGAGGATAGGGCCTCGTTGAGAGTAGGTTCCCTTGGCCTGTCCTCCCTCTGTCGCACAGCAGCCCTCCGAGTTCCCCTGTGTTCCTGTGCCTCCGTCCCCTGCACCGTGTGCCCACTACCACTGCCCCCAGGTCCCTGTTGTTGTTGGGGTGTTGGGTTAGCCTGGGTGCCCTGTAGTGGTGGACACACCGCTGATTGACCTGTCCTGGGTAGGGAGGTTTGGGCCCGCTCGGTGGGTGCTGTGCTGGTGTTACCAGAGGGTGCAAGCTCAGTGTTGGGCTGTGGCTGGGCAAGGGGAACCGACTGTCCTGAGGCCCACGATGGTCTGGCCTGGTCATCAAGATCCAGTGGGGCAGAGCTGCTGTCGTCACTGTGGGCCTCTTCTGGGGGTGGAGTGGTGTTGTCTGGACCCTCTGGTGTGGTGACGTTCCTTCGGGTTCCTGCGGGGGTATAAGTACATGATTATTGCATGTGTGTGTTTCATGGAGTGCAATGGTTGGGTGTTCGTGAACCCCAGTGCAGGCATTCCTGTGTGGGGGCTTGTGTGCTGATGGTTGAGGGGTGTTGTGGGTCTGTGCAGTGGGCATACTTTGGTGATGGGTGTCCATGCTTAGTTTTGTCATGCAGGTCTTGGGATGGGTGGTTGTTGTCATGGGTAGATAGGTGAGGATTTGGGGTGACAGGGGAGGGTGTGATGGTGGGGGTGTGTGATATCATGCAGGTAGGGTGGGGGTTATGATGGTTAAGATTAGACTTACCAGTGTCCGTTCCTCCAACGACTCCTCCGAGGCCCTCAGGATGCAAGATGGACAAGACTTGCTCCTCCCATGTTGTTAGTTGTGAGGGAGGAGGTGGGGGTCCGCCACCAGTCCGCTGTACCGCGATGTGGTGCCTGGATGCCGTGGAACGCACCTTCCCCCGTAGGTTGTTCCACCTCTTCCTGATGTCCTCCCTATTTCTTGGGTGCTGTCCCACAGCGTTGACCCTGTCCACTATTCTTTGCCATAGCTCCATGTTGGAAAATGGGTTATTGGTAGGGCAGGTAGGTACCTACACCTAGCAACAAGCCACTAACCTCCACATAGGTACAGTTAGGTCTCAGTAAATTAATCCCAGCTCAACCCTTGGTAGCTTGGCAACGAGCGTCAAGGCTTAACTTAGGAGACAAAGTGTAAAGCATTCAAATATCACAAAACAGTAATTAAATAAAACACAGGAAACAGTTTAAAAATCCAAAACCAATTTATAAAAATAGTTTATATTTTTATCTTTAAAATGACACAAAAACGATTAAAATCGGTTCAGGGGAACCGGAGATATGAATTTTTAAAGAATTATTACTTTTCTAGCGCTTAGAAACAAAAAGCGCCAATCGGGTCATCTGGTTGCACCTCGACCGGGGCAAAGTCAAACTTTCAGGCCGACCGCGATGGAGCCCTGTTCGGCTACAGGTCGCGGGAGGCCTCGGTTAAAAAGTTACCTTCTGACTTAGTCTTTATTTTGAAGTTTTTCTTCACCGGGACGAACCTGCCAGTTGAATCCGACCTCCTGGAGCCCTTGTCCGGATACGCGATGTGGGTTTCCTCGGTGGAGACTTTTACCTTCGGACTTAGTCGTTTTTTCGAGATGAAAATCCTTCGACAGGGGTAAACCTGGATCTTGATCCGACGTCCATGGAGCCCTTCTCGGATACGATGGCTGGGAGGTCCCGGTCAACTTTTTACGTTCGGACTTAGGGGGTGATTCTGACCGCGGCGGACGGCGGTCGCCGCCCGCCACGCGGTTCCCGCCGAAAGACCGCTCCGCGGTCAAAAGACCGCAGCGGTCATTCTGGCTTTCCCACTGGGCTGGCGGGCGACCGCCGAAAGTCCACCCGCCAGCCCAGCGGGAAACACCCTTCCCACGAGGACGCCGGCTCAGAATTGAGCCGGCGGTGTGGGAAGGGGCGACGGGTGCAGTTGCACCCGTCGCGAATTTGAGTGTCTGCTAGGCAGACACTGAAATTCTTTTTGGGGCCCTCTTACAGGGGCCCCTGCAGTGCCCATGCCATCGGGAGAACCGCCAGGAACTGGATGGCGGTAGGGGGTGTCAGAATCCCCATGGCGGCGGAGCGCGGATTCTCAAGGGCAGCGGAAAGTCGGCTGAACCGCCGCGGTCAGAATGCCCAGCGGTGCACCGCCAGCCTTTTGGCGGTGCTACCGCCGACCTCCGCCATGGCGGTAATTACCGCCAGGGTCAGAATGACCCCCTTAGTCTCTTTTTTGGATGTTTTTCTTTACCGGGACGAACCATGAAGTCAGGCCGGGTCGCGGTTGAGGCAAGCCGGCTAGAATTTCCGCGGCGGGTCGGTCCCTCTCTGGAGCTTTTTTCCAAAAATTCTCAAATCTTTTCCAAACTTCTGGGGCTTCACCCAGATGTTCTTTTAAGGTTCTTTTGGGATCCACAGCTCACCCCAACGGTCCAGAAGTTCTGTGATGGTCCTTGGGGGGTGCGGACTTCAACTCCCAGAATGCACCTGGCGCAAACTCCTTTTTGGCCACTGGACAGTGGTCAGCTGGTCGCTTTCTTCAGGAGTTGGTGCAGGGGACTCTGGTTAGCAATTTTTCACCTGTAGCAAACAGGGAGTCCCTCCTTGAACCAGTTGAAGCCAGGCAAAGTCCTTCTTGTGGTGAAGCCCAAGTGTGCAGCTGGTGCAGTCCTTCTGAGTGCAGGTTCCAGGTGCAGGCCAGGGGTCCAGCAGGGCAGTCCTTCTTCTTCTTTAGTTCCTTTCTTGTTGATTTCTGGAGGGGATCTGAGGTGTGGGTGCAGGTCTGCCAGTTTTATCCTTGCTCCTGGGTGAAAAGCAGGGGGGCCCTGGTTCTCCAATCAGGGACAGGGTCGTCCCCCTGTGATGACCACTTCCTGGGAAGTGTGGCAAAAATCCATCCCAGAAGGCAACAGTCTCTAAAAATCCAACATGGATGAATCTGATTTTTGGAGGTTACATCAGGCTGAGCCCACCCACTGGTGTGGCTAAAAATCATAAACACACCCCTCTACTGCCCTCTCCTAATCTAATCAAGGGGGCACCTAATTGTCTGGGGTTGCAGGATGTGGGGGTGTTGCTGGGTGCTCCAAATGTCCTTCTCTGCCTTTGAAGACCAGTTTGGCAGCCCTCCCCCTTCCTGCCTCACCATCTGCTGAGGGGAGATTCTCTCCCCCAAGCACATTCCTTTGTGTGAAGTCAGGCCACTTCACACCTCATCAAGGTAGCCTGGCAGAAGCTGCTGCAGGCTGGCCAATCAGAGCACAGCAGCAAAAACAATGCAGAGCTGAAATTGGCAACTAGGTAAAGTCTAAACTTTTTACCTGAACTAGTTATATTAAATCCAACAACTGGAAGTTGTGGGATTTATTACAACAATCAATTTGATACCAAATTCTTGGTATGTAACATTTAAGGAGACTTTAAAATTTAAAATAAAGTCTGCCCATTCTAGCCTATGAAGGCCATTTACTTCAATGAGGGAAAAACGAATTTGGCTGTTTTTACCTCACCAGGGCTTTTAAATCTATTTTTATAAAGTCCCTGCTTATAGTTACATGGCACCCAGCCCTAGGGGCACATAGGGCACACCCTAGGGGTGACTTATATGTAAAAATAAGGTAGTTTAAGACTTTGGAAGTACCTTTAATTCCAAAGTCGAATTTGCATATAACTTTAATTTAAAAGCAGCCAGCAAGGCAGGCTTGCTTTTAAAATGACACTGGGCACCTCAGCAGCGCACCTAGGTGTGCACCACCTATGCTGTGGTCCCTAAACCTACATGCCCTACCATATACTAGGGACTTATAGGTAGGTTAACTTAGCCAATTATAATTAGCCTAATTTGCATATCCATTTTACACAGAGCACAGGCCCTGGGACTGGTTAGCAGTACCCAGGGCACCATCAAAGTCAGGAAAACACCAGAAAAAAGAGGAAAATGGGGGCAAAAAGTTATGGGGCCTCTGCAATCAGCCCTGTTTTCTCACACTCCATCTTCCTGGCTATGGATGTGTGCTGTAGCTGTGAGCCAAATAGCTGTGGCTCTACCCGGATGATTTCCTCCACCATGACCCTGAGCTCTTCCTCGGAGAAGCGGGGGTGTCTTTGGCGTGACATGGGGTGGTGTAGGTGATGTGTGGGGTGGTGTATGTGTTGATGAGTGTGGTGAGTGTAGTGGTATGTGGTGCTTTGTGCTTGGATGTTGCATGGATGATGGTGTTGTGTGCCTCTGTGTGATGGGGTTGTCTGTTCTGTGCTGTCTCTCTGGCCTTCTCTCAGAATTTTGGGTAGTAGGGGTTTGTGGGTGATGTGGGTGTGTGTTTTATATAGTATTGAGTGTGTGGGAGTGGTGTGTGTATGTGTGTCAGGTGTGTGTATTTCAAATTGTCCAATGTGGCGGTGTTTTGGAGATGTGTGTGTATTTTGAGCGCAGCAGTGTGTACCGCCAATGGAATACCGTGGTTGAAAGACCGCCGCGTGGATTCTTGGGTCGTAATGGCATGGGCGTGTTTCTGTTGGCGTGGAGGTGAAGGATGTGTTTCCGCCAGTTTCTCGCTGACCTTTGGTGTGGCGGTATTGTGTGGGTGTCTGAATTTCGACGGATTCCGTGATGTGTGTCATAATAGCTGTGGCGGTCTACCGCAGCCGCTGCGGTGTATTGGCGGTCTTCTGCACGGCGGTAAGCGCCTTATACCGCCAATGTTGTAATGACCCCCAAATTGTCTTAAGTCTTTTAAAAGCAATCAAAGTCTCTTTCAAGCACAAAGGAGCTGCGGTGATTCAGTGGGTGTTGCATCAAATTTTCTACCGCATGGCGGGCGCTGCGTCGATTCCTCTCTGGAAGTCGGACTGCATTGTTCCGGTTCGGTTATGAGGCATTCCGGTGGGCCATGCGTCAAATTTCCGGTCGCTACGCTGGCACTACGTTGATCTTCTTGATGCAAAGTCCGGCTTCGTCGTTTGGTTCCACATGCTGTGAAATTTTCACCACAGTGCAGGCTGTGCATTGTTTCTGGCTGGCTGTGCATCGAATTTCACCACACAAGGAGTCCTTCTTGTAGACATGAAGTATTTTTGGTCCTGAGACTTCAGGGAACAGGAGGCAAGTTCTATCCAAGCCCTTGGATAGCACTTCTTCATCACAGCTAGAGTGCAGAAAGGCAACAGAGCAACAGCAAGGCAGCAGTCATTCACAGAAAGCAGACAGGTGAGTCCTTTGGGCAGCCAGGCAGTTCTTGGCAAGTTGCAGGTTCTGGTTCAGGTTCTCTTCTCCCGGAAGTATCTGAGTTAGTAGGGGCACATGCCCTGTTTAAATACCCAAATGTGCCTTTGAAGTGGGGAAGACTTGAAAGAGTGGCTTAAAAGTGCACAAGGTCCCCTTTCAGTTCAATCCTGTCTGATAGGGTCCCAATAGGGGGTGTGGCAGTCCTTTGTGTGAGGGCAGGCTACTGTCCTTTGACATGCAGGTGTCAGGCCCTCCACCCTCCCAGCCCAGGAAGACTCATTCAAAATGCAGATGTATGCAAGTGAGACTGAATATCCTATGTTTGGGGTGTGTCTGAGTAAATGCACAAGGGAGCTGTTAACTAAACCCAGCCAGATGTGGATTGTAAGGCACAGAAAGATTTAAGTGCAGAGAAATGCTCACTTACTAAAAGTGGCATTTCTAAAATAGTAATATTAAATCCAGCTTCGCCAGTCAGCAGGATTTTGTATCACCATTCTGGCCATACTAAGTGTGACTTTCCTACTCCTTTCAGATCAGCAGCTACCACTCAATGTATGAGGGCAGCCCCAATATTAGCCTATGAAGCGAGCAGGCCTCACAGCAGTGTAAAAACAAATTTAGGAGTTTTACACTACCAGGACATGTAAACTACACACGTACATGTCCTGCCTTTTGCCTACACAGCACCCTGACCTATGGGTTACCTAGGACATACCTTAGGGGTGTCATATATGTAGAAAAAGGGGACTTTTAGGCTTGGCAAGTACTTTTAATTGAAAGTCGAATTGGCAGTGAAACTGCACGTACAGGCCTTGCAATGGCAGGCCTGAGACAAGGCCTGGGGCTACTTAAGTGGGTGGCACAATCAGTGCTGCAGGCCCACTAGAAGCATTTAATCTACAGGCCCTAGGCACATATAGTGCACTCTACTATGGACTTATAAGTAAATTAAATAGTCCAATTGGGTATGATCCAATGTTACCATGTTTAAAGGGAGAGAGCATATGCACTATAGCACTGGTTAGCAGTGGTAAAGTGTGCAGAGTCTTTAAACCAGCAAAAACAGTATCTAAAAAGTGGAGGAAGACAGGCAGGCAAAAGGTTAGGGGTGACCACCCTAAGGCTGTCAGGTATAATACTTGTTGTATATGTGATAGTTGTCTGCTGCCAATACCATTCCTATGATGCATCTTAGGGCCTTTGGTCTGTCTCATATATTTTTGGCACACAGGTTGAGCTGTCCTTCCTGTCCACAATATTTCTTGACATAGCTGCTCAAGGTGGATCTAGGTGGTAACCACATAAGAGAGTGTGCCATGAGATGTATCTTTCTCCCTCCCAGGAGGGTAAACTTCATTTGCAAGATCACAGACAGATGCACAATGTAATATGAACACTGGCCTGGTTATTAGAGTTAGAGGGACTGGTCCTCCTGGGATCTACAGTCATTTTACTCCAAGTACTACACACACTATACATAGGTCATCCACTCAGGTGGGTACAGATCAAAGGCTGAGTAGAGAAGTAAGGATCATTGGAGCTGGGGACACTGTTTTGGCTGAGTGTAGTGACAGCAGCAGTGCCTCCTGACCTTAGCATTCCTGTCAGTGCATGTCCTACCCACACACTATACAGAGGAGAGGGCACTGCTTTGTCTGAGTGTAGTGACAATAACAGTGCTCCCCTGACCTTAGCATTCCTGCCAATACCTGTCCTACCCCGACACTACACATATGTCATCCTCTCAGGTGGGTACAGTTCAATGGCTGAGTAAAGGGGGAAGGGTCATTGGAGCAGAGGACACTCTTTTAGCTGAGTGTAGTGACCGTTCCAGTGCCCCAGTGCCTTCTAGCCTTAGCATTCCTTTCAGTGCCTATCCTACCCATACACTATGCTGATGTCATCCTCTCAGGTGGGTACATTTTAATGGCTGAGTGGGGGAGAAGGGCCATTGGAGCAGAAGACACTGTTGTGTCTAAGTGTAGAGATAGTAGCAGTTCCTCCTGGCCTTAGCATTACTGTCAGTGCCTTCACACACTATACAGATGCCATCCTCTCAGGTCAGCACATTTCAATGGGGAGTTGACAAACAAGGTAATTATGAGTAGGACACACCATTGGAGGCCAGATAGGGGTCTATGGTCAGATGGACACTGAGCTATTGAGTGGGTTGACAGTAAAGTTGGCAAAAGGTGGCCATGCATGACAATACATTTTGGTGATATTTATGTGCGAGGACCTACCAGACTCCACTCTCCCAGGTATTCCTGTCAAGCTCTTAGAATGCAGGATGTCCAACACCTTCTGCTTGCATGGTGTGAGTGGTAAGGGAGGAGGTAGGGGACCATCACCAGACTTCTGTACACGCAGCTCGTGGCTGGATGCCATGTGTGAGAGAACTGGGCTAATTGCAGAGGCCCCCTAACTTTTTGCCCCCTGTGGCCGTGGGTATAGCGATAGGGAGTAAGACGACACTCGGGAGACAAGGTGAGTATACGTGATTTTTATTGTATTCCAACAATATGTGGGTTTTAAGATGGGTGATCTCCTCTGTTACTTCTCCCTCAGGTCTCTCAGTGATGGTATATGGTTTACCGGCAGCAGAATTGTCAGGAGGACCGGAAAAAGAGGAACGAAAGGGCAGGTAAGTAGTGTCTCTGTAAATGAGTTTGTATTTAGTAACATGCAAGGAGGGTGTGTAGAGAGAAAAAGAGAGAGAGAGAGAGAGAGAGAGAGAGAGTAAGTGAGTGAGTGTGGTAGCAATATCTTCTTCCAAGAGAAGAAAAGCAAAAAGTAACAGAAGTAGGATTTAAGGGTGAGGGATGTAGGACCCCGTCCCTACACCTCTGTGTATACAGTTTACGTCAAAGTTTTTTAAATCACACTGTCTCTGTGCTCAGTGGTTAATGATTCTTTTGTCTGTGAGTGTTCCCCTTTTCAAACTTCCCCCCTCCTCCCCCTTCTTCCCTCTATCCCTCTACTCCACCCGCCTCCCTTCCGACCATAGAGAATAATTAATTCCTTAAGCAGGACCGTACCTGCTTTAGCCACGTCCCGCCAGGGACGTGGTGGAGTTCGAGTCTCTGGGGACTGTCCTGTCCCTCCGTGGGGGTCCCTCGGCTTTTCTCTGCCTCTGTTCCCCCAAGGTGTGAATCTCTTGTCCCTTCGGGTCCTTCGATGTCCTCTCTGTTCGCTGTCTACGTCCTTTCCTCCTCACCGTCTTTCTCCTCTGCGTTCTTCTCCTCCTCTGTCCTCCGCGCGCATAGTCTTTCTTCACTTTTTGTTCTCTTAGGAACCCGGATATCCGGGTTCCCGGCTTTGTCGGCCACTTCTTTTTCCTCCCAGCGGTGTGGTGTCCGTTTCTCTTCAGGTAAGGCTATGGGAATCCGGAGGTCCGGATTCCTGTTTTCAGGTCTTTTGTCCTCTGTGGCAGCTGTCGGGTGCCTTGCCGTTCCCGGATCGTCATGAAATGTAGCCACGGCATCCGCAGCCCGGCTACATCTCCCCTCCCAATGATGGGACTGGTGGAGTTCCGTGGTTCCAGGATACCTGGACAAATAGTCTGCAACACCTTCGAGGTCCCCAGGGATATGACGGACCTGGAATGAAAAGGGTTGGAGTTCCATAAACCACCTGAGGATAAATGAGTTGGTATTCTTGTGGGCGGCCAACCAAGTGAGGGGTGCATGATCTGTGTACAAAATAAAGGGGTGCCTTAAAAGGTAGTATTGTAGGTTCTCCATGGCCCACTTGATGGCAAAACAGTCCCTCTCGATCATGGGGTAATTATGTTCCCTAGACAATAACGTCCTACTAATGAATACTATGGGATGATTGTAACCTTTCTCATCCGTTTAAGACAACACTGCTCCTAATCCAACGTCTGAGGCATCAGTTTAAAGGTGAAAGACTTTAGTAAAGTCGGGGCACTGTAAGACGGGCTCAGTCGTGAGGCAGTGTTTGAGACATCAGAAACTTGATAGTTTTTCATCTGACAAGTCTGATATTTTGGATGGTTGTTTTTTCTGTAACAGGTCGGTAAGGGGTGCTGCTATGGTGGAATAACTGGGTATGAACCGTTGATAATATCCTATTAAGTCCAAAAAGGAATGAAGCTCTCTTTTGGTTGTTAGAATGGGTACTTGTTGGATGGCCTCTACTTTGTTTTTGTGGGGCCGCAGTTGTCCCCTCCCTATGAAGTAGTCGAGATAAGCTATATGATCATGTGCCAGATGACACTTTTTGGGATTAGCTGTAAGACCTGCTCCGCGTAGGATATGGAAAACGCTATTTAGATGTTCAAGATGTTCTTCCCATGTCTCACTAAAAACCACGATATCATCGAGATAGGCAGCTGTGTAATTTTGATAGGGTCTTAGGAGATGATCCATTAACCTTTGAAAGGTAGCACCATGGAGGCCGAATGGCAGTACAGTAAACTGGTAAAGCCCGGAACGTGGTGAGAAAGCTGTTTTCTCCCGGTCTGCTGGTGTTAGGGGTATTTGCCAATACCCTTTTGTTAAATCGAGAGTTGACATGTATCGGGCCTTGCCTAGTTTTTCGAGTAGATCATCAACTCTGGGAATGTGGTACGTATCAAAAAGGGATATGGCATTCAACCGGCGAAAATCAATACAGAAACGGATAGAGCCATCCGGTTTTGGTACCAATACGACCGCCGAACACCAAGGGCTGACCGATTGTCCTATGACTTTCATTTGTAGCATGGTTTTTATTTCCTGCTCAATAAGATGTCGTTGGGATTCCGGAATACGGTAGGGTCGTTGGCGTACCGTTTGACCCTCTGGTGTTTTTCTGAAAATAAGTTGGTATCCTGAGCCAGGAGGCGGTCCAGGTGTCTGCGTTGGTGTCCTGGTATTTCGGGGTTAATCTGGGGCAGTTCTGGGGATACTTCCGGGTTAATGGGACATAACTCGATATCTAAAGGTTTTTCAGGTGTTATTAAGAATCCCGTAGCAACACGGTTAATAGACATAGTGGGCACCTCCCACCTCTTCAGCAAGTTGTTATGATAGATTTGTACTCTTTTTGGGTTCTTTGATAATTCAATGAGGTAGGTAACCGGAGAAACTGGTTTTAACACTGTATATGCACCCTGCCATTTGGCTAATAGTTTATTATCGGAACTGGGGCGTAATACGAGAACTTTCTCGTTGGGCTGAAGTATTCTTGTTTTCGTACCCTGATCATAATATTGCTTTTTCTTGTTTTGGGCTTTCTCCATATGACTCCTCACGTCTTCCCATACTGTTTGTATTTGGGACCTTAGTTCCTGGACATACTCTAGTAAAGGTTTCTCACCTTCTTCCTCCTCTTCCCATATCTCAGCCGGCATATCTATTAAACTGCGGGGTTGTCGCCCAAAGACAAGTTCGAAAGGGCTATGCCCTGTAGAGGCTTGTTCATGGGACCTTATAGCATAGAGGACCAGTGGGAGCTTCCGATCCCAGTCCCGCCCTGATTCTGAGACGGTTTTCTGCAACAAAGATTTTATTGTACGGTTATATCGTTCGACTAGGCCATCGGTTTGTTGATGATATACCGAGGTTTTGAGTTGTTTGACTCCCAAAGTCTTACAGATATGCGCCATCAAGGCCGACATGAATGGGGTACCTTGGTCTGTTAAAATTTCACTGGGAAAGCCGACCCTAGAAAAGAAGCCAATCATGGCTTGGGCCACATTTTTGGTCGTCATGCTAGTGAGGGTATGGCTTCTGGATACCTTGTGGCGCAATCAACGAGAACTAAAATGTAAGTATGCCCTTTTGTGGATGGGAGGAGGGGGCCTATCAAGTCCATTCCAACTCGGGAAAAGGGAATGTCTATTATTGTTAGGGGCTGTAAGGGTGCTCTCCTCTGGGGTCCAGGGTCAACTAATTGGCATTTGGGACATTGGGTATAATACCGTCGGATATGTGCATAGACTCCTGGCCAATAAAACCGGCGTAATAAATATTCTTCCGTTTTCTCTCTACCATAGTGTCCCCCTCCTGGTTGATTGTGGGCAAGATAGAGCACTTGTGTGCGATAGGGCTCAGGTACAACTAGTTGTCATTTCTCTTTATTATTGTGTTTGATGATTCAGTATAGGAGGTTTTTGTGGATAAGGAAATAAGGACCCACCTCTCCTGTGCTTTCTGTCTTGGCAGCCTTCCATGCATTTTGAAGGGATGGATCTTACCGTTGACTGCCCCGGAAGGAGGGACAGGGGTTTGGGACAGCACCCAAGATCTTCCTTGGGTTCTCTTCCCTCTCTTGTGTTCAATAGAGTTGTTTATTGCATCTCTTCTCCTGTTTAGTAGGTTTGTAGCGGGGAGGTTCAATCTCTATGGGGATAGCCAAAAATGGAGCCTCTGCCCACCAAGGGTCTGATTGGATTTGAGTTTTTACTTTCTGTAATACCTCCGGAAAGTATATGTATTCAGTCCCTAATATACAGTCCTCCACTAAGCGGGCCATAAACCCCATGTGGACCTCCTCCTGTCTCCCTTCCCATTCTAGACGAACTGAAACCAGGGGATATTCTCTTTTGTCCCCGTGGATGCAGCAAATAGAGACCCATTGTGATGACTGTTGTTCTGGTAGGTCTACCACCCCAGTTCTGAGAACGGACTGACTACAGCCGGAGTCAACCAGGGCTGTGATGGTTCTTTCATTGACTCTTATCTCCTGTATGTATCTGGGGTTGCCTTTTCCTGTGAATAGGACTCTTCCCCTAGTAATCCTGACTTCCATGGGCTCTGTTTTGTCCTCCTTGTGAGGACATACCCGGGCTATGTGGCCCCATTCGCAACAACTGTAGCCCTGTGGTTGCTGAATAGGGGGGTTTTCCCCTACTTTCGGCCAAGTAGTGTCCTCGATAGTTTTGCGGGTAAAGGACCGAACGGGTATTGTTGGAAGTCGTGTTGAGGGACTTGTCATTTTAGAGCTTCCACTCTTAAACTCGGTTGACCTGTGGTAGGCACATGCCAGGTCAACTGCCATACTTGTATTGACGTTAGGGTGCTGTTGGATCCAACTACAGGTGGGCGGAGGGAGGAATTCCAAATATTGCTTCAGGATGACCACTTTTATAACATCTTCTCTTTCTGTTCCTATGGGACCGAACCACTTGAGTCCCAGGTCCTTGACTTTATAATAGAATGTCCGGGGATCTTCGGTAGGACCTCATTTGATTTTCCGGAAACGTAAGCGGTAGTACTCCGTGTCGTGTCCTACTCTCTCCAGGATACTCTTTTTGATGTCCTTACATGGGGCTGTTCCATCCGGATTGTCCGCCTGGTATGCTGTTTGTAGGATACATGTCAATAAGGGAGCCACATACTGACCCCAGCGTTCTTTGGGCCATTGGGTGGAGGATGACACCCTTTCAAAGTTTGTAAAGAATGCATCGGGGTCCTCCCCCTCTTGATACTTTTGGAGAACCGAACTCGGTACATTAGGGTGGACCTTACTGGCGGCAAAGGTGTCCGTTAGCTTTTGGATAGCCGTGTCGTGCACTAACTGATTATTTGCCATAATAGTGGGCTGACTTTTTAACGCACTCTGGAGGGCCTCTCGGTCTTCCTTAGCTTCTCTCTGTTGGGCCTCCCATACAATTTGCAGGTGGTGTTGCCCTTCGGCCAGTTGCTGTATCATGTCCTCCAGTGTGGGTTTCACCTCCATATTGTCTTCCGTGTTTTGTCCTCTACCGCTATTTCAAATCCCATTTCTGACACCACTATGGCCGTGGGTATAGCGATAGGGAGTAAGACGACACTCAGGAGAAAAGGTGAGTATACGTGATTTTTATTGTATTCCAACAATATCTTGATAACAGTCTCTATCTGTGGGTTTTAAGATGGGTGATCTCCTCTGTTTCTTCTCCCTCAGGTGTCTCAGTGGTGGTTGATGGTTTCCCGGTGGCGGAATTGTCAGGAGGACCGGAAAAAGAGGAACGAAAGGGCAGGTAAGTAATATCTCTGTAAGTGAGTTTGTATTTAGTAACGTGCAAGGAGGGTGTGTAGAGAGAAAAAGAGAGAGAGAGAGAGAGAGAGAGAGTAAGTGAGTGAGTGTGGTAGCAATATTTTCTCCCAAGAGAAGAAAAGCAAAAAGAAACGGAAGTAGGATTTAAGGGTGAGGGATGTAGGACCCAGTCCCTACACCTCTGCGTATACAGTCTCCGTCAAAGTTTATTAAATCACACTGTCGCCATGCTCAGTGGGTAATGACCCTTTTGTCTGTGAGTGTTCCCCTTTTCAAGCTTCCACCGTCCTTTCTCCCCCTTCTTCCCTCTATCCCTCTACTCCACCCTCCTCCCTTCCGACCATAGACAATAATTTAGTCCTTAAGCAGGACCGTACCTGCTTCAGCCACGTCCCTCCAGGGACGTGGCGGAGTTCGAGTCTCTGGGGACTGTCCTGTCCCTCCGTGGGTGTCCCTCGGCTGTTCTCTGCTTCTGTTCCCCCAAGGTGTCGATCTCTGTTTCCTTCGGGTCCTTCGATGTCCTCTCTGTTCGCTGTCTCCGTCCTTTCCTCCTCGCTGTCTTTCTCCTCGGCGTTCTTCTCCTCCTCTGTCCTCTGCATGCTTGGTCCTTCTTCACTTTTTGTTCTCTTAGGAACCCGATATCAGGGTTCCCGGCTTTGTTGACCACTTCCTTTTCCTCCCGGCGGTGCAGTGTCCGTTTCTCTTCAGGTAAGGCTACGGGAATCCGGAGGTCCGGATACCTGTTTTCAGGTCTTTTGTCCTCTGTGACTGCTGTCGGGTGCCATGCCATCCCCGGATCGTCATGAAATGTAGCTGCGGCGTCCGCCGCCCGGCTACACCCCCATTTTCCACTTTTTGCTGGTGTTTTCCTGACTCTGATGGTGCCCCGGGTACTGCTAACCAGTCCCAGGGCCTGTGCTCTGTGTAAACTCAATATGCAAATTAGGCTAATAATAATTGGCTAAGTCAACCTACCTATAAGTCCCTAGTATATGGTAGGGCATGTAGGTTTAGGGAACCCAGCATAGGTAGTGCACTCAGAGGTGCACTGCTGAGGTGCCCAGTGTCAGTTTAAAAGCAGGCCTGCCTTGCTGGCTGCTTTTAAATTAAAGTTACATGCAAATTCGACTTTGTAATTAAACCTAGTTCCAAAGTCTTAAACTACCTTATTTTTACATATAAGTCACCCCTAAGGTGTGCCCTATGTGCCCATAGGGTTGGGTGCCATGTAACTATAAGCAGGGACTTTATAAAAATGGTTTAATAAGCCCTGGTGAGGCAAAACAGCCAAATTAGTTTTTCCCTCATTGCAATGAATGGCCTCCATAGGCTAGAAAGGGGAGAATTTATTTTAATTTTTTTAATTCCCCTTAGGTAATAGATACCAGGAGTTTGGTATCAAAATAATTGCTATAATAAATCCCACAACTTCCAGTTGTTGAATTTAATATAACTTGTTCAGGTAAAGAGTTTTAAACTTTACCTGAAAAGTTGCCAACTTCAGCCCTGCTGTTTTTTTGCTGCTGTGCTCCGATTGGCCAGTCTCTGTCAGCCTGGCCAGGCTGCCTTGATGAGGTGTGAAGTGGCCTGGCTCCACACAAAGAGATGTGCCTGGGGGAGGAGATCTCCCCTCAGCAGATCGTGTGGCAGGAAGGGGGAGGGCTGTCAAACTGGTCTTCAAAGACAGAGAAGGAAATTTGGAGCAACCCAGCAACACCCTCACATCCTGCAAACCCAGACAATTAGGTGCCCCCTTGATTAGATTAGGAGAAGGCAGAAGAGGTGTGTGTTTAGGATTTTTAGCCACACCAGTGGGTGGCCTCAGCCAGATGTAACCTCCAAAAATCACTTTAAGCCATGATGGAGTTTTCAGGAATGTTGCTCCCTGGGAGTGATTTTTGCTACACTTCCCAGGAAGTGGTCATCACAGGGGGAAGGACCCTGCCCCTGTTTGGAGAACCAGGGCCCCTCTGTTTTTCATCCAGGAGCAGACCAGCACCCACCCATCAGTTCCCTACCAGATCCCTATCAGATTCCAACAAGGAAGAACTACAGCAGAAGAAGGACTGCCCTGCTGGGCCCCTGACCTGCACCTGGACACTGCACTCTGAAGGACTGCACCAGCTGCACACTTGGGCTTCACCACTAAAAGGACTGTACCTGTCTTCTACCGCTTCAATAAGGGACTCCATGTTTGCTACAGGTACAACGGAGCTGCCCAGAGTCCCCTGCATCAAGTCTGCAAGCAGTCCCCAGCTGACCAGCGCTGAGTGGTCATTTGAGGATTCTGACCAGGTGCATCGTGGGAATCGTAGTTCCAACTCCAAAGGAGCAACTCAGAGCTTCTGGAACCTTGGATCATATTGTGGATACTTCAAGGACACAAAAAGGACCTCTGGAAGAAGATCCAGAAGTTTGGAGACGTTTGGAGCAACTCCATAAGTTGAAGAGGTGCATTGTGGGAGTTGTAGTCCGAGACCCCAAGAGGCACCCCATAGCCTCTGAACCCTTGCCTGGTGCAGTGTACCACTTTCCTGAATCAAACACTTTTGAAAGTAATTGTGACACTGTTACCTCGTGGGTGGCCTGATCTCTGGACTTTGTTCCTTTCCATTGTGACCTTTTTTAAACCTTTGAGCGCTAGTTGCTTCTAAACGCTAGAAAGCATTCATTCTTTAGAAATTCATATCTCCGGTTCCCCTTTTCTGATTTTATTCATTTTGGTGTCATTTTAAAGATACAAATATCATCTATTTTTATAAATTGATTTTGGATTTTTAAACTGTTTCCTGTGTTTTATTTAATTACTGTTTTTTTTATATTTGAATGACTTATGCTTTGTCTCCTAAGTTAAGCCTTGTCGCTTGTTGCCAAGCTACTAAGGGTTGAGCTAGGTTTAATTTACCTGACCTAACTGGACCTAAGTGGAGGTTAGTGGCCTATTGCTAAGTGTAGGTACTTACGTGCCATTACCAATAACTCATTTTCCAATACCATGGAATGGACATAGGCCCTAAGGTCATTCCACCTCTTCCTGGTGTTGTCCTTTGTGTGTGGGGTGAGGTCTACAGCATTTGCTCTGTCTACTATCATTTGCCACATTTCCACTTTCCTTGCAAGGACCTGTGCTCCAAATAGATGTGTCTCTACTCCAATGATTTCATCCACCATGACTCTTAACAATTTGGTTTTGGGAAATGAACAGGTGACGGGAGTAAATGGAGTAGAGAGGTACACATGGATGTGCTAGGAGTGTGTTGAGGGTGTGGGTTATGATCGCCCACATGGCAGTATTTTGGCAGCCGCCACTATGACGCTAAACTTGTAATCAGGCCCTAAATAAAGTTTTCAAAACTATCGCAAAGGCTTAACTTTTGTCTTTTTCACTGATATATATGTGTAGGGCCAAGTGGAAGGCCCAGTTGAAGGAGTGTAGTCAAAATGCCTCTGCGTCGGCTGTTTCCGTTTTTAATTGATGTTTTGAACCTTTGGGGAATTTTGTCATTTATATAACCACCCTGCATTACCATTTTGGCTGTGGATTAATCTGTACTGTTGGTTTCTGACCATGCTGCCTATTGCAAAGCATTGAATCATATCACTGCAACTCATATTATAGAGGAATACGGCTCTCAATTCTCTTGTCTTTCTGATTCAGAATGAGACACAAAAGGTACACACTGGGAAGACGTTTCTAGCTTTTAAAATACCTTTAGGACAACCTGTGCTTTGTGGTCATAAACTGTGTTTTTGCAAATCTTAAGATTTGTAATCATTAAAACACTTTTAAATTTGATCCCAGTACCTATTTAAGACTTTCTACAGTATAGTCAGGGGAAACACGTTCTTCAAATTGTGACCTCCTTCTATAATAATGAATAGCTCTCAAACTGTAACACCCATGTAATTCACACAAGCATTTTTGTGGCACCATTGTTGATAGTCAAGATTAATTACGTTAAAAAGTTCAACTTGATCATTGTGCAGGTAATTAAACATCTGGCCATTTTAGAAAAAAGTAAATGAAAGAAATCTGGTGTAAACTTTAATAAAGCACCTGAAAGCTGTCCAAAATCCTAATGTTAACTGTAAACTTTTGCATACACCTGAGTCCACGTTGCAACCAAACATAATGATACTTCTATAGGAGAGTGTGGATGCTTTATCACACCACTGCTTCTGTTCAATATTTACCCAATATGACCTTAAAACATTTAACAAAGCATCTTAAATTATTTTGCTAAATTTCCAGGACTGACTTGCCATGTCACTGCAACAAAAAAGATATTCAGATCCTGATAACGCAGGGCAACGCAAGCCTATAAGTCAGATTTTCTATGCCATGCAAAGCCATCTTGCATGGCTCTGCATAGCTTAGTAAATGTAGAGCAACACAAGGCAGCACAAGTCAGTGCCTCATGTTACTCTTCATTGGGATGGCATTCCATGGGTGGAGTGTGGGTGCTCCCAAACATCCCTCCATGAATTTTGGTGCATTTCCAGATTTACTAACAAAAGTAAACCTGGCAATGTGTCTCCCAGCAGAGGCTTAACAGGGAGAAATATGTTTATTTCTCCTAGTTATTTCCTCTTTGGAAATCACTGTCAGCTCCCTCTGCTGCCTCACATGCCAGGCAATGCCAGGATCTTGTTGCCCAGTCTCCTTCTGCCTTTCCAGGCCTCCAGGGATCTCTACAGGGTGTCCTGGGGTCAGGACAGCTTTGCTGACCCCCACACCACTTTTCCCCACATCTTCCTTTTCTCACCCTCCTCCCACCCTTCCCACCTCTCCTGAGCCCTTCCCCTGACCTACAAAATGAAGGCCGCAGCATGGCCGCGCAGCGGCCGTGTGCAGCTGGCTCGCTGCTGGTGCACCAATGGTGTGACAAAGACTGTCTGTTCTTGGTCGAGCTTGGACCATGCCCAGTGCCAGGAACCCTGGCTCGCCACACCCCCACAGATACTCTGCTGTGGACCTCATCGCCCTGAACCATGGATGAAGGAACAGCTGCTATCTCACATCTCCCCGTGCCACAGTGGGACCTTTCACCTGTATCCACCACCACTTCAGCTCCACTCCATGAATGACTGCCACCACAGTGACCTATGCCATGCCACCCCCGTGGCCGACCCCTACCCGAAACAACTAAGCCTCATACCGACTGCATACTAATCAATGCCAGATCACGCTTCAAACAAGCCATGGACGTCTGGGATACCATCTCCACCTTCGCACCTGACATACCTTTCATTACAGAGACCTGGCCCACCCCTGCTTCCTCCCCAGATAACAACCCCTGCCACACACAGTGGCTACAAGAGCACTAGGACCACACCATAAAACACAGAGGTGGCATCAATATCATTCACAAAGAATCCATCATCTTAACCAACACAGAAAACAAGACCGTGACATTCATGGAGCACATGAACTTTCTCCCCCACCCCAATGGCAGCACAACTATCAAAGGAATACTCACCTACAGACCCCCAAGACCCCGATCTTTCATCAGTGACACATTTGTTGAATTCATTACCCCACTTGCAATCAAATCAGAGCACTAGTTTTTCATGGGAGATCTAAACTTCCAACTCGATTACCCACAGGTAACAACTCCATAGACCTCCTCAAACAAATGGACAACTCAGGCCTCAAACAGCTGGTCACAGACCCCACGCACAAAGCAGGGCAAATGTTGGACCCCATTTTCACATTCAGCAACAGAATCAGTTACAGCCATACCACAGGGCTCACCAGGCCTGACCATTCCATTGTGCATTTTACCATTCCACATCCCACCACACCAAACAACCACAGCGCCCCACACCGGAGCTGGACCAAGGTCACCCAACAGAAGTGGGAACATGCCCTTGGCACACTCCTACCCAATGACACCATAGACCTGAACCTGACAGTAGAGAAATTCAATGGCTGGATCACCTGCACCGTGGACCAAATAGCAGCCACCAAACAGGCCAGATGGCACAGACCCAATAAACAGGTCAGTTGGTACACCACAGAAACGCGTATGCAAACAACTGGAAAGAAAGTGTCGGACCACCAGAAACAACCTAGACCTGACCACCTTTATAATAAAGCTCAAAGCTACCAAGAAGGTGGTCCTGATATGCCAGATTGAGACTAGCACCAATCACACCAAATAACTCTTTGCTATAGTCAACATGTTCACCAGCCCGCAAGCCACAGAAACTCCCCCATACCTTTTCAGGAACTTTGCGATGCCCTTGCCAATCACTTCTACAACAAGATTAAGACCATCTAGAGAAACTACAACCCCCTTCATGCTGACTGCCTGAAACCACACCCAATATGAGATGCTCATCATACTGAACAAATCATCCTCATGAATTACATCAACTCGGGGATACCCACTGACCCCTGCCCTCACTGACTCTTCAACCTAGCAAGCAATGTGATCAACCTCCAGCTTTCCACCATCCTCAAGACCTCCATGACACAGCCACCTTCCTGGGGCCTGGAAACACACAAATGTAAGGGTCCTCAAACAAGCCATTTGTAGACCCCAGCGAACTCCAGAACTACCATTGGATCACTCTGCTCCCATTCCCAGCCAAAGTCCTGGAGAAGGCAAACAACCTCCAACTCATGTAGCACCTGGAAAGAAACAATCTGCTGGACTCTTCACAATCCGGATTCAGCGCCAACCACAGTCCTAAGACAGCCCTCATCACTGCTACAGACGACAACCACACCGTGCTGACAAAGGAGAATCATTTGCCCTAATCCTGCTGGACCTCTCCACAGCCTGCAACACCATCTCCTACTGCACACTCATCCACCAACTGAGACAGATCAAATCACTTATGATGAGCTCAAATGGACTGCATCCTTTTTCTCAGGGTGCACCCAGAGAGTATGGCTCCCTCCATTCATTTTGCAACCCAAGCACACCATCTGTGGCATCCCTCAAGGCATCTCCCTTAGTCCCACTTTTCAGCATTTACATGATTCCTCTTGTCGACATCGTCAGGACCCATGACATCAGCATAGTCTCCAATGCTGATGACACACAGCTCATCCTCTCGCTCTCTGCAGACCCCACCACTACAAAAACAACTTCCACAACTGCATGAAGAGCATCTCCACCTGGATGAAGAACCACTGCCTGAAGCTCAATAAGGAGAAAACCAAATTTCTGATCTTCAGCAGATACACCTCCACCTGGGACTCTTGGTGACCAGCAGAACTCAGCCCCACCTTGTAGTGAATCCTAGTGTGTTTTAATGGGATACCCGTCACCTAGGGACTTTTACCCTACTTAGCTTGCTCTGTTTTAGCGCATTTTTTTAATGCAATCTTTTAAGGTGGCTGCCTTGTTTTTAGTTAGGTCCATGTGTTAGTTTGCGTTATCAGTGCCACTGCGCTAAGGCGTCAATATCAAGCAACAAAGATAAACAAACTGTAGGTGTTCACTTGAGGTACTTTCCCTCTTCACCCTTTCAAAGGAATTGTTTATATAAATGACTGTCCCAAGCATGCAATTGTTTGGGAACAGACCTACGTCAGGGTCCAAGCAGATCTGTATAAATACTCCTCACTTAAACAGATAGTCAGAGGGGTTCCAACCAGATGCCATCGCTGCTATCGATGCTGCACATCGCCTTAACGCTGACACTGTCTTTGTGTCTTTACTGAGACTGAGCTAGAGACCTCATTCCAAGGTAACTAGTGTTTGGGGCTCTTCTCATGGACATGGCATTGGCAGATTTAGCATATCTAGCTCTCTTAGGCTAGAAGTTAGGCCTATCATGCCAGGGAATTAGTACATATTTAATATTTCATGTCTTCTCATTTTATTGCAAGATGGTGGGGGTCTTTGTATTAATGACTCTTGTCTTTACCATTCTGTTTCTTGCACTGTTCATTATATTAATCATTGCAGCCCATGCAACTTATCGCAGAATGCAGTTTTGCTAAATAAAACCCCTTGAAACCTTACTGCATCTTCTTCCGTGCCTGTGTTTTATGGAGACATGTTTTTAATGTGAGAACGGGGTAATCTCAGTTTAACCACAACACTCCCTGAGATGTCACACTTTTGAGTCCATGCATAAGGACTACCACAAATCACCTTTTACTGTTGGGGTTTCTGGTGAGGTGCTGCTTGTGACCCGGGAGGGTTGGGACAACAGTTGTGACTTGTTGTAGGACTGACATAGTCGCCTAAAGACATAAATACTGCCATCCTTAAACCAGCAGTTTTGCCTAGAGCAAGAGACTACGACAACCTCTACTACCAAAGATCACGCCTGCAACCTCTGTATCATTCTGGACAGCGAACTTTCCATGAAATGACAGTCACCACATCATGCTTCTAGACCCTCCACCAACTCTGCAAAGTCTTCAAGTGGCTCCCAGTCCACTCAAGAAAAACAGTGAGGCAAGCTCTCATCACAAGCAGACTGGACTATAGCAACACATTCTATGCGGGTACCAACACCGTACTCATGAAAAGACTCCAGACATTCCAGAACTCTGCAGCAAGACTGATCCTCAACCTGTACAAAAGGACCCACATCTCCAAGCACCTGCAAGACTTCCAATGTCAATTCAAACTCCAAACCTACTCCTCCAAGTTCCATGACCTAGGATCCGCCTATCTTAACCACTGCTGAGCTTCCACCGACCACCCAGAAACCTCTGCTCAGCCCTCATGCAGGTATCACCAACCAGATGTTGTAGCACCAAAGATCGTTCGTTCTCCTACTTAGCCGCCAAGTCCTGGTGAGCGCTCCTCCTCAACCTGCGCATCTCTCCCTCCCTAACCCACTACAGGAAGGGGATAAATACCTGGCTTTTTGACATTCACAGTAGCACAGCACCTGCATACTCACCCGGGCGACAAGCAGCACTCTAGAAATACAGACTGATTAATTTGTATTTGTGCAGCACACACAGAAAAAGGAGAATGCCTCTGAGAATATTGTTTTTGTGCAGTAAAGTGTTCCTTCCTGCACAAACATAATCCTGCGTGTTACGCAGACACACCTGCACCATGGTGCAAGGGTGCCTGCGTTGGTGCTATGCAGCACTGAGTGTGTCAGCATAGACAGAAAGCAGGAATGTTATATCTTAGTAAATATGGCACTCCTGCTCTCTTCATTTGATCCAGGTTGTTGCAGAAAGTTGTCTTACTATGTTGTGCTGAGTCAAATGTTAGTAAATGTGACCAATAGTTTATAATAGCAAACAAGGTTTCAATATCTGACGAATGCCTCCAACTTCAATATTAGTTTCAAGATAATATTATTTATATCTAGATCAGTGTAACAATGTATTTTCTAGCTTTACAAATAATGTGATCCTTATCAAAAAGCTTTTACTCTACTTGTGAGATGGTCTGCTGTTTAGTAGCCTTTGTGCCATAGATTTCACTACACCTATTCCCAGCTTTTTCCTGGCAGAATTTAACTCAAAACTCTGCAGCATAATATTGAATACCGCATGGTCATGGAGGAATCTTGCAAGATGTGATGATAGGGGTCAGAACATTCCCAGTTTCCAATAGTTCTCAAGAAAATTAAAAAGCAAAGTCCTCATCATGGAAATTCTTTACAAATAGTATTGTGTCCACTGACATACATTACCCTTGCACAAAGTTGCTTCTTGTAGAACTTAATAAGTTCAATTGTGAGGATGTTGCACATATTGTCATGAGATGTTTTTCTCATCTTCAAAGATTCATGATAGGTTCCAATGTTAAATTACCTTTTGGATTAAGAACGATTCTGCATACAGGGTCAACTGTCTTGTGGGTTGCAGCAGATTGAGAAATCTTCACATTAGCATTGTTGCTAGTTCAGGGATGGTTATTGAAGTTGTATTGCTCCTAGTTGATCTCCCCAAGAAACTGTGGATCAGTGGCAGTTGTTCCTGCTGACGTGAACTGGGTCACTTCAAGATTTTCTCTAAGATATTCTTTTCAGCATTTTTTGTTCTTGCAGGTTTGCAACAGAGCCAAGCTCAGTGCCCAGAAGAAAGGCCTTGATTATGAATTTGGAGGACGGGAATACCTGTCTGCCAAACTCCTGACAGGGTGGCTGCCACTGTAGTGGCGACCTCTCTGCCAGCCCCATTATGACTTTCCCGCTGGCCTTACGGGCAGACACTAAGGTTTCAGTCAGTCAGCCCAGTGGGAAAGTGGCATCAGCATTCTCGCTGGCTTGTAATCGAGCAGACAGCAATGCTGCCTCCCTCAGGGGCCATCATCACCCTCTTACCCTCTGCCCTGGCCATGCCCATGACATGGGCAGTTCAGGGGGTGTCCTACCCAGTACCCTTGTAATACAATATGTGCCGACAGTGCGTATTACAAGGGTGCTGGGTAGTGGGCCCCTTGAACTGCCCATGTCATGGGCATGGGAAGTGCAGAAGCCACCCTGTGGCCCCCTGCACCTGTTCTCCGACAGTCTTTTCATGGTGGTAAAACCACCATGAAATGGCTGGCAGAGAGAAAGGTTGTAATCAGCAGGGTGCCCATCGTCACTCTTGCAATGCACACTTTCTGCACATCGGACATTGGGTATTACAAGGAAACTGGGTAGGGCAACCCCTGAACTGCCCATTCTATGGGCATGGGCAGTGCAGGGGACACCCTGTTGTCTCCTGCATCTGTGGAACCACCATGAAAAGGCTGGCGGAGAACAAGGTTGTAATCAGCATGGTAGTGCTGTGTGCAGCACCGCCCTGTCTGATTACACCCTGCACCTGCTGTCAGCCCGGCAGGATCACCAATCCCAGTGGAGATAGCAGTACTCTGGCGGTCGGACCACCAGGGTCGTAATGTGGCCCAAAGTCTCTTGCTTCAGTCTATCTTCTTCTTGGTAAATTGGAGATTGATAAATCTAGAAAAAATTATAATGTAGGTCGATAAAATACCTATTTTGATGATTGCTTTAATAAATGGTAAGTTAGTCATTCATCAAAATCACACTCTGATAGATAACAACATATTTTTTAAACAAAAACCACAGAGAAGCGAAAGACGAATAGAAAAAACAACACAGCAAGCCCATTATGGAATTGTGGTTCTATGGTGCCAGAAGGGAATGAAAGCAAGTTATAAATGTTCATTTATTTCTGGAATATAAGCTATTGCATATATAAAGTCATTTAAAGGCGAAAGAAGCGGTACAGAAATGAGGCAAAAAAAATAATATGCTGCAGTCTGTAATCCAGCCCTAAAAACGAAACTTGAGCAGGAGAACACGAGAGCTATGCGGAGGAGCACAGGCTGAGGCAAGACAAAGGAATAAGACAGAGAAGGAGCGAGGACGAACACATTACATGAAACATGTAAAACATGTGTTTTAGCGCACTATCCCTTCTTCAGTGTTCCACTTATTGGCCTTCTTGAAGTAAGTGTAAGTTAAGAGGTGTAATGCGCATTGGAAACAACATTGTAAATGTTTGAAAACACTGCCAAAAATACCTATTTGTGATTGTTCATCGCATTTTCAATCATACCTCCGATAGCTCTGCCATGGGAACCCCATTTCGTTAACACTACTTGATGTGAAATCCATCTCCCATAAAGAATTTTCCGAGGTGATATATCCACCAGGGAAAAGAAAAAAAAATGTAAAAAAATGTAATTCTGCAATTATCGGTAGCAAAAGTCACTATTTGTGCACCTAAAATGGATTGGCACCGGGCTTTGATATGCTTATTGCATTTTCCTTTTACCAACCCTTTCCAGACTACAAAGCCATTCTTGAGAAGAATGCCCCTACAGCCTCCTGTTAAGTTATTTATGTATGCTGTGAAGCACTTTATTTTACTGATGTGTGTGTCTTTCAACTGACAGACGTAAAACATTTGACACTTGCCTAGTAGCAGCCTAGGAATTAAAAATAATGACCACAATAATTTCATGGCTTTTCAGTCATGGCTGATTAAACCAGTTACTTAGCCAAAATATCCCCAGCAAGTTGACATTAACAATTCAAGTGTGTACGTTATCCACGAAGAAGGTTTAATGTCACAAGTTACATTATTCAGAAGATGTGCCCAACCTCCTTCTTTCCTTTCATTTTCAAAGCGTTTACCGTACACGTATATGTAATTTATACCGTTTCAGCAGCTTTTTGTTGCTGACCTGCAGCGTCTGATCTGAGGAATCTCCAATTGTGATGCGAACAGCAAATCCTTGCATTCAAGAGGGGCACCGCATTAAAGCTTGAAACGGATGAGATAAAGAAAACATTTTGATCGCATTTGAAAAAATCGAGTGTAATTCGTCAAGCGAAGCATCACATTGCATTTTGCAGATTTTAATGTGCCTCCCGGGGAGCAGTAACTTAGATTAATGAATTGCTTAACACTGCACAACAAAAACATTGCCATCCTTCAATGTTTTCCATTGTGAAGCTCTGCAATGCAATATGCAGCTAAAATCAGTAAAAGTAAAAACAGGTTGTGTTTCTATGATGCCCTGTGCAGTGCAAAAAAAGGAGGTGGACAAGTGGCATGCTCTACAAGGCCAAATAAAGCACTGCCACTAAGGTTACCTAGACATATCTGTTAGGGCATTTACATAATCTGTCAAATGCGAAGAAAGCCTGCCACGTGACTGACTCACCCTAACACACCTGGCTTATCTGTACTATTTGTATTAACAGAACTCCCCAAATTCGATATAATTCAGTCATAACTCGGTTGTTGCCCACACACAGGAAGAAAACTACTAGTGGTACGACTGGAGCTAGGAGCTAGGACAGAAACCCACCACCCACATCAAGAGCCTCAGGATCTTCATCAACATCAAACTTAACATGACCACTCAAGTCAATGCTGTCACTGCCTCGTGCTACCGTACCGTAAAGATGCTGAGGAAGATTTTCAAATGGCTCCGAATCAACATCCAGAAAACAGTCAAGCATGCCCTGGTCACAAACAAGCTAGAATACAGGAACAGCCTCTCTGCTGGGAAAAAAAAATCACCAGAAGGTTGCAGAGCATTCAGAACTCGGCGGGCAGAATCACTCTCAACCTCCCACACCACGCAACACTCACATCACACCATGCTTGAAGGAACGCCACTGGATCCCCATTCACAAGCAAGCACAATTCACACTCCTAACCCACACTTTCAAGGCACCTTAACAATCACATCTGCTTCACAAACCTTCCTAACACCTGTGCTCATCCGGAATCCAACTTGCACAAATCACATGCATGTCGAAAACCAGATACGCTGGTTAAGCCTTTTCCTACACCACTTCTAAAGCATGAAACAACTTGCCACTACATTACACATATGAGCATCTTCATTTCTTGAACTCTGCAAGATGCTGAAGACCTGGCATTTTTAATAGTCCCACTAGGCCGTAGGTGTGCCTGGACTCACACTTCCTCAGCACCAGTGTACCCTCACGGGTGATAATGCACTCTACAAATCTCTATAACATAACATTTAAAAATGCCCATACACAGTAAAGGATAGAATGTCAGGCATGGTTTGAATATGGCGATTGGAGTTTGTGCTAAGAGGCAGAAGAACTTGGGCTGCAACACGTGAAGTGAGCTTGGCCTATGCCAGGATTTGTGGCTAATAGGTGTCTTTACTAGCTGAAGAGAAGACACAGAATTAAGGAATAATTTCTATCACTGGAAGGAGAGTTATCTTTCACTAAAGGGCCTCCTCGCCAATAGACTACCATGATTCTGGTCAAATGAATTGGGTGTTACCCTTCACTGTTTCATGTAAGAATTTAGGAGTAATGTTCAATGAAATATTGTCATTTCATCAACAAATTAACAGAGTGGTTAAAATAAATTTTACTGACTCTTGATACTGAAAAGGATCTTGGGAATCCTGATGCTCCTACAGTTAACACTCTGAATAGAACTGATGGGGAACCGGGTGCTGTCAACTTGACAACTATACCTTTGTCATTGTCAGTGTCAGTAAGGACAGAGATTGCAAAATTGCAGTAATTACAAAAGCAAATGGACAGGCTTTGCCTTAATGTAAAGTGGATATTTTACATCTATCTGCCACTTAAAGTCATTTGCTTGCTCTAAGTAGCACATAGAGTGACATTCAAACCAATCTGTAAAGCCTTCAAAGCACTGGTTCAGCAATGGCTCAAATGTTTTGCACACTGTTTTGCCTGAGCTCTGTCCGGAAAACCTGATCGGGCAAACTAGGTTCAATTGCAAGAAGCTTTGAAGAAGTTTGACCAAGGTGTTGGAGTTTCACTGCACTCACCACACTCAGACCAAAGGAACCGTTCCAAGTTGACCTTGTCTGAAAATAACCTGTTTATAGACGCTTGCCCACCCCTTTTTTTTAAATGTACAGGACTATACTCCTTCATAGAGGATTGGACCTGAAAGTGCAAAGACAACTATGCGCATGACCTCAGCTGAAGAACAAACTGATGAAAGTGACCTACAAAAAACAAAGATACTTTGGATTATGGATGCTTATTTTAAGGTTTCTACCAAACAGTCTTGCTTATCTACAGTGATGCTGTGAAGTGGTTTCCACCACAAGCCAGCAATTTAAAAACATTTTGTCAGGCCATATCTGGATGGGCCAGGGCAGACAGGGGCTATTGACCCCTAAGCATTGTGCTTCAGGTCATTTGCAATTGGTGTCCAGGGTCTGCCCAATCTTGACTCTGTAAACTGGGTCAAATCCACCCTTTCACATTTGACTCTCTAAGCTTCTACTGGAATGCCACGCCCACCTGGTGACCTCCTTCCTGTTTTATGGTATTCCCCCCTCCCTTATGAGGAGTTTAGTCAAAATTAGCCACAGGTGCAATTTTCGCTAAGCGGATTTGCCTGGGCAACTGGTGGATCAGTTCCTAAAGGTCTTTAGTACACAGGAGTCTTACCGAGAAAGAAAAACGTTTATCATGTCCCTTTGTCCCTGGACACCATGGCATGCTATTACTTCCTTACTGAAGGAGCGGGCCTCCCTGTCAATGGATGGCGTGCATGTCACAGAATACTTGCAAGTGTCTTTGGTGTCCATATCTTTGCCAGCAACGACAGTCTGTTGGGTTCTCTCTCGGTTCGTATCTCGAGTCTTGGAAGGATTCGAGAACCTGTCCTCGAGACTCGAGATACGACTGGAGAACGGTTGGGGAGAGCGTCAGGGTTGGAGGTACTTTGCTGTTCTGCATTAATGAACATTGAACTTGAAATAAAGAACACTTACGTGATACCCGACTCTTCATTGGCGACGAGGACGGCAGGACAGCGGGACCTACGTGTGTACCTTTTCAGATCGATGTGGAATTTCTGGTGAAAGAAGTTCTTTGAGGAGCCTGCTACATGTCTGAGTAAATTTTCATCGATTTTGGGCTGTTTGATTCAACGCGCGCCTCCTTTTGACGTTATTCACGCGTCCCATCACGCGCGGTGTTGATTACTTAGTTGCTTAGCAACGGAGACGCGTCTTACGAGAGACCTCGTTTCCTGGCAACGCAGACGCCAGGAAACGAGTGAAAGACGCTGAGTACGCGTCTTATGAGAGACTTTGTTTCCTGGCAACGGAGACGCCAGGAAACGAGCGTCTAATAAGAGACTTTGTTTCCTGGCAACGGAGACGCCAGGAAACGAGTGATCTGGCAAATTCTTCGTGAAAATTTCATTTTGACGTTACTTAATGGAAAGTGGCTCCATTCTGCAAGTTACTTCTTCCAAGCGTTTCAAAACATTTCTAGCAGTATAGTAATGTTAAATTGGTCTTCTACAATTCAATTCAATAATATTTTCTGCGGTGGCACGCACTCCTTGCGCAGTGTGTTTTGAAAATTAACAGGACACGCATATCTTTGTATTTTAAACTATTCCTCATTGCTTAATTTTAATTAACATTTAGGGTGGTTACATTTAATATGCAGCAATCCATTCTTCCTCCTCCTGTATTTTCTCCGGATCCTGTTTCTTCAGAAGCGGATTGGGATTCCTGGAAAGAAGGTTTCGAGGCATATTTAGATGCCATTGACGGTGACTCTTTTACTCATAGGAAAAAGTTTGCTGTTTTACGTCACTGTTTAGGTCCAGAGGGACGTAAAATTTTAAAACACATTCCACAGATGACTGTTGCATTAGATGTGGGTGAAGGTGATGGCGGTATTGATGAATATGCTTCTGCCATTAAGTCTCTTGATAACAGATTCAGATTGAGTAAAAATGTTATTATGGAAAGACACAAATTCTATAAAAGGGAACAAGTTCCTGGTGAACCTGTTGCTAATTATGTGGGGGCTTTAAGAATGTTAGCTGTTTCCTGTGATTACAAGGCGTGTGAGGATGAAATGATTAGAGATCAACTTGTCCAGAAAACCAATAATAAGAAGGTTCAAGAGACCCTGTTGTCTACACCGAATTTAACTTTAGAAAAGGCCGTGGAGATAGCCAATAGAATTGAGAATACAACAACGTATATGCAACAGATGAATATAACTAGTCAGAAAGATTCTCATGAGAAAGTGGCTATAATCAAACAGAAATTTAACAAATCCCAAGCAATTGCCAAAGCTGAAACATCAGTTAGGAAGGAAAATTACAAAAGAAGGGAATGTTTTAGGTGTGGTAGTTCCACCCATTTAGGTAATGCAAGTAATTGCCCTGCAGTAGGTAAAAAATGTGCAAAATGTTCCAAAGTTGGGCATTTTGCTAGAGTATGTAGGGCTGTTAACATATCAAGTTCCACTTCAAGGGATAAGGTTTTTAAGTTACACAATGACAAATTGGATGGATCTAATTCTTCCTCTAATGAGGATGACGAAATTCTTACTGTTGTGTGTTGTTCTAATGAGAGTGGTGTTGTTATGTTTAACAACACTAAAAGGCCTACCTGTAAATTGTCGATTAATGGCCATGAAATAATTGTTGTTGCAGACTCTGGATCACCTTATACACTTGTTAGTCAAAAGGTGTGGAAGAAAAATTTCAACCAGGTTGGACTCAGGAAGTCTAGCATTAAGCCTGTGGGATATGGTGGCAAGCCTGTGGAAGTTTTGGGGGAGTGTGAAGTCGAGTTGAGTTTCCAAGGTAATGTGACTAAGGGAGTAGTGTATGTAGCTAATGATGAGACTTGTCTTTTAGGTTGGGAAGACCAAAGAAAGTTGGGTATTTTGTTAGATCCCAACAACCCCGAACAAGTTATACTGAGCAAGAATTATATCCAGGCGTTATCTATTAGTTCTATGTGGGTCGATGCATTTCCAGGTGTTTTTAAAGAAGGAATTGGTATGTTCAAGGGATTTGCACACAAGATAAAGTTAAAGGAGAATGCAATTCCCAAAGTTCATAAGGTACGTAGAGTACCTTTAGCGTTGAGAGCAGAGTTGAAAAAGGAGCTAGACAGATTAGGTGATCAAGTCATAATTGAGAGGGTGGATGCATCAGATTGGGTGGCCCCCATAGTTATTGCTCGTAAAGCCAATAACTCTATTTGCATGTGTGTTGATTTACGTGATCTCAATGCACAAATTTGGGTGGATTGCCATCCATTACCTAACATTGTTGAAATTCTATCCATTTTAGATGAGGCCAGCGTGTTCAGTTTGTTGGACATGACATCTGCTTATCATCAGATTAGTCTGCATCCTGAGTCAAGACATTTGACAGCTTTTATCACTCCGGAAGGGTTGTTCCAATTTAGACGCATGCCATTTGGTTTAGCTTCAGCCTCTGCGGTATTCCAAAGGGTGGTGGATAGTCTATTCGGGAGTATGGAAGGTGTAATTGCTTTCCAGGATGACATTCTTATCTTCGGCAAGGATCAAGCACAGCATGATGAAAGAATGGAACAAGTGTTAAATTTGCTAAATAAAAAGGGGATTGTACTAGGAGCGAACAAATGTAAATTCAGTGTATCTAGTATTGATTATCTGGGGTATAAAATTTCTAAGTGTGGAGTGGAACCAAAGAAAAAGCTGGTTGAAGCTATTGAAGATTTTCAGTCCCCTAGTAATAAAGACCAAGTCAGATCCTTCATGGGTCTGATTGAATTTTATTCAAGGTTCATTCCTAATTGTGCAAGTAAAACTCATAGAATCAGTTCTCTTTTAAAGAAAAATGTCAAATTTGATTGGTGTCTGGAGTGTGAACTGGAGTTTACAGCCATTAAAAAGGAAGTAGCAATGGCAGTTCCGTTGAAGTCTTTTAACACAAGGGATGAAATAGTAATAATGACGGATGCCAGTCAACTTGGATTAGGTGCTGTTTTAATGCAGAAGAAAAATGGTAGGGATGAAGTGGTAGCCTTTGCTTCACGTAGTCTGAGAGGTGCTGAAGAAACTTACTCAACTATTGAAAGGGAAGCACTTGCATGTTGGTGGGGCATCGTGCATTTTAAATCATATTTGTGGGGTGTGCACTTTACAGTCAGGATGGATCACAAACCATTAGTGCAATTGTTTTCTACCTCTTGTGCGCATCGAGCCACTCCTAGAATAGCTAAGTGGCAGTATAGATTACAAATGTATAATTTTCATGTGGAGTATATTCCGGGTGCAAGGAATACACTTGCTGATTCTCTTTCTCGACTTCCTTGCAAGAATAAGTCAGATGATGAGGAACCAGAAGAAGATGATGTACTGGTATGTTCTATAGAGTTTCATTTGGGTGGTGCGGTGACGGAAGATGAGTGGAGGCAAGCGTGTGGAAGTGATGATCAAGTGAAGGAGGTCATGAAGGGGATTGCACAGGGATGGTCTGTATGCAAGTCGGAACAGTGTGAAGTGTACAAACATGTTTTTGAGGAGTTATCTATTGTAAATAACGTGTTGATGCGTGTGGATGCAGTGGTCGTACCTAAGGATTTAAGATACAAAGTATTATCTTTGGGGCATGAAGGACACATAGGTATGCGGGCTATGAAAAGGAGAATAAGAGAGGATTTCTGGTGGCCTGGAATGGACAGAGATGTAGAACACTTTGTGAGAGATTGTTTGGCCTGTGCTATCAGTGACAAGTCTCAGGTTGTCCTGCCTTCCCCGGTTGAAGTTATTGAAGTGCCTGGGAAAGCCTGGAGTAAGGTTGCAGTGGATTTGATTGGACCTGTCCATTTGCTCAATGGGCAAGCGGAGTATGGTATAGTGTTAATGGACTTTTATAGTCGTTGGCCCGAGTTTAAGTTGGTGAAAGTACCTAATTCGCATAATATCATTGAATTTTTGGAATCTGTTTTTCTCAGAGAGGGTATTCCTGATGAGATACTTACCGACAATGGTAGTCAGTTCACATCTTCTCAATTTTCCGATTTTTTAGTGCTCATGGGCATTAAACATGTTAAGACTTCACTTTATCATCCTAGGAGTAATGGTCTTGTTGAGCGCTTTAACAGAGTGATTAAAGAAAATATCCAGTTGGCCAAAGCTGGAGGGTTAAATTGTAAGGATGAACTTAAAAAGTTGTTGTGGGCTGTGCGGACCACACCCAATGCAGATACCGGTGTATCTCCTTTTATATTATTGAAGGGAAGAGCTCCTGGTACTAAGTTGAAAAGGAAGTGGATGGGTGAAAATGGAGTTGATGAGGCATTGATTGAGGAAGTGAGTGGAAAAAGGATTTCTGCTCAGAATAAATACAAAGGTGATTATAGAAAAACAATTTGCGTAAAGTTGGGTGATTATGTCAAAATCAAGAGTGCCCGCATTGTTCAGAAAGGTGAATCTAGATTCTCTCATCCTAAGAAAGTCATAAAAATCTGTAAAAATGCTGTTAAATTGGAAGATGGCAATTGGTGGAATAAGGAGAGGTTGTCCTTGGCTCGTGATGTGGAACTCTTGAACAGATCTTTGAAGGAATCCACCAAAGTAAATCAAGATGCAAGAAATGATCCACAGAAGGTCAAGGATTTGGAAGGTCATACTAAGAAGGAAGTTGAGTTGATGGACATGGAAAGGAAATCTTCCACTAGTAATAGGAGGTTTCCTACGAAGTTCCGTGATTATGTATTTTTAGTTTAGCATAACTTGTTACGTTTTTTGCAACTGTTGAATGTAACTTTGCATGTGTTAAAGGGAAGGATATGTTGGGTTCTCTCTCGGTTCGTATCTCGAGTCTTGGAAGGATTCGAGAACCTGTCCTCGAGACTCGAGATACGACTGGAGAACGGTTGGGGAGAGCGTCGGAGTTGGAGGTACTTTGCTGTTCTGCATTAATGAACATTGAACTTGAAATAAAGAACACTTACGTGATACCCGACTCTTCACAGTCCCACCTCTCTCTGTCTTTTGCAGTCTGCTTCAGGCATCAGCTTTGCCTGTGGGACTGATGAGGGCTGGCCTTTGGGACATTCAACCTCTGAGCGGGGCATCCATGGCTGGTGTTGCCAATGGGTCTGGTGTCCCTGCCAAGTGCAGCCACTAACTCAAGGAGGCTTCCTACATCATAGGCGAGTGGTCACTTGTAGTTGTGCGGCCAACTTGCAGAAGTGTTGGTGGGCACAGCTCTATACAGTTAGGCTTTTTCACACTTGGGCACACTGGATGACCTTTTGCAGCAGAGGTTGATTGCGACAACACTCCCAAGTGGGTGGGAAGCTTTTTCTGGGTGTTCTGAACACTTGGGGCACAGCTTGATGTCTACTTTCCCATGGTTTTATGACTACTCTTCTTCATTCTCTGAGCAGCCAAGCACTCCTCTAGGCACTAGGCAGATGCACAGCTTCCCAGGGTGATGTCCTTTCACCTCTGGGTGCTGACTCGCATGCAGATCCCAGTGCTGGTTCACAGCTGCTCTTTTGATTACTCTGTGGAGCACTTCCTTCCTTGATCAGAAATAACTTGGAATTGGGATATTGTGGCTCCCTTTGTGGACACATTTTCCAGACTGTCTACTGTTCAAGGTCCTGGAACTGATTCAAAGTGATTCCCTTTCAAATGTCATTTTCTGGCTGCAGTGCAGACACAATTGTTGTGCAAAGTGAATGTCCTTATAGTAGGTAGTGATGATGGTGGCTGGAACAAGGAGTATCCAAAACATGAGCACAATGAAGTGTGACCACTCTGCTCCTGGCTGTCATCAGCCTTCGCAAAGTAGCTATCAGTGGCAGATAAAAGGGCTTCCTTTTGACATATTTCAGCGAGCCAAGGTACAGGGCATTCCCATAATCTAGTAGCAAGATAATAAGAGCTTGGATGATAAGCCTCTTCACGATGAGTGGGAGTAATTTAAACACCTTTCTGAGGCGTCTCAGTGTACCGAAGCAGGTGGAGGCAATTTTCTTAGCTTGATGGTTCATAGTTAGTCGTGGGTCGAGCCATGTTCCTAAGCTCTTAATAAGTTTCATAGGGAGTGGGAGATAATCTAAGAATTGAATCCTAGGGACAGTAGAGTTTGGCCGAGAAAGATGACCTAAAATCATGACCTCTGTCTTATCACCATTTAACTTTAGTTTACATTCTGACATCCATTCGGAAACTGTCCTTAGGCAAGGAGTAAGAGAATGCTCAGAAGAATTCTGTTCCGTTCAGAAGGAGAATACCAACTGGGTATCATCCGCATATGATACTAGTGAAAGACCAAATAGCTCCATTATTTTTCAGGCTCACTGGCATAAATGTGTCATGTATATGCCACACATGTACACTGTACAGAGGCATTCAACATGCACATGGGGTCTGGATACTACATTTAAGTGAAGATTTAATCAATTGGATTCAATAGATCACAGTCCCTTCAGAGGTAGAAAATGGTCTGGTTGGGACTAGTAATTCACACAAATCAGTGTGTTGCACCACCCGTTCATGCCAGTAACCTAGGATATAGAGACTAAAATGCTACAGAAGGGCAATTTTTAATCGGGGATCAACCTACTAACACGCTACACAGGGCCAAGTGCTACCCCCAAGTTGATATATCCAATTTTTCTGCTTCCTGGTGAGGGCAGTTGGGTTTTACTTCCAATCTTTTCCTGTTGGGCAGAAAGCCCACTAGACTCAGGGAAGTTTAGGGTGAAGATTTTAACCAGTTCCTTTTGAGGGTGATGGCCCTACCCACACAAATAGAGTCCCATTTTAAGAGGGAGAGGTGTGGGGACAATGGAAGGTAGTATTTTTGTGAATCCTGTGCAGAGTCTGAAACTCCCCCTCATAGAAATGTGAGGAAAGTTAGTGATGTAAGCCACTATTTGCATCAATCCACAGCACCAGTAAGGTGGAATTTGAAAGGCAAAGCCCTGATGTTTCCTTTTTGTGCCTAAGGCCCTTTCCTACTGTGGGCCTTATGACAAACCTAGCAATTTGAGTACCATTCTACTGAAAGAAGCATGGGAACACTGCGTTGTGAGAAGTTTATGAATCCATGATGATTAAGTAACATTCCCTTACAAGTTTGAGGGAAATTCATGATTCTAGTCAACATTTAGTATTTGTAGAGCATTTGAGGTAAAAAGAAATACCTAGAGAGATCCACACAACACACCACCCTGTGGGTGGCTAGTTTTTAAATAGTTTAGTTTGCTGGGTTGCCTGGATGCCGACTTAACCTGGGCCCAAATATTCCAGCTAGTCACCCTGCCAGAATGGATGAATTTGAAATATTAAATCTACATATTACCCGTTGCGTTTCTATGCCTATTCTGTAGTAGCTGATATGTCTAGTCACATACGTATCATTTATACCAAAAGTTGAGTTAGAATGCTGGAAAGTAGGAATGTTGTGTCTCCCTGTAGATTCAGGAACTTCCCTCACCCAAAAGTAATATAAATCTGTGGCTTTAACCAAAGTTTAAGATTTGCAGTCATTTTTTATACAAAGAAACCTAGTTGGATCCAAACATGTCACTCCATCCTTGACTGCCCTGGTCTCTAGACTTCAGAAATGTCTGAGTTTTTGTAGCCTCCCCTGGGTGCAAGTTAAGCCTGGGGTTAAATACTGTAGCTACAATGTCAGAATCAATTAATAAAAGGCAACATCTTCATATTTCCGGGTTGCCATTGGGACTTTTTCTGTCCCAGGCAATAGGCCAGTCACACAAGTGGGATACCAATTTTATAAGAAGAACTGAGAGAATGTGGGGTGGTGGGAATTCTATGGATCCCTTGCAGATTCTGGAAATTTTCCTCACTCACAGAAATTAGAGCAAATTCTGTGATTTTAATCTAGGATTGACGTTTCTGGAGCATTTTGGGTAAAGAAACTCTGTCATAAACTCACCTGAGTCTCTAGATTTCAGAGATGTCTGAGTTTGGTAGGTTTCTCTGGGAGCCAGCTGAGCCTGAGCCAAAATACCACAGCTACAGCTCTAGAATAAGTGAATTTTAAAGGTAAATTTCCTTGTTGTCTGACAGTCTCAGATAGATAAGTGGGGCACCAATGGTATAAGAACTGAGGGAATTCTGGGTAGTGAGAATTATGTAGATCCCTTCAGATTCCAAAATCTTTCTCACAGATATATAAGGAAAATATGTCATTTTAGTCAAAGTTTGCAGGTACACACATCACCAGAATGGATTATTTTTAAAGGTATACTGCTTCTTTGATGAGTTTTTCAGTGTTTTCTTTTTAATAGGTGATAGTCCTGGATTAACAAATGGGGTAGGGTATGGGTTTTATTAGGAGACTCTGTCTGCTGTTATGCTGGGTGTCAATACATATGTGATATATATTTAGGGGCTTTCTGTCATAAAAATGTGGGAAGAATCTGTAATTTTAGCCAAATCTTCACATTTGAAGGGGACTTTTGTTAATAAAAAAACAGAGGGGACTATGTAAGTCACACAACCTTGCAAACCTACAGGTGTCTAGTTTTCAGAAATGTCTTGGGTTTGGTGGGTGTTCATAGGTGCATTCCAGGACCAAGCCCAAATCCTGCAGCTACCCATTTCACCAGAATGGGTGACATGAAAGGCTATATCTTGAAGTTTCCTTATTGTGTTTTGAGACCTTTCCTGTCACTAGAGATTTTCCAATGTAGACAAGTGGTTAACCAATCTTATTGGTAGAAGAGGGGCAAAGCCCTGTGGTAGGAATTTTGTGTTTCCCTACAAAGCTCAGAATATTTCCATGGGGCTGACTGGCAGAAATATCATAGCCCGATGGAAACATCATAATATGGCGGAGGTGAGGCCACCGGCTTGACAGCCCCCTCACCACTGCCATATTAGAAATGTGGCGGCTCATCCGCCCAACTCGTAATCGGGCCCTAAGTATCCTTGCAAACATAAGGCTCTGATGGATGTAATGATACATTGCTTTTTTTAATTGTTCATCAGAGCAAACAATTACAACTGAAATTGTTGTGACCGTTGTGATTAGTTTTTATCAGGAAACCATGAGCAAACTTCACAAAAGACTCCATGCTAAACGCTTGTTTCTATTTCAGAAATATTGCAGCTTTCTGGATTCAACCATGGATTTCTGTACCTTAATTTAAATTCTCATACCTAATTTCGCCCAAACCTGACAGTATGGAGAAACCACAAACAAAAGAAAAGATTGACTACCACCTAATAAACAGCAAATAAAGTAAAAAGTGTGGTTAAAATATTTTTCAGAACTTTGCCATTCCTTAAATTTGGGTGGAGTGTGATTTCAGTAAAGCAACCCTTTAGCTGTTAATGCTTTTAGAAAAAATACACTTTTTTGCACAACACTTTTTCTTCATTTTTAAAACAAACAAAATATTATGGCCATTCTCCTGGTTCGCTCCGGGGTAATCAATGCTCCCTATGTACCTTTAGGATCCGAATATGTGACAAACAAGTGCGCAAATTTGGATTAATCACCAACTGCCCCAAACATCAATATAAGTGTTTATCGCTGGGTAGAAAGCCCCAAAACGTAATACGTTGATTGAATAAATGAAAGAATGCATTATTTGGTGGTTGTGTTGTCTTAGTGTGTTATTTTATGATGTGTTGTGCCTCTGTGTGTTGCGCTCCCCTTTTGGTATTGCAATGCATTGTTGTGTTGTATGTATTATTTTTTATTGAGGTATTAAGGTTTGTGTTAAGTGATATTTTGTTTTGGTGTCGTGTTGGATTTTTTGTTTTATTGGACCCCAGCACAGTTTGTCTAGAAAAATCTGCAAGTCCATTCCCTTTTTCAGTAATCATTACACTAATCACCAATAAAAGTATTTATTGTCTGAAAGTAAAAATAAAAATCCAGATCACATTGCAGTAATCAACAACAAAACATTATTGCTAATATAGTCACCTTTTAAGGCATGGAGACTTCTGGATTCCTTATAAATTTAGGCATAGTGGGATCACTGTATTAAAACGTCAACTGGTGAATTTTGCTTTTCAGAAACACACCATTAGTATTAAAAACTGTTTTCAATTCCAATGGTTTGCAATGTAGATACTGACTCAACAGAGTGTTTTTGTCAATTACCTTTACAAATGAAATTCATCCACTCAGTACTGAATATAGAATGTGTCAATATGAATATGTAGATCAGCCTTTCACAATACACTCAGCACACAGAAGATGCTCAACAAAGTCACCTGAGAATTCTCCGGCCAGCAACTGCAAGCAATGTTGGAAAAGGAAGTTCTTGCAATGGAGTTTAAATAGGGGGGTGAAATTCATGGAAAATATGCAATCTGCTTACATTTTACTGCTGAATATGAGAATACATTTCAACTAAAAGTGGTTGTTTGAAGGGAGTTTTTTCTTCTACTTCTTTTGAAAAGCCTCATAGCTTTCACAATGGTCACTAGGGGCCTGATTTAGATTTCGGCAGAGGGGTTACTTGTCACAATGATGATGGATATCCCGTCCGCCGAAATCTAAATCTCATAGAAAATAATGGGATTTAGATTTTGCAGGCGGTAAATCTGTCACAGTTGTGACAATGTAACTCTTCCAGGCCCCAAGTTTTGAAAAAGACTTCACATGGATTTCAGCTGGAAAGAAAGAAAGAAAGAAAGAAAGAATGAAAGAAAGAAAGAAAGAAAGAAAGAAAGAAAGAAAGAAAGAAAGAAAGAAGGAATGAAAGAAAGAAAGAAAGATTGATTGATAGGCAAGCAAAAAGAAGGCAAAAAAATGAAACATGCAGCCTAGAAAGGAAGCAGACAAGAAAGAAGCAAAAGAAAAACAAGAAAGGAAAGCAAAATAAAGAACGTATTCAAGGCAAGAGGGAAAGAAAGATAACAAGCAAGAAAAAAGGCAGGCAAGAAATAAAGCAGGCAAGAAAGGAGGAATGCAAGGAAGAAAAAGAAAGACAGAAATCAATCAATAATTTTTTTTACAAGAAAGATGAATGAGAAGGGCAGAGAGAATGAAAGAAGACAAATGTAAGAGAATAAAAGAAAGAAGGAAAGAGAAGGAAAGAAAGGAATAGAGTAAGAAGGAGAAAGAAATGAAAAAGAGAAGAAAAAAAACACTAGCGCCATACTTTAAAAAAGTTGGGCAAAGCCCTAGAACGAGGTCAATTACCTGAATAGCAATGAGAGGCAATAATAGTGGTGTTGCACAAACCAGGCCGAGATCCAATGGATGTCCGCTCCTACCGACCTCTGTCACTATTAAACACAGACTGAAAAATACTAGGCAAAATACTAGCAAATCGCCTTCTCCCACTACTGCCGGCTCTGGTGCATCATGACCAATCGGGATTCATACCCGGCCGCAACACACATGTCAATATTAGGAACTTACTACGATTAATGGCAAGCACCCCTGAAAATGAAAACGGACGAGTAGCGGTATCACTGGACATTGAAAAAGCATTCGACACACTGGGTTGGCCTTTTCTACTAAAAACACTAGAACTTATGGGCTTTGGCAAGACATTCGTTGGGTGGATTAAAACATTATACTCTGAACCGACAGCTAGAGTTAAAACAGGCAAAACTATATCTGAGAGGTTTAGAGTGGAAAGAGGTACAAGACAGGGATGCCCATTATCTCCGCTGCTGTTCGCGCTCGCCATTGAGCCCCTGGCTGCCCGACTTCGTACGTATGCGTCCGACTCGGGCATTCAGGATGGCCCACAGCACCGCATGGTCTCCCTATATGCAGACGATGCATTAATATTTCTACTTAGTTATGCCACCTCCCTTCCTAGCATGCTCAAGCTGCTAGATCAATTTGGTACCATATCCCGGCTTAAGGTCAACTGGCCGAAATCCTGTCTATTCCCTATGCGTGCGATTCCAAACGCATGCCACAGAGTCCATTCTCCGACTGAGCTACAATGGTGCTACACTACATTTAAATACTTGGGCATAAACATTTACCATGACCCCCAGGATCTAAAAGAAGGTAACCTAGGATGCACAATCAGGGCCCTTCGCGGTTCCTTACCCTTCTGGTGCTCGCTCCCACTATCCCCTCTCAGCAGAGTGGCCATTGCAAAGATGGTGGTCTTACCACGCCTGCTATACTTCTTCTCCGCGCTACCACTAATACTCCCTGCCTCCTTCTTCAAATCACTGGCCAGCATATTGTCAGATCTAATTTGGGGAAATGGCCGTCGTAGAGTGGCCCAAAACAAAATGCACTACCCACTGGCGCAGGGGGGGATGGGGGTACCACGACTAGAATTATACTATGCATCTGCCCAACTGCAGTGGGTGCTTAAATGGATACACAACCCTGCAAATATAGAAGCACAAAGTATATACGGCACTATATAATAACTAATACACTAATATAATACGCCACTTGTCAAATAGAGACGACACAGGGCGCACGCAAAATATATTATTGCACAATGCGTGACAAATATGGCACAGATATGTGCTGCGTGGTGACAAGACCCCACAATACTCTCCCAAGATACCCCTATTAGACATACGCAAAGTCGAAATAATAACTGCAAAATTAGATTTATCAACCTGGCAGAAGAAAGGCATACAAACAGTGGGCGACTTATTCAACGGCGGGAAAATACACACATACGAGGCACTAGTTGATGCTCACAACTTAGGATGAGGCGATTTCATTACGTTTGGTGCGGTGCGACAATACGCACTACATGGAAATGCGGAAACAAAGAACCTACTGTAGCCCCAATCCTACACAAATTATTAAATAACCTGCAAAACCTACCGAATATCTCGGGAATATATAGAACCCTGACCACACAATTCACACAAGGCCAAGAACAAGCTAAAAGCAGATGGGACCAGACCCTCACTTACACTCTCTCACAACACGAGTGGAATCAGGCTATAACATCGATACACACAGTATCACGTAACCCTAGGCTAAAATACACACAGTTTAACTACTTACATCAGACATATCTATCACCACACCGACTCGCACAAATGTTTCCTCAATCAACCCAGAGTTGCCCAAGATGTGGTTCCAACAAAGCCACCTTCTTTCACATGACCTGGGAATGTCCTCCGATCCTGAATGCCTGGAACAACATAATAACTCAAATAACTGCATGGCTCGAAATTCCATTGGACCTCAGCCCAGCGCTATATTTACTGGGAATAAGAGAAAGACCTAAAGGCAAAAAGCAAATACACAAATGTATAGACTTAGAATTAGTATTGTACAGACGATTAATAGCTATGCACTGGAAAGCCCCCAATGCATCAGGGCTGTCACTCTGGCACACAGAACTATTGCGCTGGGCAAAAGCAGAGACATATACATTGCAGTCACTGCAGGATAGAAGGATCAAAGTAAAGGGCCTTACAACCTGGAACTCCTTTGTCACAACACTTGAAAGCAAGGACGATGTTCGCCCCCCGACCACAAAAACATAAACACTCAAAAAGACCAACGAACAACAGGAGTAATAGCAAGCAGTAAATAACTTATAAAAAACACTAAGCATACCCCTAACACTTACCAGCTGAAGAAAAAAAAAATGAAAAAAACCCGAATAACACCGCCACAACAATGAAGCAGATCTTTATGGCTCCCTATAGCTGCCCCCTTTCCACATGTTCTATCACTTCTGCACTTACCTTTCTTCTTTAGTTACTATCTCTTTCCTTTCACTCAAACTATCTCCAAGATTACTACCAGCAAATACCAAAATAGCCATGAATAGGCTGTAACATTGGCACTACACATAAGCGAGCAATTCCAAATGTACTCATACTGCACATGGAGATTGTTTCTAATTTTGTTATTTTATTTATCCCTGTTGTGTAATGTACAATAAATACAAATAAAAAGATGTTAAAAAAAAAAAACAGAATGAAGAGGAGAAAAGAGAGAAGGAAATACAGAAAGAAGAAAAGAAGAAAAAGGACAGAATGAAAGAAAGAAAGATGAAGAAAACCAGGCTAGAGGGAAAGCAGACAGATGAGAAAGAAAGCAGGCAAGAAAGAAGATATTAAAAAAATAAATGAAAAAGAAAAAAGTCAGGAAAGGAAGATGAGAACAGAAGAAAAGACAAAAGAACAGATGAAGGCAAACATAAAAGAAGAAAAGGGAAATAATACATTGAAGGCAAGAAAGAAAGAAAGAAAGAAAGAAAGAAAGAAAGAAAGAAATCATGAAAGGAGATAACGAAATATGTAAAAAGAGGATAACTTAATAAAGAAGAATTTCAAATAGACAATCTGATATGCTCGAAATAGCAACAGTCAAAAAAGCAGAACACTTCAAAAGGAACTTATAAAAGCATTGGCAGGAGATTTTATAAAGATGGAATGATCATCAGAAGCAACCTGTTATCACATCAGGCTCTAAACACAAAGGCAACACTAAAGTAAATGCAAAGTAAAAACAAAAAACTGGAACCAAAGAAAACTACCTTGTGTGTGGATGTGCTCTTTGTGAGAGAGCAAAATGCCTTCACTCAAAGTGAAAATAACCAGTTGCTTACGTAGGCTAGCCCTCTGCCCCATGCAATGTTCTGTGGTGGACAGAAACAAAATGTGACTGGCACAACATAGACCAGTGGATGAAGAGAGGTATCTATATGTAAGTAAGTCTTTAATAAAATCAAAATGTCTTGGCTTACTTCGGACCTAAAAGGTTACTCTACCCAAACATTTATGTGGCTGGCCAAAGCTGGTGTTTAGTCAGTGTTAAATCTTCCTGAAATTTACAAACAATTGATGCATACATGGATCTCACTGACATACAACTTTTAATTGCATTTGTTCTAGGCAATATATACATGTCGGATAGAAGCCATATGAGGATCTAAGCATTTTAGACATGAGAGTGATCACGTGTTATTAATTAATTAGTGCCATAAAAGTAGCATACGGCAGCTAATAAAATTGCAGTTTAAATTGCTCAGAAGAAAATTAATGTACAAACTAAAACATGCATGTTTGAATTTCAGAGAGCCATTTGTACTTACTAGTCGTATTTCTGACTCTGTGTCTTACAAAACCTTTATAAATTTTTTTAGTGCAGTATTAATAAATATTAATATGAAAATATTATTTCTGAGTAATAAATTATAGAAAATAAAATATATTATGAGTATTAATTAAACATACTTTCATTGATCACAATGAGTTATGTTTAAAAAAAATAAATGATTGGCATTGACATCACATGGATGAGGCTTCAATAAACATGATCTGTTTTCATTTTTTTATTGAATATATGGGTGTGCAATAGGTTCTGTTAAAGTATTAACCACATTAAATGTGCTTAGGCTTTATTAATGTGACTAGGCCTGAAAATTCATTTTGCAAGCAGCAACAGAAAATATTACTCGTGTTTAACTTCAATTTTAACCCAGATTATTTTCTTCAGACTGCAAAATGTAATGTGAATGTTCTATTATATTTCAGGAGAAGAACATGTTTCAAATTTAGTTAATGTAATAAGATTTCTTCTAGCTGCTGAATTGCACAGGAAGATTCATGAAGCATATTTGAAAGAATATTATGGACCTGATTACGATTTGGAGGAGGGGATTACTCCATCCCAAATGCGACGGATATCCCAACTGCCAAATTACGAGTCCATTATATCCTATGGAACTTGTGATGCAGCGGGCAGGATATCTGTCACATTTGCGACGGAGTAATCCATCCGCCAAGGTCGTAATCAGGACCTCTGTGCCATCGTAAGGGAAGTGCATGTAGCAGATTGTTAGAAAATGTAATTTTCTTTTAGTAGAATAGTACGAAGTCATAATAGAAACAACTGTGCACTTTTCTGCATGCATCAGAAATTGGTGGCACCATCTACAATGATTGGATGCTGACATCATTGCTCAGTGTGTGCCAACAAAATGGACCTATCGAATGGAGTTTGGCTATACTAATTAGTGAAGAACTTTGGAATCAGCGTCAGTCCCCCTCTGAACTTTCTTGAAGTCAGTCCACTCTTGTCTTGAAGTTGTCCAGAACTTTGTCTTAAGTCTGCTCTCTCACATTTGTGTTCTGAGTTTCCTGATTAGTTTTTTCATCATAGTCTCAACTGCCCTATTCTGTTATGTGGTTCAGTCCTAGTAAGGCCAACTAACTTTGTCCTGCTGATTTGTCCTATGTGCAGCTCATGTTCTGCACTGTCCTGATGCTGCTGTCAGCTGACGTTGGAAGAAGGTGATTGTTCCTGTGGAATCATCCTGTCTGCTGCCCCATGAGGAGAGGTGTAACTAGATGTGTTTCCTTGTTTCACTTTTCAGCTACTAACTTACACAGCACGATCTTTATAGTGAGATGTCCTAGTTAGATGTTTTTCCAAATTATTTTTGCCTTCTTTTATCTTTGCTTTTGCCTGTATGTGTTAGCCTGCTCCCACACATGCAAGTCTCAGTTTTAGTTAGTGTTAGGAATGGCCCAGCTCTGAAATTGTTGTTTAATTTCTATTGTGATGTTCACTGATGTCACCATCATCTGCTAACAATCTTCATATTGTGTTGTTGCTTATTTAAATTATCCTCTTGGAATGCTTAACAGTATTGATATTTAGCAAGTTGAATCTCTTTAGACGTTTTGGTCAGCCTACGTATATAATTTAGTTCTACGCACCATTTATGTGACATTGATTTTGGGAGTTTAATAAAGCTTGAAAACATTATTCAGTTTGGAGTATGGTTTAGTGCTAAATCATTCATGGTGTTTATTTTTGTCTACGATAATGTTATTGTTTCGAGGGGTAACAAGATTCTGACTACTGACTTCGTCATCAAGTCCAAAGATCCGGTCAACCTCTAAGGGTGAGAAATTGAGATAGTGTCTTACTTGGGCACCTGCAATTTCTGAACCCAAGGTAGGAAGAAGACTTCTGGGACCTGCCGCTCTTACAGTTTCTTAGCAGCGGTAATGGTTTTGTCTTGTGGTGAGTTAGAATCTGCCTATGTCATGAGAACAGTTTGGAAGTAGAATCCATGGTCATGTCTTGTGAGGAGTAGATTTAGAATTTTCCTACATTGTGAGATGTTCTTTGGTATAGATTAAGGGTTGATGAAATCCCAGCATTGTGCTCTAAGTGTATGGTATGAGTTGAATGCTTTGGCAAATCGCAGGTGTAGTGTGATTTATAAGTGAAGTATGGAGTTTTTGTACTCCAAAGGGTGAGAGTGGAGGAGTTGGCATACTTCAAGTGAATGTGGCACTTCATGCTCAAAAATTGCCCACATGGTTGTTGTTAACGGGTCCTGCAAGGCCTAGGACTCCGGAGTATGTACAAGTGTATGGAGATACCTGGTTAATTTATTGGCTGCATGTTAAGGTGTTGGTCGATTGAGAGCTGTCAAAACACCAGTAGTATTTCCCATGAGGGTGTATGTTGTTGGTTGGTATTAGGTAAATTCTGGTGTGCACATGGCGGATCCATACTAATCAGAGTGAGGTTTGCGGGTCAAATCTTACTTGCGTTTGTGAGAAAGCCACAGCTGAAAGAGCAGCTGCTTGTGTGAAAGGCCACAGTCAAAATGTCCGTATGGTTTACAAAGTGTTTGAGACTTACCCATAGTCAGCAGACAGGTCTTTGGCTCATGCTAAATCAATGGTGCAAATTAACCTGAGAAGGAAGACACCTTAGCCTTTCCTAGTTATGGAACTTTTAATTTGAGACTTTTAGAAAATCTGAGGAGGGTGATGTACGAATCAAGGCCCCTTTCTAGACCTGCACAATTTAAAGCACTTGCTATTTGGGAATTAGTTATGAGACAAGAGGAAGCTCAAAAATTTGAGAAGATACTGAGGAAAGCAGAAAAGACTCTAGCAGAAGCTAGGTGGGATGCAGAAAAGAAAATGTGGAGAGCATATACATTACATGCAGTGAAGGTATTTCCAGCAATTACTAGGGAAGGTGATGAAAGTGTTAAGCCTAAAGCCAAAAATAAATCTGAGAAAGATACAAAACAGAAGTTAGATGACAATAAGAGAATAGCAGATGTTGAGAGTGATTCTGATGATGAATTTCTAACTTAGTTGTTGCAGAATCATCCTCCACCATATATTGCAGTTGAATCAGTAAATCAGATTGTAGTCCTGAATGTTGCCACAGCTCCAGTTGCATAAAGCCAGATTCAGATAGTTTTTAGAGAATCTCCTGCTAATGTTGCACAGATACCAGCAATTTATCTAACAGTTCCAGATATTGAAGCAGTTCAGAATGTTTGGTTCTCTCATATACGATATGAGACTGCTGGGTTCAAGGGCAGCACCACTACGCTGTGGGTAGCTAAGTCCAATTCCACACTGTGTGACAACTGTCAGCCTAACCCTTCCAGCCAGCTAGCAGTAACTCACCAGCACCTGAAAGTGGTGGTGGTTTATGGCAGCTGTGCGCATGCCATTATGATTTCTCAGGGAAATGGTAGTGTAACAGATCTCATCATTTTCTCTCAGTTACATTCGTCTCACACATGCAAGACAACATAAGCAGAAATCAGTTCAATATATTTTATTGAATCAACTGTGTTCCAGTAGAATTACATGTCCTGCAATGATTAGGATGATAAAACATAATAATAGCAATGTGGTGACAAATGAAGTGAAACTTAAGAAAAGTCCCACCATAGTATCAGCATGCTAAGAGTTGGAATTCCTACCTACGCCACTGTAGCACTACTAAAGCAGAGCAGTGCTAGCCCTAATCTGCCCTTCCAGATTCCCAGGAGGAGACCATCCCTAATACCTGAATATGGTAGTAGCAGAGAGGGTTGTTGGTCTACTAAGGGTCCTCTGTCATTTAGGCAGAGAAGACGTCAAGTCTCAGCAAACAGCTGTAATGAAGCAGTAGCATGCAGTGGCAATGTTCTGGCTGGAACTCTCCCACTAACATATAGGGGGCAATTGGATGTTTTATAACAAAACAGCCAGTGTTCTCTGAAAACTGCCCTAACATAAGTGAAGTGGCAAAGATTGGGGTGTACCACTTTGTACTGACTGCAATACCGGGTACAGCCTTGAACAAATTACAGAACGAGAATGCCAGACTAAGGAGAGTGAAAACAGGTCCTAGGCTAAGAGTGTGTAAGATACAAGAAATAAAACATCACTGCAGAATAAAGCTTCTGCTCAGAAAATAAAATTAGTAAAATAAGTTGTTATTAGGCCAAATGGCACAAGCTGCAGGCCTATAGCAAACAAATTGTTTCCATAAAAAGCAGCTAAAATAACCTCACAATACCCTCTCCTTGTCATATCAAAGTGTAGAGGAAAACCCAATCAATGCTCTATTAAAAATAAACTAAAATGTATAAAAGTCCAAATTGACAAGCAAAGTACACTGAAGCAAGCAAAATTAAAAATGGGCAATTTAAAACAGAACCATTTTCTGTTCAAAGGTTGAATATCATATTTTTAAAGTAGTTGTCATTTTGAATAAAGTGCCAATTATATTAAGGACAATTGAATCAAGGAAAGTTTCAACTTCATCAGATGTTAAGGTGACAAAATTGGTGATAAGGAAAGTCAAAGAGCACTTGTGCTCTAAAACATCAGTGACAGCCAAGACTGCAGTATTCCGCGCAGTACCAGATGTAGACGTGTCCAGAGCCACTTTATCCACAAAGGGCAGTTCATTGGATGCTTCCTGTAGCAAACGCACCCTCAATGTGCATATGTGGTGTTGAGTCCGCATTGAGAACATCAACAGATCAGCCTTCAGTGAAAGTAAGCGCCGCGTAGAAAGACACAGTTGTAGTGCACATTCAAAGAGGCACCAAGCACAATGAAACATGGGTTTCACATAGTCCAGCGCTGGTTTAAATGATAGAGACCAGTTGCACTTCAGTTCCTCAAGGAGTGGTGCTCCGAAAAGCTGCATCATGCATTCAGGACACAGTTGGGTTGGTGGATGCGCCATCAGTCCTACTTGTTGAGATGGGGCAACCATTGTGAATAGAAAATAGCAGCAATAGAATGCCAAAGTGATTGGGAATCCCCTCGAATACACCTGAAAATGTTGAGTGTATGGCTGAAGGTAATATGCCGAAGAAAGATGAAAAGGTGCTGACAAACCAAGAACCAACAGCCTTAAAGAAGTGTACAATCCTGACAGTATTGGAAGTATTAAATATACATCCCCTGAGCTCACCAAAGTGTCTCAGATAGATTGTATTTAAAAAGGACAGCATTTCCAAAGGTGGCCTTGCTACTCCGAGCGCGTAGGTCTCATGGGCAGATGTCAGCATTACATGTTTCTGAAACAAAAGAGCTTTCAGTCTCCTCACCTTGTCAAAATTTACATTAAATTAAAAGTAGCAATATGAGGCCATATGTCTGCTACTTTCGTCTGTTGCGTATGGGGAAAAAGGATGTTTCTGCAACAAGTTACAATTTGGGAGACTGGAACTAGGTAGGCAATTCCAGCTCGCATTCCAAAACAGCTCTCACTGTTTAGATGTACCTAACTTCCATTTGAGAACACCTGGAATGCTGGTTGAATCAAAGGAAAATGAACTCCCTTCAGATCACAGGCCAAATTTGCAGCAGAAGTATTACATGCTCCATGCAAGGAAAGCTGTTTGCAAACCATAGATTGGCTCACAGACGTCACTGTAGCTAAGAAAGAACTCTTTCATACCTTTGAAACATTTGTACGAGAAGGGTAGCTTCCACACCTCATGAATTTAAGTATTTCCCCATTTTTTATATTTGCCTACAGGAATGTGTTTCAAGCAGGATGTAAAATGGAGTATTGCAATAGGCAGGTTTATAACCTCATGAATTAGACAGACTGCAGATGGTATTTCTACCACAGTAAAAGGAAACTTTTCAAATTTTTTGATGTTCAACATAATATCTTCTTTCTTAGCCAATATTTGTTGTTGTTGTGTCAAACTGAATGCGGCATCCAGGACCTTAGCCATGACGAAACGCTAAGGGATGCAACCATTTTTCAATGTAAGTGGTGTCCAACCTAACTGCATAATGGACCTAAGTTGACTCTGTCCATGTTGTAAAGATGACAGGTGAGGTTGCATAATATCAATTCCAGAAGATATGATATTGTTAAGAGTGTTAATGCAGTCAGACAATGTGTTAATCCCATTTTCTACAACTGTGAATGCTCTCTGTAAGTTTCCTTCATCTATCAGCCTTAATCGGCCTGCGGCTTCTTTTTATGACAGTTTCCAAATTTCATTATAAATTGCATATAGAAAGTGCTTTTTAGTTGTCTTCTGGGGCCTAATAGAAACTATTGGAAGTCTGTATTTTTAGATAGGAGACTGAGGTGTTCTTTTGCAGGATCCAGTGAGGAATGTTTTAACCACTGCTGGTATCATTTTCATACACTGTATGTTGTCACAATACCCAAATCTTCTGATGACACCTAGCAATGGTCTGGTCTGTTTCCTCTAAAACCCACTGTAGAGTTTACAAAATGTGCATGACAACCATTTGTGTCCACTGGCCACAATACCCACCCACCAGTACTTGAGAGTGTTGTGCTAAAAGTTCCATTTTGGACCCACCCATCAAGCTGTTCTTTGATTGCATTAATGTATTTTTGCCATTTGTAACATTTTGTGGGAGTGGGTATACTGGGCGCATTTAATTCTTTAATTTTTGCCATGCCTAAACAACTTATCTGTTGCACATTTCCGTTAGTGAGAATTTAAAATAATAGGGCACAGCATATTTAATATTATGCCCAGAAAAATATGAAAACGTATCCATATATTAGATATAAGGATAAGGGTGAAGATTGGCCGCACTCAAAGGGGAATGTACAGTAATGTAAAATATTTGAGGAACAGAATGTGGTGCACGTGATCAAGTGCCCTAGTGTCCTTGGACACAAACACTGTGTAAACCTATACACAAGTAATAGTAAGCAAAAACAGATCACAGCACACAATATGGGATAGTAGAACAGAAAAAGTCATAACATTTTGTAATGTTTAAGTAAAGGTGGATGAAGAAATCAGGCACATTGGTATTCAGATCTTGTCTTGAGAAGCGAGTTCCTTTATTGTGAGCGAAGCTGTATTCAATAAGCAAAAGAGCATCATTCCAAACACAGCCAAAACATGTTTTGTCACACTGGTTTGTGGTCTGATATATGTGGGTAGTACAATCCGACCTTTGAAAGAACGAATACAGGAGCATGTTAGGGCTATCAGAAACCATAATCAACATTACCCTCTTGCTACACATTTCAACCTACTGCATGGAGAGAGTGACATTCTCAATATCAGATTCCTTGGCATTGCACATGTTACCACTGCACCGAGGTTTGGTAATAGGACTATGGTTTTGCGTAAATGTGAGGCTAGATGGATATTGAAACTCAGAGCTGTGGATATGGGCCTCAATGTGGACCGGGAGTTACATGTCTTTCTTAACTAGCCCGGTCCTCATTGTAAATGTAGTCATCTTTATGTACTATTGTTCCTCTCATTGGGGTGCCTCTTTCTGTGTTATGTAACTTTTATATTTATACTGCTCTTGGTTTTGCTAAAAGAAGAACAACATTCCAAATAGTAGTTTCCCTTTCTGTATTAGGTATACTCCTTTTCGTATAAATGTGTTTGACTACTCCGAAAATAATCCTGTTATTACTAAAATCCTGTTATTTTTTCTTATATTATACATATGGTCTTGCGGCTGCATGCTAACTTTGTACATTATATTTTATATATTACTCTTTGTTCTATTACTGATGTCTACCTATGTTGCAAATTTTAGGCCTGTGGCAGGACTGGGACCGGGGCTTTTCTTTCTTCTTTTCTTTTTTCCTTTTTTCCTTTTTTTCTTTTACTTTCTTGTTTCATATTTATTACATATGTATATACATCTTTTTATCATTTCTCTTTTATCTCTGAAACTTGCCTTGCATGCCAGCCATTCCTAGCTACTCGTTGTATACCTAGCACTTGGATTTTTGTTTTAGCAACTCTCATACCAATATGGCTCCTCCTTTTCACCGGTTTTCTGCACCCTCTATCGTCTTTCGTTTATCATTAGTCCTTCCTCTATCTCTGTGCCCGTTTGTAGTCACGTGTCTCATGTTGACTACATAGACGCTTTCTCAGTGTTCTGACAAGAACAGATGAAAACACGACTTTCCATGGGCTGACGGCTTTTGACTGCTATGCGGTAAGTCGGAACTTTGGTTCCCCTTCGCACTTACGGAGATTGGTCTAGCCTTTGAGGTCTTTGGGTATTCACTCGCGTTTACGGCGATTTGGAGCTTGAGCTCCTGTGCTTTTGGCCTAAGGATAGGCTGTGCTTTTTCGTGGGCTGAATGGGCGCCAGTTTTGAAGATTCATGTTAACCATACCCTTTTTTTAACCACACAGGCAATGTTACGTATAAACCCTACTGCGGTACCAGTCGTTTTTAGAGCACAATATTTTTATAGTGTTAACTGTATATATAAACTACTATCTTTCTGACTTAATAACTTTTGTTACTTATAGTTTTCTGTCAATACTATTTTTTTCACTTGTGCAACCCCGTATCTCTCAACTTTTGTCAGGGGCGTCTTTTGGTTTTGGCTTTGACCTCCCCTTAGGGGTTTTTTCTCTCTGTACTCTCGTGTAACCACGGTCTCTTAGAAATTTACAAATGGACTTACCATGGTCCTTTTGATGGGCTATTCCTCACATAACTTGGACGCCTTTTTCCAGTACGGCATATTTATACCTGCATTAATAGCTACAGGTATTTCTAACATTTGGATACCTTTGCATCCCTTTACTTCTAACTTGGAACGTTTGTCCATGTTTAACATGATTTACTTTAGTTTACTTTGTTTTCCCCCATTTCTTTAGACAACTCAGAGTTTTTTTGGACTTACTACTATTTCTGAGATCTTTCAGACTTACCTTGTTCTCACCAATACGTCAGATTGGGTATGTTCTGAGACCATTAGTCTCCTTATTTGTCTGACTTTAGGTTCTTATTTATGTCTAAACCTTCTTGCTACTTTTTTTCTCAGTTTTATCACTTGGCTTCCAGTCACTCTAATTGAGCGCTTTTCCACTTCACTACACTTGGATACTCCAATTTCCCACACCATTTAATTCAGGGTTAACTGGTAAGATTTCCACCGTTATTCTGCACTTTTATAGACTTGGGTGTTTTAGGTACACACAGGTGTTTTTCTGGAATTTCTTAGCCATGTCCATGGTACATACCATTTGCTTGCTTGATTTCTTTGATCTTGTCACCTACGTGCACCAATTGTTGTATACGATAGCACCCGTTTGTCACATACAATTGTTTTATGTATGTAAATCTGCCATTTATACATCAAGTACATATATATATGTTTCTCTACAGCCTTGAAAAAGTCACCAGTGTGACAAAGCATGTGTTGGCTGTGTTTGGAATGATGCTCTTTTGCTTATTGAATACAACTTCGCTCACAATAAAGGAACTTGCTTCTCAAGACAAGATCTGAATACTGATGTGCCTGATTTCTTCATCCACCTTTACTTAAACATTATAAAATGTTATGACTTTTTCTGTTCTACTATCGCATATTGTGTGCTGTGATCTGTTTTTGCTTACGTATCCATATATGTTTTAGAACTCCCCAATGGTGGGGTAGAACATTGTTCCCAATGTATGTAATAAAATATAGTCTTTCTAGTACTAGCTCTATGAATGAAATGATGTCCTTAGTAATTGTAACAGAACATATCACGATAATTTTCATTTCTTTAGTAAATGTCTTCACTGTCAAATACATTAAAGGACTCTATCTCAGATAGCGTAGAATCAACAGTCTTTTACAACCCCATCATCAGCAACAAGCCCAGGTGTCATTATCATTTAAAGACAGTTTAAAAACGTATGGAATTTGAAGAACCTCACTCAGCCCAAATACATCAAAGTCTACTTTATCCCAGACAATCTCATCCGGAACTGGTATAGCTGAAATGTTCACTAGGGACATGTCTCAATGGACCTTGTGTGACGAAAAATGTGGTTTTAGGACCTCATACACCAATTCAACTGCAGAGAGTTCGGGAAAGTAATGACCAGGTATCAGTATGAAAAAAAAATGATGAAAAACCTATACAAAGAAGAAAGGCAAGTACAGTTAGTAAAATCCACAGATAGTTCCATGGATGCCTGGGATAGTTGTCTTTAAGCCAGTTTATCAGCTTATGTGCTCTTGACGATGGTTTCATAGAAGAAGTAGATGAGTTAGAGAAGGAGTCATCGGTATCCAGAAGCAGCTGGTGCAAAAGCTGGAGTCGTATTGAGAATTGGAGAACTAACAGGAGTCTCATTTGGTGGTTTGTACTACCCAATGGCACCCATTGGAGTGTTCATTATTTTGGTTGTTTCTTATTGCAGATGAAAATAGCAGTAATAATAAAATATCATTTTCCACCCTCCCTAAGCTCGGGGAAATGTCAGCATTGCTTCTCAAATTGCAGAGGAACTTCCTGGTCTGTAGTGAGAGAGATTCAGGAACTACCCAAGAGCCCACAAGGATTAGCCACATGGTGCAGTTTGACATTATCGATGGAGACAAAGCGGTTTTCTTTTGATCCAGTCAGAGGTGGAAGAATAAAAATTCTGGTACTGTGTATTCCCAGGACCAGAACAGGTGCACAATATGGTGGCCCAAACTCCTTTTTCACAGCAATATTTTCTTGTAGTAGATCCTCAGCTGCCAGTAGATGTTATTGGTGCATCCCTTAGTCCCAAGGAGGCGTCACAGGCAGACGTGTTTTGTCATGGAACTGTTGTATTTCCTGCAAGACAGTGACACATTTATGTCAAAGGGTGTGTCTGCCGCCTCTGTGCCAGAGCCACCAAGATCTGGAACATACATTTGTGGCCCGAAGAGCACCTCATATGTGGTGCACCTTCCCAAGGACCTTCTGGGCAGATTATTAAGTGCTCTCCAGACTCCATATAGGTGATTAAGCCAACTATTACCCATGCCTACTATTCTCATTGTTAGGGATTGCTTTAAGTCTTAATTCTTCTGCTTCACTATACTGTTACCCTCAGGATGGTAGGGGAATGAGAAATGTAGTTCAACCCCTAACTGAGCCATTGTGTCCCTGAATGTCCTTGAGGCGAAAGCAGGGCCTTGATCCTAATGGAAAGCGCAACTGCATGTGTACATATAAAAAACTTGCAAATCTTTAATAACAGTGTCAGCTGATCATTGTGGCCAGAACCATAAAAATATGAAGCATGATTCAACAGCACCAACAATGTATTTGTATGCACTCTATCAGGTGTCAGGGGACCACAATGGTACAGGTGCACACATTGTAGAGGTTTGTTTGAAATTAGAAGGGGAGTCTGTGGTGGGCTTTTGACGGTGGACTCTTTCATTTGCTGACAGATTTCACAGCCAAGGACATATTGTATTGTCTGTTTATATTGACCTGTCTACCAATAGCATTTTCGGAGTAAGGAAATAGTAGCCGCCACACCTGTATGGGCAGAAGCAACTCGCTCATATGCTGCTTTTATCAACTCATATCTTTTTTGGGAGTATTGTTACTAGGGCAGTATTTAGGTTGGTCATGTTGCAGGAATATTTTGGAGGATGTGCCTTGGTAATGGCTTGCCATCAGCCAAAGCTCTCACAACAGCAAGTGTTTCATCATCCAACCTCATTCGTGAGCAAGCTATTGCAGCAACAGAAGTCATAGCTACTGCTGACTTGGCCACTTCATCAGCCACGTTGGTGCCAGCAACATGTACTCTTGGACGTTGATGTCCCAGTATATGAACTACATGGGCATTGGGTAGCATTTACTTTAGATCTGTTATTGTCCCTCACAGTAACCTGTGTTTGACGGTGATGCCTTTTGAATCTCTGATCCAAATCCAACGCCAGTAATACAGATATTCATTGAAGGACTGAACACAGTAATATGAATCACAGACTATCAGCATCTGCTGTTCTGTATCTGGGTGTTCCAGGGCCTTCAACAGAACCTTGAGCTCTGCTAGTTGTGCAGTGCAATCCCTAAGGTCTACGTATAAGTGCTCTGGGGATGGAATTCACCATCTTTCAAATAGCTACTCACAGCGACACATGCAGGGGAGTATTGGTGTTTGGTGCCTACAGTTGGTTGGGCTGAACCATCAGTGTAAATGATTGTTTGATATATCTTGAACTGGCAACATGTTTGCCGGTATTAGATATTCCATTTCTTATTGAAGGAATTCTTACGTTTGTCATTTTGGGTCGAAAATGTAGTCAACATCAGTGGTTACCCAATGGATCCAACATTGATGCAATGCCCTAGTGTTCATAACACTGGCCTTGGTGTTAGCCTCGAGGGCTGGGATCAGAGAAATGATAATGATGTCTTTCCCCTGAGCCAAAGGTCTCTCTTAAATGACACCCATCTGAACAGCAGTCAGAATCTTTTCTGTGGGAGCAAAACATTGTTGAGCTGTGGAGTACAGGTGGGATTTGAATGCAATACGGATGGCATCACCGTCATTAAATGTTACATAGGTGAAACCAATGGCACCAGCAATTACTCTGATGACCAAATGCGTTTTGTTGTCCCTTGTTTGTAAATGTTTTGCCTCAAGCATGTCTTCTTGTAATGTGCTCAAAATGTGTGTGTTTTTAAAACATTCTTATAACGGCTTAATGCATTGTGCATAATCTAGGATATAAATCTTGCCAAAGTTTAAAAAGGCCAATGAAGATTGGAGCTCTTTTATTGTATTTGGTGGTTGCAATTGTGTGCACTGTTCTCGAAAGTGGGGCGCTAGACTCTTGTCTTCATCTGCTAACTTGTATCCCAAAAATAGGACACTGAGAAAAGCAATTTATGTTTCCTTAAAATTTAAGTTGTAGCCAAATTCAGCAAAACAATGTGGGCCAGCCTCTTCAGGTGGTGGATGAGATCATCATCCGTGAGGTACATGCCATCAACATAGGACAATGCCTCAGGGTCAATGTTATGTAAAAGGGATGTTACACATGCTGAAAACAGCCCAGGACTGTTTTTTTACCCCTGTGGGAGCCTACAAATGTTTTCCTGCAAGTCTAAGGAGCTAAATGCTATTAAATCACTACTTTCAGGCACTATATTTTGGCAGAAGAAGGTGCTGGAAATATCCAATGTCATTTTGCATTTTCTTCCACTCTGTATTGTTAATGAGTGCTGTGCGCTATACATTTTGGATAGCAAATGTGAGTGTATGACTGTTTAAGTGTCTGTAATCTAAGACTATTCCATATGAATAGTCTGGTTTAGCAATGGGAAATCAAGGATTATTCATTGGTGACACACAGGGCTCAATTACATCCTGGTATTCTAGTTGTGTGAGAATTTCTCTCATAGGTGTTTTAGCCTCATGCTTAATAGGATTTTGAGGTTGAGGCTGTGGTTAGGACCTAATTATTATTATGTGGTAGGAAGAATCTTTATCCCACCCAACATGACTGCGTTACAGCACGGGGTCCTGTCCCAATGGCCAATCAAACGAGTATGACTCTATTAATTCTATAGTAACCAGGGGTGAGAAGGAAGGCTTAATGATCTCTTCCCCACACAGAACTTCACAGACAAAATGTTGGCAGCCAATCTTTTTCCACCATCAAAATGTCATAAATGCCAGTAAATTGGTCCCAAAATATAATGGGAGTCATTAAGAGTTCGGTTTTTACTGTCTGCTGAACTTCCAACAAAGAGGTTGCCGCCACACAGGCTACCTCCCCGCTGGCCCCATTAAGAGATCCCTGCTGGGCTGGCGGGCAGAAATCTCGGTTTCTGCTCACCAGCCTAGAGGGTAACAGGCTACAGCACTGTTACCGGCTCGTAATCAAGCTGGCAACAATGTTGTAGCCCGCAGGGTGCACTAGCACCCTCGCAATATTCACTGTTTGCAAAGCAGGCAGTTAATATTGAGATGGTGCTGGGTAGGAAGGGCCCTGCACTGCTGATGCCAAGTGCATGGGCAGTGCGGGGGCTTCCTTTGGCCCCTGCACCTGTTCTCCACCAGCCTTTTCAGGGCGGTGTTACCTCCATGAAAAGGCTGGAATAGATTGAGGTTGTAATCCCCAGGCCAGCACCGCCCTGTTGGATAAGGATCTCCGGCAACTCCAGACTTGGAATCAGACTTGGATTCCGGTTGTGCTGGTGGTTCCATGGAGGTCCGACCACCAGGGTATTAATGTGGCTGTCGAACCACCGCATTGACGGCATTCTAGACCTCCACAGCAAGTATGGTGGCCTGTAGACCGCCACACTCGTAATGAGCCTCAACGTCAATAGTGCGCTCAATGTCTCCCTATAATTGTACTTTCATTTTACACACCCCATTGAGAGAAGAGACGCACATGTCAGCAGTCTCAACTTATATAAAGTCGTCAGTTGCTTTCACCTCCTTAAGATTCTCTTTAAGATTCTGGCAAGCTATTGTGACCTCTGCTGCACTGTCTTGCAGAGCCAGTGCCCAGTTCTTGGTCTTCAATAAAACGCTAATATTGCATGGCATTTCTTGCAGAAATAGCTGCCGCATTCTTCTTTTTAAACTGGGGTTTTTGTTGTGGAAGTGTCCCTTCTTTTTTAACAGAAACTTCGCTGGGCCTTGTGAACCTTTTTTTACTTTCACATACTTTGGCCCAGATTTAAAAGGCACTAGTGTCACGGAGCACTTTTTTCTGACACTCCGGTGGCGCTTTACAGTCACCGTATTTATAAGGTAATGTTAAGCCACTTTTTGTGGCTTAACGCCACCTTGTAAATAGGGCCATTTCACACACAGCACTTTGCCTGGAAGGGGCATGCAATGGGTGTTGCTGTGGGCTTTTCCCAGCAACACTCATTACATTTTGACACTGTTCCAAATTTACTAGATTTCATAAATCTGAGGCAGCTCCAAAATGTAATGCCACCCGAAGGGTGGCATTAGCATGGCGCAACAAGGAGAAATGCTTTAATTTCTTCTTGTTTTTTGCTCTTTCTATGTGTGCTGCATTCTGCAATTGCCATAGAAGATTGTTTTTGTGCAACACAGCCATCTTTGAACTCTGGCACAAGGGTAGTTGTGTTGTAGCTCAGCAGCAGCTTTAGTGTCAGTGCAGGGGTAAACACAGAGGTGAGCCAAATTACTGTAAATAATGCCAATTATGGTGTAGCATCCTCTGTTCATTGCTCTGATCTACGTTCATCCAGTGAGACCTGAAAGGAACAAGATTGGTGTGTATCAGTATATTGATATCTATCAGGAGTTTTTATATTATTCCCAATTCTTAAGTTATAACGTGTTTCAGGAATATCCTAATGTGGAAGTTATCCTCTGTCTTTTTTAAATCTTTGTTATTTTATCCCAGTGTTTTCAAGAACTCTCAGCTGCCTGTTTGGCAGAATCCCTATTGGATTTACCTTGTAATTGTGGTTTCCCAGGTCTGGCTATCATACTATCATGACCTAAACTTGAGTAGGATTCAGCAATAATTTTATGTAGCTCACGTTCTTGATCCTGTGCAGGAAAACCCTGCTGCTGCATATGCACTGCTAGTGCTACTGCTTTCCCTTTAATGTTACTTAATATTATTGCAGACACTGTAGCAAAATTGCCCATTAATTGCATCCCCAAATCTAGTGCCAGGGCAGTCCCATATTCATCTTGAATTTGTTTTAACACTCCGGAAGATTGGCAAGTGTTGGTGTACCATGTGCAGTTGTATGTAGCCTTGCCAATACCATGACCCAAATGTTGCAGTTATCCACTGCGTGAACCATTCCAAATGGCAAGCACATAGGGCCATAGTTATACTTTTTGACGCACAAATGCGCCAACGCAGTTGTGCGTCAAAAAATTTAACGCCGGCTAACGCCATTCCAAAGCACCATGCGGGCGCCTTATTTATTGAATGACGTTAGCCGGCGCTGCGGACTGGTGTGCGTCAAAAAAAATGACTCACACCAGGCAGCGCCGGCGTAGGGGAAAATGGAGCTTGGGCGTCAAAAAATGGGGCAAGTCGATCTGAGGCAAAAAATCTGCCTCAACCCGATTTGCGCCATTTTTTTTACTCCCAACCCCCATTGAAATGACTCCTGTCTTAGCACAGACAGGAGTCATGCCCCCTTGCCCAATGGCCATGCCCAGGGGAATTCTGTCCCCTGGGCATGGTCATTGGGCATAGTGGGATGTAGGGGGGCACAAATCAGGCCCCCCTATGCCACAAAAAATAAAAAAAAATTACTTACCTCAACTTACCTCAACGTCCATGGGATGGGTCCCTCCATCATTGGGTGTCCTCCTGGGGTGGGCAAGGGTGGCAGGGGGTGTCCCTGGGGGCATGGGAGGGCACCTCTGGGCTCCTTCTGAGCCCACAGGTCCCTTAACGCCTGCCCTGAGCAGGCGTTAAAAAATTACTCAAATGCGGCTGGACGTCATTTTTTTTGACCCGCCCACTCCCGTGCATCATTTTTGCACGGGAGTTTAAATATGGCGCACAGGCCTGGGAGTCATTTTTTAGAAGGGAACACCTACCTTGCATATCATTAACGCAAGGCTGGTTCCCCCTTCTAAAAAATGGCGCACATGGTGGAACTTTGACGCCCGCTACGTCGGCCGTCAAAGTATAAATATGGGGCAGTGTTTGCGGCGAATGTGCGTAAAAAAAAAATGACGCAAATCCGGCTCAAACAGAGTATAAATATGCTCCATAGTGAGTATTCTGTGTTTATCTTGAGGTCCAGTATGGGGAATCACAGCTTCCAGCATGTTTATTTTTGAGAAGACCAAAATGGGATTTCTTCAGGTTTGCCGGGCACTTTACCCATGATTGAATGCACCGTCACAGGGTTAATGCCTGGTGTGACTGCCTGCTGTTGTACTGGAGCTGCGTGTGCTGGGTTTGTATTTCATGTTTGCACTACAAATTGTACTAGGAGTTTAAAAATTGCTACAAACTCAATATATAAGCAGCGAACCTCAGTTACCAGCAAGGTGCCTACATCAGTACATGGCAAATTGAGGCCAGGTAGGACTGTCATTACTCAGAGGACGTAGCCTAACATGTAGTGTTGTATGGGGTAGTGCGTCATCAAGCCAATTCTGGTGGTCTTGAAAAGATAGAGGTATTTCTATATATGCATATGATCTGTATTGTGCAGGTGCATTAGCATGTGTAAATGTATTAGTGTTCCATCAACTGCTGGAAAGTTCCCCCAAGAGTAAGGCATTTCTGTTCTATTAGCTGGATGAGCCTCAACCACAAACATCACAGCACCCCCCTGATGCTAATAAATTATTAGTGATGGGGGGCTCATATTTACTGCAATTACCATGGATAGCGGGTTTGCAATGGTAAATGTACTGGTTCAGAGATAAGGATACCAATCAGGGATTAATCCTTTTAGGGTTCAAGCTTGAACAACCTTCAGTCTAAACCTAGTTGAGGAGGATATCCTCAACACCACAGACATCTACGTACTTTAGTATTGGGGTGCTTTTAGCACATAGTGAGAAAGAGATACTCAGGGACATCTGTCATTCAGTGCCTCACCAAACATTGTTGGTGCCATGTCGTCTTGGCTCTCATTATACTAAATGAGACTGCTGGATTCAGGCGGCAGCACCACCACTAGGCTGTGAGGCCAATTCTAACCTGTGTGACAACTCTCGGCCTACCCTTCCAGCCAGCTAGTAGTACCTCACTAGCACCTGAAAGTGACGGTGATTTGTGGCAGCTGTGCGCATGACATTCTGATTTCTGAGGGAAATTGTGAAATCGTGGTGTAACAGATCTCATCCTTTTCTCTCAGTTACATTCCTATCACACATGCAAACACAAACAGAAGCAGAAATCATTTCAATATATTTTACTGAATCTATGCATTCTAGAGAAAATTGCATGTGCTGCAATGATTAGGACGATAAAACATAATGAGCCTGATTCACAAAGCTAACCTTACATATTTGGTCTAAAATTAGACCAAACATCTAAGTTCACAACTTTGGGAGTTCACAAAGAGCATTTATGAATTTCCCTATTTGAAAATACTAATAATTATGTGTTTTTTTAATTTGAAGGCAGCAACAATGGTAAAACCAGAATTTGCTGTTTGTTGAATAGTATCATGGAAGAATATGTAATAGTCTAGAAAATAGCATGCAGAAAATAAGTCCCAGTTGTCTTTCTACCTGATACAGGGAGACACCAATCAGTGTGCTGATTATGGTAGAGCAGCTGTTCATGATTTTCCACAGTCAGAATATGATCAGCATTGTACATGGAAAAATGCATCTGTAGTTTTGCGGGTAGATTCTTCAAACATTTTCTATCCCATTCATTACTGAAAAAACTCAGAGGTTAGATGTCATCTATGTCGAGACAGGGCCACTGACCTGAAAAGCAGGAAGCCTGCAGGGACGATGGTATGCCCCGATCTCCTGGAACACCTCTCGGCACTTCCTGGTGAACACAGAAACCCCGCCAGGGGTCCCAAAAGGAAAGGTGGGGTGGAAGAGAAACAGACACAACACTGTCACATCTTGCCGGTCCAGCAAGGCACCCTGTATCTTCGGGGAGGCAGGTCATTGTGACAGAGTGATAGTAGAGTTAGTGCACTCAACTTCCCTGAAACTGAATCTCTACTTCTGATATGGGCACAGGAGCGGTAGAAGAACACCGGGATGCTCCGGCACTTTTCTTGGATAATAATAACTGTTTGCACAATTACTAGCGCTGCATTAGCAAAAACCCAAACTGAGTACCATAACAATAAGTACTGCAACACTAGGGCTGGCTTCACAGAGATTCACTGTTGCACACTACAATTAGAACTGTGGTTGCACTTATCATGCACAAGAAAGATAAACAAAGGCATTCATTACGTCACGTATAACTTTCCTGCATCCATAGGGTTAAACTAAAAGGAACAAAAACAATCCAAGAAATATAAATGTCCACTCTGGGTTTAAACAGTTAGGGTGTCAATGTTCGGTTTGGTTTCACTGTGTGTGTGTGAAAAACCCTTCCAAAGCAAACTCCTCAAACCTGAAACACAGGCATGGATGACACAATTTAAATCCAAGAGTTATGCTAATAGAGAAAGAAAAGTCACATAAATGTTCTTTTAAAATTGCACTGTCACTTTTTCGTAGTACTTGAGCTCAAGCAGATCTCCTGAACCACATTTAGGCAAGTAACTACAATAATAATGTAGAATGTTCAGAAAAGCATTTGTCTCTTCAAGATAAGCACTCTGCCAAAATACGAGCTCTGAAATACACCAGCTGTTCTAGGAAAGCGCGGTGCTCAAAGAACAAACTCCCTGGAGAATACTAGTCACTTAGCTGCAGGCTTTTCCGGAGTGCTGGAGGAATGCCTGGTATCAACTGGTACAGAAATAAAGAAAAGCATTGCCTCAAAAGTCCTGAATACAAGGATGACAGCAGTGGCTGGTCTGCCAAATCAGATGCTGAGATCAGGAAGCAAAACAAAGCCAAGCAGGGATGCATGCTTCACTCTGCTATTTATAGCCAATCAGGAAAGCAGTTGAGTTTCCACATGTGGATGAGTCACCACACCCAATTAGAAGCACATGTCTACACCTGCTCACATTAGCTAACAAGCATTGGGAAAACCAATTGTGTAACACAGCACATTATGTTTACTTAGAAATATGAAGGTTTAACCAAGAACAGAGATATGATTTAACCCTAATCCCTGGGGATGCTGACAGATGACGCAGGAGATACCTTGGGGATTCCTGACAATCTAAACCAACACTAAACATGTGCTGGACTTGAAAAGTTATTGCAGATCCTAGAAATTGATATTCTAATGTTTACCTGTAGACAACATCTTCCAGCAGGTTAGCTACCATGGCACTGTCCTGGTGTCTCTGTGTAATGTGTTTCATTTTAGCCACTGTAACTGAATTACATTTGAAATATATTTTCCGTACACCACCATTTTAGGGAATACTACCACCATAGGAATGCTTATCAATGAGTTTGATGATATCATCAACCACGTCCGATGTGGTTTTACATATTCCGCTATGATGCACTGAAGTTTTATTAATGTATTTTACTATCAAGTATCTTCGGTAACTTCTCTCTGTTCATTAGTCACATTTTCTAAAATTGTATTTACTGGAATTGTTTCACATTCTGATAAACCCTGTATCTGAATCTTGTTCAAAACTAATAATGGAATGTTGAAAGTTTTCATGTGGTCTAAAGGTGCTGCAGTTGGCAATGTTACATTATAAAAAATGTTGGTAATTGCTGCTTGTTGATTTGTGCCTTGATCTTTAGGGTTGTGAGGGGTATCTGACTGAGACACACTGTGTGACATGGTGGTTTCAGATGTTGCACTAGTTTGCTGAACAGCATAGCCATATGATGCAGCATTATTATTTCCACTAGCACCAGTCACAATATTTTTTCTCCTGGACAATGGTAGTAGTGTCTCCACTTTAGTTCCGTTTCATCCCCAGCACTGGCATTGCATCACATTATACAGGAACAACCTGTTATTTCAATCCCCATCCTAATAAGATCAGTTGAACAACCTTCAGCAGCCAGCCAGGCAAAACATTATGCTGGAGTTGTAGCCTGAGTAGTCCTGGAGAATTTTAGAAATTGCAACAAAATAAGACATAATTGAACATGCAGATCCCTTCAGCCTGGAAAGTCAGCTGAATATATGTTGACCGCAAATAGCAATTCATAAGGAGTATACTTCAACAGCACACAATATGTACCAGTATCTGGAACTCTAATAATAAAGGCTTAGTTTAATGTATGTTTAGCTCCCTCTACAACTTTGAATCGGTTCTAAAGAGAAATATGATTTGAAGGACTTATGGCCTGATTTATTGGGTGTGTTACTCTATCATAAATGTGGCAGATAGCCTATCTGCTGTGTTGCAAGTTTGTTATATCCAACGTAATACAAGTGGAATGGTTCAATGGTACTTGTAATGTGGCGGATAGGACATCGATCATATTTGTGACAAGTAACCCATCCACGGAACTCTAAATCAGGCCATTAGTCCCATCTTAGCAATTGCCTCGGCTAATGCAGTATTAATAAAGCTGGCCTTTGATCAATATCCAGCCAACACTGCTAAATCTAACAAGTGTTTTCTCACTGTTCAAGTCTTGACTTCGTACTGGTGCCTCACACTTATGGCTTGTGTGCATAGGTTATATGCTACCAGTATATGTTTCTATTTATATAGTGGGTGCAATATACTGAAAGGCCAGGTATAGAATTTAATAAGATTGCACTTCCTTCTACAATGGAACCAGTGGGGGGGGCACAATTGTAGAATGTTTTATTTTATAGACAAATTTAACATTGTTGTATACATTCTTTCCTGTCTTTTATTATCAACGAGTACCAGCATCACTCCTGTAGGATGCATAACATTGCATAGCATACACAGAGATTATTCCTTTATGAGTGGCTTTTATTAAGTTCAGTTAGCTAGACTAATTTGATAACTGTTGTTCTCTACTGTAGGTAATCTAACTTGTATCACAAAGTAGTTGTACTTCTCTGGAAAGTCACAATGCAGGGCGTCTTTACTATGTTTTGATTTGACTGCTGATTACATATCTGGGTTTATCTTCATTATTGACCAGGACACTGCTGCTACTTTACAAACTGCACCTGCCCTGCAGATGTTACCGCCTGATTAGCAACAGAATTTCCTTTGGAATGAATGGCCCAGCCTCCAGTGTACCAGTGTGTGATGGACCTGAATAAATGAAAAATGTCTCTGAAGATGAACTTTCCAAAACCAAAGCTGCTTAGCTGTTATCTTCTTTTCCAGTGAGCCATTGTAATGATTGGTTTCCCTATATTTTAAATGAACAATGTAGCCATGCACACAAAATGATAAATCAGACACAATGAAAGTAGAAACTGATTTTTCATCATTCTCCAAGATTTAGGGCCTGATTACGAGAGAGGTGTTTGAACCGCCACAGCTCCAATATGGAAGTGGGGAGGCTCTGGTCAAGGGGATGGCTTCACCAGCATTGTATTACGATGCTTTCACCAGACTGACCGGCGAAAACATCATATTACAATGTTTCCGTCAGTCAGCCCAGTGGAAACAGTGTGACGGCATTGGCCTCGGCTCCTTGAGGGAGCCGAAGGCCAATGCCCTCGCACACAGCACTCTCAGAATGTACACTGTGTGCCATAACAGACAGTGCGCATTCCAAGGGTGCTGTCAGGAGGGCCCTGCACTGCCCATGACATGGTCTTGAGGAGTGCAGGGCTCATCTGTGGCCCCCAACTCTGCCTTTCTGCCAGCCTTTCTATTACGGGGAGCCCGCCATGAAAAGGCTGGCAGAAAGGACATTTTTGATCACCACAGTGGTGCCAAATTCTGCACTACCACGGCTGACCACAGCTTTAACTGCTGTCAACCTGTTGAGGTCCATGATCCCGGAAGTGGCAGCGGTTTCCTGGCAGTTGTACCTCAAGGATCGTAATCTGGCAGTCAGACCACAGGATTGTGGCGGTCTAACTGCAATTGTGAGTTTGGCGGTCTTAGGGGTGCACACTTGATATTGAAATCTGAAGCGTGAAATGTCCACTAAATAGCCACAGAAGCTTTAGAATACCATTGTCACTAGTGCTGGCTGTGCTGATCCATTCAGTATAAAAACAAATCATGACATTCAGGCAATTATTTTATAGGTAGTGTTTCAGGTATTACATGTTGATACTGCAAGATTTCTTGTGTCCACATGTGAGGCATGTTAGTTTTGGTTGATTGCTTTAGTTAAGGCTTCAAAAGAAGGTATGCGCATAGCAACAACGGATTTCAGCTAATTTTGTTGCAGATTGTTCTTTAATGATTGCAGTTTGCACAGCCGTGAGATTTTTCTCTAACATAGCAAATTGTTTCTCTGCTGTTGTGTACAGGAATGATTGTTAGTAAATTGTATGGTGTGCCCTTTATTGTATACTATATAAGTGCATTCTGGGTACTCTCTTGATTATGATGTTAAGTGTATCACTTTACGGTTAAAAATTGTCCCTTGTCAGCATGCCTCTTTGCAACGGGTATTTTAATTTTCCCAATCCTTCTGCTAAATTTAGAAGTGATCATGAATGCAGAATGTCCTCTATTTCTTTGCAGTATGGTAAGTGTGTTCTGCCAAAACTCTGGAATACCATTAGTGGTTGTAGAGAAATAAGTGTCTCAAGTATTGCACATTTTTCCAAGAACATAGGTGCAAACCCTTTTGCTTAGCTGAATAACTGCTTCGAGAATTGATTTATGCCCGAGCTGTAGCAATTCTTCGGAAACCATTGTGCATTTTATGTTTATTTGCCCAGCGTATAGGATTGCTCGTCAGAGGTGGTTATGCCCAGTTTGTAAGAACTTGGGGATCAGATTTTGTATAGATGCTTTAAGGATTATGATGAGGGATACATCCTGTGCCCTGTTCTGTGCAATTGGCAAGTTTCTTGCGGCTGCATGGCACATATGAATTTGTCACTTAAACATTTTTTCTTGATTACTATGAGGCCCTATGATTAGGTTGTCATCTTGCTGGATGATACTTTGGCTAACCTGAGGAACAAGGTTTTTGGTAGTTATGCATTGTGTGAAGAGAAATACCACCTTGATTTTAGTATTTATGTTTTTATATTTTTATGTATTTTTGAATGTAAGATATTTACGATTTTACATTTTAACCTTTGTATTGTGTGATTTATGCTTTGATGGTTTAATTTAACTGAATAAAGCGATATGTTGAATAAAAAGAACTCACATCCTAAAAATATCACATTACAAAAATCTAGGTTGTATTCTGTGAAATTCAGCTTATGGCTTGAGTCACCAAGGACTGTGACTATTCTATCGACATGTTTTAAAAGTTCATTTAAGTCCTCATCTTTTAAGTATATGTCATTAACACACTATAGCAATACAATTATTCTTGCAGTGAATGCCCAGGACTATTCCTATATATATCTAATCTGGTCTTGTATTTTTTGCCTCTTAGTTCCATCATAAATCCAACGTTATAAGTGTTTTGTAGTGCATATGGTTTAGAATGAAAGTTAAAATTGTCCAACAAGTTATGCTCATTCAGATAAGTAGTATTAGGATTCAGACCCCCCTGTTAGAATAACTCTCATTTGCAGGGAGTTTTGCATGTATATATGAATACGCTCTCTGGCTCCTAGAAACAGGACACACACACTCGTTGATATTTTACAACATACTGTTATTTATTATACCAGAAATCTGTGAATCAAAATGGTGAAATGTTAATGGTAATCTCACCAGTATTAATATAAAACAAAATGAACATTTGTAAAACCCCTAGCACATATGATTGTATGTCCCTACGTTCCATATTTGACTATGCCCGTCTCTGCTAGTACCTGCATATGTTTCAGCCTATTGTGCTATATTTGTTGAATGGTTATTAAAACTCTCTAATTATTTATATGCTGAGCCATGTAAGCATGTCTGCATACATTAAACAGCTATTGATTCTGCAGTGGGTTTTCAGAAAATTTGGTGTGTCCCTTGGTAGTTACTTCCCATGTCTGCCCTCCCAAATCCCCACATCTCTTTATAGTCTCTCCTTCAATTAGTTTTCATAGACTGAAGAAAGGAACATTCTGCACAGGTTATCATACATTGTCCTGGAACACTAACACTGCCTCTGTTGCATATAAATATGAAAGACAGGCAAATCTAGCTATTCTATGTCCTTCCAAGTCTCATGTATGAGACAAGATGGCCATGTAGCTATAATCACTGCAGGTAGCACTACAGCTTTCAGAGAGGGAAAACTTTCAGTTCTCTGCTTTATGAGTGAGAGTAAGGTCTACTTATAGCTCTAATAATGTCTGAAAATAATATTGTAATCTTTAACGCACCATACATAATTCCTGAGCATGACAGCACACACTCCAAAGATTTACTGCGTTCATGTTAGCATGCATCCACCCTGGCTATTGGAAAGGGGATTATTGCTAAGGGCAGGTAAGTACCTACACTTAGCAATAGGTCGCTAACCCACACTAGGTCCAGTTTGGTCTTAATAATGTAACCCCAGCTCAACCCTTGGTAGCTTGGCAATGAAGAACAAGGCTTTATTTAGGAGACAAAGGGGGTCTGTCACGACTCACGTGCTGCTTGCGCCTGGAATTTGCAGATCTGGTGGCGTGAATCTTCAATGTTCGGCTTTGGCCCAAAAAGGGGCGACTCTTTCTGGTAGCCACGGTGCTGTAGGCAATGGAGACACCAAGAACAGACCGTGCCCTTCAGAAAGTAGCGCCAGAGGGAAAAACCCCTTCCAAAGGGGAAAAACCTCCAAACAGGAAAAGTCCTGGAGAAAAACAAGAACAAACAAACAGGAATCCAAAAGGAGCAAAATTCAGAAAACACAGAATGCTGAGTCCAAAACCAAAAGGCAAGGAAATCAGGAGCGAAGACACCAACTGAGCAGAAAGTGTTGCAGCGCAAGGAAAGAGGAAAAACACAGCCCTTATATACCAACAAACAGGAAGTGACCCACAGGAAGTAAAAGGACACCATCTTAGATAGGGAAACAATATATAGAACAGAATAGTAGAGGAACCATAGAGAATAGGGAACAAGGAATGCTGGGAAAGCACAGGAATCTGGGAAGGAGGAAAAGACATAAAGAAAGGCACACAACAGACTGCAAACAGAAGAAAGGACAAGGAAACGAAGAAAAACAGGTAAGAGGGTTCAGAGACCCCTGGGACAGTGAAAGGCAGAAGGAAGAACGAGGCCCCAAGCAAATCTGGGGCCTCGAAACGCGCAGGAGAGGCTGGGGGCGCGCCGCGTCTTAATAACGCGGTGCGCGGCCCGAGCCGAACGCCCGGCCGAAGTCGAGCTCTCGGCTCGCGCCGCACCGCGCGGCGCGACAGTAGGTCCCCCTCCCGAAGGCCCAGGTTTAAGAGGGAATAAACAGTGAAAGCGTTGAGTCAGGAGAGGAGCGTGAACGGAAGAGGCATCTTCCCATGAACATTCACTGAGAGGATAACCCTTCCAATGAATCAGATACTGAAGTCGTTTATGAAAAAGACGAGAGTCACAGATTTCCTGCACTTCATATTCAGGAGCATCATTCACAAGGACAGGAGGTGGACAAGGAAACTGACGTGAGTAAGGATCAGGCACATAAGGTTTAAGCTGAGAAACATGAAAAACCGGATGGATCTTCCATGTATGGGGTAAGTGAAGACGGACAGTGACAGGATTGACCAACTGGAGAATACGGAAAGGCCCATAGTAACGAGGTGTGAACTTGTTTTGAGAGAGACGTGAGGGCAAGAATTTGGAGGAGAGCCAGACTTTATCTTGCAGATGATAATTTGGATTGGTTGTACGTCTCTTGTCTGCAGCCTTCTTCATATACCTCTTGGTATGTAACAAATTAGATCGAATTAGTTTATGGAGTTGGAGAAGGCGTTTGGAGAAATAGTTAATAGCAGGTAGAGGAGAGTTGGATTGTGGAGAAGTAGGGAAAGAGGTAGGATGAAAACCATAGGAACAGAAAAAGGGAGTGACCTTGGAGGCACTATGGACTGAGTTATTGTAGGAAAATTCAGCTAAAGAGAGGTAAGTGCTCCAGTTACTTTGGGTAGAATTGCAAAAGCATCGAAGATATTGCTCTAGTCCTTGGTTCAGACGCTCAGTCTGTCCGTTGGTCTGAGGATGGAACCCTGAAGACAGGGCTCTATTCATATTCAGTGTTTTACAAAAATGCTTCCAAAATCGGGAGATGTACTGAGGTCCTCTATCAGAGATTATGGTATGTGGAAGTCCATGGAGACGGAAGACATGATCTATGAATATTTGACCTAGTTCTTGGGAAGTAGGCAGCTTTTTTAGGCCAGTGAAATGAGCCATCTTTGTGAAAGAATCCACTGTGACCATGATAACCCGGTTTCCTGCTGATGGTGGGAGCGAACACATAAAATCAGTAGAGATAGTATGCCATGGGGCCGATGGAACAGGCAAAGGTTGTAGTAATCCTGCCGGTCTGGTGTGAGGTATTTTGACTTGGGCACATATGGGACAGGCCTGAACCTATCTTTCCACATCCAGTTTCCAGGTAGGCCACCAAAAAAATCGTGAAAGTAATTCTTGTGTGGCCTTGATGCCTCTGTGACCAGCTACAGGGGAATCATGGCACATTTGTAATGCTTTCTTTTGCACCTTGTTTGTAGGGAGGAATATCAGGTCTTGGTAATAAAAATATCCTTGTCTTTTGTACAATAATGGTCTTAGTTCTTCTATGTCATGGTCCGATAGGTTGGCGTATTCTTGTTGTACTTCTTCCAGGAAAGACTGAGCCACTCCAATGATCTTACTGGGTTCTAGAAGATACTGGGATGAGGAAGGAGAACACTCTGGATATCGGCGAGACAGAGCATCAGCCAGAATGTTTTGAGATCCTGGAATATATGTAATATAAAAATCGTACTGACTGAAGAAAAAGGCCCAGCGGGCCTGACGACTATTCTGGCATACAAAATTTCTTAAACATTGTAAATTACGGTGGTCTGTCCTCACCTCAAATGGTTCCTTGGAACCCATCAGAAACTGCCTCCACTCAAGGCAGGCTGTTTTCAGAGCCAATAATTCCCTTTCAAGTACGGAATAATGTTGTTCAGCTGTGGAAAGGATATGAGACAAATAGAAAACAGGATGTTCAAGGCCATCATCCTCTTGTCGTTGGAGTAAGACAGCTCCGATGGCTCTCTCAGAAGCATCAGTTACTACTATAAATTGCTTGGTGGTATCTGGATGTCTTAAGATGGGGGCTTGGGTGAAGGCTCTCTTTAAGCTTTGAAAGGCTGCTTCAGCAGCCTCAGTCCAGACAAACCCCTTCTTTAAATTGTCCTTCTTTAAGGTGTGAGTTATGTGGCTAGTCTGACTGGCAAAGTCTAGAATGAATTGTCGATAGAAGTTTGCTAAACCTAGGAAACATTGTGTTTCTTTTATGGTAGAAGGAGAAGGCCACTCTAGGATAGCTTGTACCTTTTCTTGATCCATAGCTATGCCGGTGGGACTTAAATGATAGCCCAGATATTTGACTTCCGTTATGTCGAACTCACATTTCTCTGGTTTGCAAAATAGTTGATGATCACGAAGTCTTTGAAGAACTTGTTTCACATGGGAAGTATGGAGTTCAGGATTTCTAGAATAAATAAGAATGTCATCTAGGTAGATCACGACTGTCTGATTAAGTAGGTCTGAAAACACTGAGTCCATAAATCTCTGGAAGATTGCCGGGGCGTTAGTAAGACCAAACGGCATAACCCTATATTCAAAATGGCCAAATGGGGTCCTGAATGCTGTCTTCCATTCGTCGCCTTCTCTTATGCGTAAAAGGTGGTAGGCTCCTCGTAAATCCAATTTAGTAAAACGTTGGGCCCCTCTGATTGCTTCCAGTATGTCCCTGATGAGAGGCAAAGGATAACGATCCTTAATGGTGATTTTATTCAGACCTCGAAAATCCAGGCACGGACGAAGATCCTTAGTCTTCTTGGGCACAAAAAAGAGAGGGGCCCCAGCCGGAGACGACGATGGAACAATAAGACCACTCTGTATATTTTCGTCCAGATACTCCTTTAGAACTTCCCTTTCGGGTTCCGTGAGGGAGTACATCCTCCCAAAAGGAACAATTGTGCCGGGTTCTAATGGAATTGCACAATCATATTCTCGATGTGGAGGTAGCACAGGTTTTGACGGTTTTTGGAAAATATCCTGAAACTCCAAATAGTGGTCTGGGACCCCTTGGACCGTATTAATGGACATACCAGTGGCACCTTCAGTAGCTAAGGATCTTTTCGGAGACCAATACTTGTCGGAAGTAAAACAGTTCTCGTGACAAAATTGCGAAGACAAAGAGACTGTCCGGGTAACCCAATTTATATATGGGTTATGTCTAATGAGCCACGGAATTCCAAGAATGATGGTATGGTTAGGGGACGTAATAAGATCGAAGGAGATGTGTTCTTGATGGTTTCCCACCTGTAGACTTAACATCAGGGTAGTGGTGTCTACAGGACCAGAGGATATCAAAGATCCATCCACAGTGTGTACCTGTTCGGGTACTTCTTTTGCTTGAGTAGGAACTAGGTTAGCAGCAGCCCATGTCTTGTCCATGTATATACCACTAGCACCACAGTCTAGTAATGCCATAGTCTTTTCTTGACGACCGTCAGGAAGTTGTAACAGGACAGGAAAGATGAACAAGGCAGTTGTATTGTCATTAAAGGAGCTGATGGAAGGTATAGCTGTAGATCCCGTCCCCTCCCTTCTTACAGAGGACGGGAGGTGGCGTTTCCCGAAGGTCTGGACGGACGTACTGGACAGGTACGGAGTATGTGACCAGCAGAACCACAATACAGGCACAACCCTCTCTTGCGTCTGTCTTCTCGTTCACTAGCAGAGAGCGGACCTCGGGTAGTATCCACCTGCATGGGTTCCCCTTCGATGTCTCTAGCAGGAGTGCGAGGTTCCTCGGAACGCTGCAGGTATGCACGTGAGCTACTTGGCTGGGTAAACCCTCTACTCCTTTTCTTTTCCGATCTCCGTTCCTGAAGACGATATTCGATGGACAGTGCTTGATCCATCAGGCCACGAAGATCTTCCGCTCTGGTAGAATGCACTAGTTCATCCTTTATTTCTTCTTTGAGTCCTCTACGAAATAATGTTACCAGAGTACGTTCCACCCAAGTGGTCTCTGCCGCCAGCTGACGAAAACGGGTTATATATTGCAGGACGTCTTGGGAGCCTTGTTGGATGTCGCACAAGGCTTCTTCAGCGGAGGCTTCCAATCCAGGACGGCTAAACATTTGTTTGAAGCGACTCACAAAGGCGGAATAGTCTGACAATACAGGGTCGTCGGAGGACACCATCGGGGTTGCCCAGGCCAAGGCTGGGCCGGATAAGGCACTGATAAGGTAACCCACCTTGGTCCTGTCGTGGGAGAATTGAGTAGGTCGGAAGGCGAAATACACCGTTAAAGCATCCAAGAACTCGCGAAGCTTGGTTGGTTCACCAGAGAAACAAGGGGTAGAAGCGGAGATTGTCGGAACATCACTGGTGCGGAGGGCCAAAGCCTGTCGTAACGCAGCATTTTCATTACGTAGTTGTTGCAACTCCTGGGCTTGTTGCTGAATCGTGGTTAACAGAGATTGCTCCGGATCTGCAGCAGCCGCCACTGTATTATCCATGGTGTTTGAGGACGTCGGAATGGTTAGGCGCTGCAATCTGTCACGACTCACGTGCTGCTTGCGCCTGGAATTTGCAGATCTGGTGGCGTGAATCTTCAATGTTCGGCTTTGGCCCAAAAAGGGGCGACTCTTTCTGGTAGCCACGGTGCTGTAGGCAATGGAGACACCAAGAACAGACCGTGCCCTTCAGAAAGTAGCGCCAGAGGGAAAAACCCCTTCCAAAGGGGAAAAACCTCCAAACAGGAAAAGTCCTGGAGAAAAACAAGAACAAACAAACAGGAATCCAAAAGGAGCAAAATTCAGAAAACACAGAATGCTGAGTCCAAAACCAAAAGGCAAGGAAATCAGGAGCGAAGACACCAACTGAGCAGAAAGTGTTGCAGCGCAAGGAAAGAGGAAAAACACAGCCCTTATATACCAACAAACAGGAAGTGACCCACAGGAAGTAAAAGGACACCATCTTAGATAGGGAAACAATATATAGAACAGAATAGTAGAGGAACCATAGAGAATAGGGAACAAGGAATGCTGGGAAAGCACAGGAATCTGGGAAGGAGGAAAAGACATAAAGAAAGGCACACAACAGACTGCAAACAGAAGAAAGGACAAGGAAACGAAGAAAAACAGGTGAGAGGGTTCAGAGACCCCTGGGACAGTGAAAGGCAGAAGGAAGAACGAGGCCCCAAGCAAATCTGGGGCCTCGAAACGCGCAGGAGAGGCTGGGGGCGCGCCGCGTCTTAATAACGCGGTGCGCGGCCCGAGCCGAACGCCCGGCCGAAGTCGAGCTCTCGGCTCGCGCCGCACCGCGCGGCGCGACAGGGTCATTCTGACCCCGGCGGTCTCAGACCGCCGGGGCCAGGGTCGGCGGGAGCACCGCCGACAGACCGGCGGTGCCCCGCAGGGCATTCTGACCGCGGCGCTTTGGCCGCGGTCAGTGCAGGAAAACCGGCGGTCTCCCGCCGGTTTTCCGCTGCCCGTCAGAATCCTCCGAGGCGGCGCAGCATGCTGCGCCGCCTTGGGGATTCTGACACCCCCTACCGCCATCATGTTCCTGGCGGTTCGCCCGCCAGGAACAGGATGGCGGTAGGGGGTGTCGCGGGGCCCGTGGGGGCCCCTGCAGTGCCCATGCCAATGGCATGGGCACTGCAGGGGCCCCCGTAAGAGGGCCCGCTTGTATTTCACTGTCTGCATAGCAGACAGTGAAATACGTGACGGGTGCAGTAGCACCCGTCGCACCTTCCCACTCCGCCGGCTCGATTACGAGCCGGCTTCATGGTGGGAAGGTCGTTTTCCCCTGGGCTGGCGGGCGGCCTTTTGGAGGCCGCCCGCCAGCCCAGGGGAAAACTCAAAATACCCGCCGCGGTCTTCCGACCGCGGTACGGTATTTTGCCGGCTCCCGCCGGGCGCGCGGTGACCGCGCCCGGCGGGAGTCAGAATGACCCCCAAATTGTGTAAAGCATTCAAATATCACAGAAAAGTAATAAAATAAAACAAAGGAAACAGATGAAAAATCCACAACCAATTTATAAAAATAGGAAATATTTGTATATTTAATTTGACACCAAAACAGATAGAATAGGATAAGGTGAACCAGAGATATGAATTTTTAAAGAATTCATATTTTTTAGGACATAGAACATAAAAGCACCAATCTGGTCGCACTAGACTGGGGGAAAGTCAGTTTGAGGTAGACCGCGACAGAGCCCTACTCAGTTTCAGCAAGTGGGAAGCCCTGGTCAAAAGTTTGCCTTCAGACTTAGACCACAGACAGGGCTGTCCAACCACCCTATTCTGACCATAGCAGCGGTCCGACCGCCGGCACCACCAGGTTGTCGACAGCCTGGCAGTCTCGACGGTTGCTGCCCTGGGGATTACGAGTCCCCTTTCAGCCAGCCTTTGCATGGCGGTCTCTCTGCCATGCGAAGGCTGGCAGACAGGGGTACCAAGGGGGGCCCTTACTGCCCATGCACTTGGCATGGGCAGTGTAGGGGCCCCCATGGACAGCCCGTCATGCTTTTACTGCCCAAATTATGGGCAGTGAAATGTGCAACGGGTGCTCTCGCACCAGACACACCACAATATTGCTGCAACTTATTTAAGAGCCAGCGTCAATCTTTTGTTGAGTTTTCTGCTGGGCCAGTGGGCAGAAATGCTGTTTTTTCAAAAAGACCCCCGAAGCCCTAATGAGGGCCTTAGTCTTTTTCTTGAAGATTTTCTTTAGCGAGACAAAGGCCCTCATTCTGACCTTGGCGGGCGGCGGAGGCCACCCGCCAAAGTCCCGCCGTCAGGTTACCGTTCCGCAGTCGAAAGACCGCGGCGGTAATTCTGACTTTCCCGCTGGGCTGGCGGGCGGTCGCCTTCAGGCCGCCCGCCAGCCCAGCGGGAAAGAGGCTTCCACGATGAAGCCGGCTCGGAATCGAGCCGGCGGAGTGGAAGCTGTGCGACGGGTGCAGTTGCACCCGTCGCGTATTTCACTGTCTGCGCAGCAGACAGTGAAATACATTTAGGGGCCCTCTTACGGGGGCCCATGCCAGTGGCATGGGCACTGCAGGGGCCCCGCGACCCCCCCTACCACCATCCGGATCCCGGCGGTCGGATCGCCGGGATCTGGATGGCGGTAGGGGGGGTCGGAATCCCCTCGGCGGCGCAGCAAGCTGCGCCGCCTTGGAGGATTCAATGGGGTGGCGGTACACTGGCGGGAGCCCGCCAGTGTTGCCGGTCCGACCGCGGCTTTACCGCCGCGGTCGGAATCCCCATTGGAGCACCGCCGGCCTGTCGGCGGTGCTCCCGCGGTCCTCCGCCCTGGCGGTCTTTGACCGCCAGGGTCAGAATGACCGCCAAAGTCACCAATCCAATCAGACCTCTCTGGAGCCCTCTTCAGATACAAGTCCCTTCTTGAACCAGTTGAAGACAGGCAAAGTCCTTTTTGTGGTGATGCCCAAGTGTGCAGCTGGTGTAGTCTTTCAGAGTGCAATGGCCAGGTGCAGGTCAGGGGTCCAGCAGGGCAGTCCTTCTTCTTCCAATGTAGTTCCTTGTAGGGATATGAGATGTGTGTGCAGCTCTGCCAAATTTATCCTTGCTCATTGGGTGAAAAGCATGGGGCAGGCAACTGTCCAATCACAGACAGGCCAACACCCTGTTGGATGACCACTTCCTGGAAAGTGTGGCAAAGATCAATCCCAAGGAGCAACATTCTTCAAAAATCCAAAATGAATGAAACTGAAATTTGGAGGTTATGTCTGGCCTAGTCCTTCAGACACCCCTTTTCTGCCCTTTCACAATCTAATCAAAAGGGCACCTGGTTGTCTGTATTTGCAAGAAATGGGGGAGGTCCGGAGCTGCTCCAAATGTCCTTTCCTCATTTGAAGAACAGTTTGGCTGCTCACTCCTAATCTTGTTTAACCATCTGCTAAGGCAGATATCCTCCATCAGGCACATTCTTTGTCTTTAGCCCAGGTCACTTCATACCTCATCAAGGCAGCCTGGCCAGTCTACCAGAGGCTAACCAATCAGAAAAGGGCACTACAGAGCTGAAGTTGGCAACTTTCAGGTAGAGTTCTAAAACTCTTCCCCAAACTAGTTATATTAAATTCAACAATGGCAAATTGTTACATTTATTATAACAATCAGTGTGCCAGGAAACTTGAAATGCCTATCTCCTATTGGGACTTTCTTAATTATAGTTAAAATAAAATCTCCCCATTTTAGCCTATGAAGCCTATCCACTACAGCGAGGGAAAAACTAAATTGGCTTTTTTTACCTCACCAGGTTTTATAAAACAATTTTATGAGGTTACTGCTTATAGTTACATCGCACCCAGGCCTATGGGCACTTAGGGCATACCTTAGGGGTGACATATGTAAAAATAAGGTAGTTTAAGACTTTGGAAGTACTTTTAATTTTTAATTCCAAAGTCAAATTTGCATGTAACTTTAGTTTAAAAGCAGACAGCAAGGCAGGCCTGCCTTTAAAATGATTCTGGGCACCCCAGCTGTGCATATATGGATGCACTACCTATGCTGGAGTGACAAAATCTCCTTGCCCTACCATATACTAGGGTCTTATAGGTAGGTCGATACTGCCAATTATAATTAGCCTCATTTGCATATCCACTTCACACAGAGCACTGGCCCTGCGACTGGTAAGCAGTACCCAGGGCACAGTCACCACCAGTATCTGCCCAAAATGTTTGAGGCTGACTAGGACAAAAAAGGAGGACTTTTCTACACTGGCGCATATGCAATATGTATGTATTTTGCACAGAAAAGCCTGCCACACAGAACACTCTGGCACGTGTGTGCAGAATCTGAACACCTGGACTCCAGAAAGTGGATAGACTAATTTGAGCATACACGACTGACAACATCACTGCAGAGGTGATTGTAGGTGCACCTTGATTAAACTGCCATAGAATGGGTTAGCGTGTTACAGAGTAGATTAAAGTGTTGCAAAGTGCAGTGGCTTGGAATGGAGTAGAGTGTGGTACAGTATGATAGAGTGGAGTGGGATGGACTTTCATACCGTCGAGTGGCATAGAGTAGCATACAGTGGAGTGGCATGGTGTGCAGCAGTAGAGTAGAGTGTTGTAAAGTGTAAAGGAGTGATGTAGAGTGCTGTACACATACAGTGACAGGAGTTCATTGCTGTACAGTGTAGTACTATATAGTAGAATATACTTTGGTAATGTGGAGGGGCGATGACCGTTGCTGAGTAGAGTATTTTGTTGTTAAGCATAGTGAGTGGCATACAGTGGAGCTGCATCAATTGGAGCAGAGTGGCATACATGAGATTGGCATAGATTGGAATAGAGTAGAGTGAGGTTGGGTGGAGTGGAGTTATGTAGTGTAGAATAGCATAGAATACAGTGTCAACGAGTGTAGTGGCATACAGTGGAGTGGTGTTGACTGAAGTGGCATGACGTGGAATGACTTACTGTGCAATACTGTACTGTGGAGTGCTGCAGAGTGGAGCAGCATAGAGTGGAGGGGGTAGAGTGGACTGGCGTACAGTGGATTAGCATACACTGAAGTGGCATACAGAGGAGTGATGTGAAATGGCATAGAGTCAGTAGCATAGACTTGATTGGCGTACTTGGGGAATTCATAAAGTGGAATGGCATAGAATAGACTGTGGTAATTGAAACAGGGTTAGCATGAAAGTGGGTATGTGCATGGTTATGTAATGTGGCAGGAATATATATTCTGAGGTGTAAATAGTAATGTTTGGGCATATGTGTAAATAGTGTAATTAGTGTTAAATGGATAGCTTTTAAAATACTTAGTTATATATTGCGCCGCAGTATACAGTTGGAAGTGCGCAGTATACCATGGTGCATGCAGATAAGAAATAGGTGTGTGCAGAACTCGCAGAATTTGACTCTGTGGGTGAAAATAGGTTCACTGTGCTGCTGTGATGATATGAAAAGTCAGTGCAAACAGTACCACATGGTGCTTCAGAAGGTGCAGTTACTAGAGTTGACTCTGCTGCTACTCAAGTCGATTTTTTACTTAAGCGGCAGCCTTCTGACAGCCAACGGTCAAGACCACCCGCATTAGAAAATTCCTGCTGGTGGCCCACCTAGCAACTAAATATCACTCTAAGTGATGGCGAATATCACTCATGCTCACTTGCTTATCGTTCTTGAGCCATGCACAAGAAAAAATTCTGACCACACGGTGATACAGTGTACTCACCTGTTGGTCTGGAGGCCCATACAGCAGTCCATACTGGGGTAAGACCCCATCCACCAGTCGCTCCAACTCCTCAGAAGTGAAGGCTGGGTCCCTTTCTCCAGTCACACGGGCCATGGTAGGTTCCAGACACAGGTCACAGCAGCACATTCAGTGTAGGTCCTCTCCTATGGAAGGCTAGGAAACAAGTGAGGAATCTGATAGAAAATGTCAGTCACATCCGCGGCGGTGCTTACCGTCACCGAGGGATTGCACTGTGGTTCACAACCGCCTACCGCCACGGCGCACAATGTCAGCAGCATTACCTCACTTCCACCTGTCCCTCCACATAGGACATGCGGACGCTATTTCAGGGAGGTGAACAAGCCTATGGATTAATTCTGCGTCACAGGATATATAGGTACATACTTCACAAATTACACTGTCCCATAACATGTTTGCACATTGTGGACTGCTGTTGTGGCTCCAGTGTTCAGTTTGTGACATCCTCCTCACTCCTTTGTCCATTAGATACCTACCGCTGCGGATGAATAGGAGATGGAGACATACCCTCGTGTACAGATCCCTGGTGGACTTAGCTACACTGGAGGACTGGCACATAAAACTGACCTATAGACTGGACAGGGCCACAATCACAGAGCTGTGTGCCCAAGTGAAGCCTGACCTGATATCTGCTATCTGTCACCCCACTGGGATCCCCCCTTTTGTGCAAGTGCTATCCATTCTCCACTTCCTGGCAACTGGTTCCTTCCAAGTGACAATGGCCTTGGCAGCAGGAATGTCAAAGCCAATGTTCTCAAATGTGCTAACAAGAGTGTTGTCTGCTCTGATAAAACACATGTGCAGCTACTTGCATTCCCCCAGGTTGAGGATTTGGCAACTGTGAAGGCCGGATTCTATGCAATGTGACATATCCCCAATTTAATTGGTGCAATTGATGGAACACATATAGCATTTGCCCCCCCTACCAGAATGAACAGATGTTCTGGAATCGTAAGAGTTTCCACTCCATGAATGTGCAGATGGTGTGCTTGGCGGGACCAGTACATCTCCCAAGTCAATGCTAAGTATCCTGGGTCAGTTCATGATGCCTTCATCCCGAGGAATAGCAGCATCCCAAATGTGATGTCCCAACTAGAGAGGCACAGGGTGTGGCTAATAGGTGAGCCCTGGTTCCCACCTAGTATATGTTGATGTATGCCTATGGTGTTGGCCATATAGGATAGTGTGTGGCTAAACGTTGTCCCTCAATATTTGTAGGTGACTCTGGTTACCCAAACCTATCATGGCTGCTGACACCTGTGAGGAATGCCAGGACAAGGGCAGAAGAACGTTATAATGAGGCACATGGGTGAACCAGAAGAATCATTGAAAGGACCTTTGGCCTCCTGAAGGCCAGGTTCCGCTGCCTCCATCTAACAGGTGGATCCTTGTGCTACTCACCAAATAAGGTCTGCCAGAGAGTAGTGGCATGCTGCATGTTGAACAACTTGGCCCTCAGATGACATGTGCCTTTTCTGCAGAAGTAGACTGGAGATGGCCCTGTGGCAGAAGTGGACCCTGAGGACAGTGAGGATGAGGATGTGGACAACAAAACATCTGTGATCCATCACTACTTCCAATGACACACAGGTGAGACAGTGCAACTTTACATTCCTATGACTTTTCTTGTATTCTGCATGGCATTGGCATACTGACATTTCCCACTTCTTTGCCCACTTACTGTTACCTCTGGATATTCATTTTGCAAATGTTGGTGATTTGACAAATTCTCCTAGTGTGATCACAACAGCTAGCTACCGGGCATTAACTTTATGCTCATTCTATGTACAGTTCATTTGCAATGGTTGTAGCTGTTTCAATCAATACATGTGTGAAATACATGAAATACTCAAAGTCGAATTTTATCCAAGGGTGTTTATTGTAGTGCTAATATATAGAGGGGAATGTGCAATGGGATGGGGTGATGATGGAAGAAAGTCCAGGGTATTGTTCTAGTGTGTTTGTAGCACAGGTGCATTGTCCATAGGGATCTCGTAGAGTGCCTCCTGGAGAGTCGGTTCCCTGGTCCTGTCCTCCACATGGCGCACAGCAGTCCTCCCACTGTCCTTGTTGACCTGTGCCTCTGTCCCCTGAACAGTGTGCCCACTGCCACTGATCCCAAGTCCCTGATTGTCTTGTGTGTGAGGTGTGGCCTGGGGGCCCTGTACAGGTGGGCACACTGCTGATTGATGTGTCCTGGGGACAGATGCTGGGTGGGTGCTGTTGTGTTGATTCCTGATGGGGGAGACTCTGTGGTGGTCTGTGACTAGGCGTGGGTGACTGACTGCCCAGTGGTCCCTGATGGGCCAGGTAGATTGTCCATATCCTGAAGTCCAGAGTTACTGGCATCACAGTGGGTCTCTTCTGTTGGGGGACTGGATAGTGATGGCACCTCCTCTCCAGTGAAATTGGCTCGGGTACCTGTGAGGATATCAATTATGTATTATGCTTCATGTGTATGACATTTGTACATTCCTGGCTTCCCATCTATGGTTGGTGTTGCCCTGCCAGCTTTTACTTGAGCATGTTGGTGTATGGTGGGGTTGTTAATTTCCCTATGCTGTGCATGCTTTAGTGATGAGTGTCCATGCAGGGCTGTGAGGGGTGTCTGTGCATTGGTACAGCATGCAGGGCTTGGCATTAGGATTAGTGTGATGTGATGGTGGAGTGTGTGGGATGGAGGGGAGTGATGGGAGTGGGGGTGAGGGTGTGTGATGGCATGCAGGTATGGGGGGTGATAATTGTTGAAAGTTGACTTACCAGAGTCCGGTCCTCCTCCAACTCCGGCCAGGCCCTCAGGATGCAGTATTGCCAAGACTTGTTCCTCCCTTTCTGTGAGTTGTGGGGGAGGAAGTGGGGGTCCACCGCTAGTCCTCTGTATTGCGAGCTGGTGTTTTGCTGCTATGGAACGTACCTTCCCTGTAGGTTGTTCCACCTCTTCCTGATGTTGCCCCTTGTACTGGGGTTCTGTCCCACGGCATTGACCCTGTCCACGATTCTCCGCCATAGCTCCATCTTCCTTGCTATTGATATCTGCTGCACCTGTGCTCCAAATAGCTGTTGTTCTACCCTGACAATTTAACCATAACCCTTAACTCCTCTTCGGTGAAACTGGGGTGACTTTGTGGTGCCATGGGTGTTATGTGATGTGTGTTGATGAAGGTGTGTTTTGTAATATGTTGGGGTGTGTGATGTGGAGTGCATGAGTGGTGTATTGGTGTGAGTTGTGTGTGTGTCTAGTTGTCGCAGTGGTCTTGGTGTCAGTCTGGTGCAATGATTTGTATTCATAAAGGTTTGTGGGTGATGTGGGTCTGTGTTTTATTGTGATGTGGGTCTGTGGGTGTGGTGTGTGTATGGGTGTCAGGTGTGTGTTGTTCGAATTGTCCTATGTGGTAATGTTTTGTATGTGGGTGTCCATTGTAAGCGGGGCGGTATGTACTGCCAATGGGTTACTGCCATTGAATGTCCGCCATGGTGATTCATGGGTCATAATGTGATGGCCGTTGTTCTGTTGGAGTAACGGTGTGGGTTTCGATACTGCCCATTTATCATTGAACTTTTGTCTGGCGGATTTGTGTATGTGGCTGTATTCTGTTGGATTGGTGTGTGTGTGTCATAATATGGTGAACGGATATCTGCCACCGCGGCAGTAAGTTGGCGGCCGTCAGTGTGGCAGTAAGCCGGAATTACCTCCAGTGTCATAATGAGGGTCATAATGTCTATCTATGTAAATATTTACATGCTGAAGTTGTTTGATATCTCAATGATGTTCTTCCTAAAAGTCCAAAATGTCTAACCACAGGTTATGTGTTCTCCCCATTTTAATTCACCCTCCGGTGCTTTAGGATCCATTTGTGAGCCTACTGGATAGTACTTTTTATGTATGTTATGTCACAACTACATTTCAGCATGAACACTACATAGTCCATCTTACAAGTGAGATGTTTGATAATTTGCAGTTCTTGACCAACCTAACATGTCTGCAGACTTTGCATTTGTTACACTTATAAAAAAAAATCCTTTGGTTTCAACCATACACTGTTATTGCTCCTCCCTGAACATATAAAGGGATTGCAAGGGCCTTTTTATCAAAATCACCACATCACTTCTCAACAGGTGCCAATGTTTTGAAAGCATCTTTCTCACCAAATAGTGATCCCTACTTTAGGTGGTAATAAACCTTACATCTGTACGTCTCATATTTGTTTTCATGGGTTTCTCTTTGAACAATACCTACTCCTGGCTAAGCACTTCCACCCTCTGGGAAGATGTCACCAAAATAATCTCACTGTAACCCCTACAAACTGAATCTGTCTTTCATCTCAACACTGAAGTTTCTGAAGTTAACCTTTGTATTGCACATCGTCCTAGCTCTAATCAATTCTGCATAAGGATTTTTTTTTTCAAGCAATCAGGATGACAACTCGCGGCATGCAACAAGCTGCTCCCAAACGTGGGCTTCCTATGGATGTTTATAACTATTTTATCATCCTTTACATCTATAGATACATTCATAAATTAATTGTAGGTCACACTGATGCTCCTTTTTAGTACCAAATTCAGGCCCTCATTACAACATTGGCGGTAAAAGCCGCTTACCGCCGTGCAGAAGACCGCCAACACACCGCCACGGCCGCGGAATTCCGCCACAGCCATTATGACCCACATCCCGGAACCCGCCAAAATTCAGACACCCACACAAGTCCGCCACACCAAAGGTCAGTGATAAACTGGCGAAAACAAAACCTCCACCATCACGTTAACAGAAATACGCCCACACTATCACAACACACGAATCCACGTGGCGGTCTTTCAACTGTGGTATTGCATTGGTGGTACACACCGCTGCGCTCAAGATACACACACTCTTACGAAACATCCCCACATTGGACAATTCGAAATACACACACCTGATACACATACACACACCACTCCCACACGCCCAATACAATATAAAACACACACCCAGATGACCCACAAACCCCTACGACCACAATTGAGAAAGAAGCACAGAGAGAGACACCACCAGCAAGTCCAACAGCACCCACAGGCAGACAACACCATCACCCACACAACTTCCATGCACCTCACATAACACACTACTACATATCACCACACTTATCACCACACACTCCACCCCACACATCACCTACACCACCCCATGGCACGGCAAAGACACCCCAGGTTCTCGGAGGAGGAGCTCAGGGTCATAGTGGAGAAAATCATCTGGGTAGAGCCACAGCTATTCGGAGCACAGGTGCAGCACATCTCAATAGCAAGGAAGATGGAGCTATGGAGAAGAATAGTGGACAGGGTCAACGCAGTGGGACAGCACCCAAGAAATCGGGAGGACATCAGGAAGAGGTGGAACGACCTACGGGGGAAGGTGCGTTCCGTGGTTTCAAGAAACCACCTGGCGGTTCAGCAGACTTTTGGCGGACCCCCACCTCCTCACCCAAAACTGAAAACATGGGAGGAGCAGGTCCAGGCGATTCTGCATCCTGAGGTCCTCGCAGGAGTAGGTGGAGGAATGGACTCTGGTAAGTCAAATCGTAACTATTACATCCCCCACCCTACCTGCATGCTATCACATACCCCCATCCTCGCCCTCACCCCTATCACACCAACCCCTCACAAATTTACCAATATCACAAACCATACATCCCAACACCAAGCCCTGCATGCAACAACAAAGCATGGACACCCATCACCAAAGCATGCCCACTGCACATACCCATACAACCCCCTAAACCATCATCACACAAGGTCCCACACAGGAATGTCAGCACTGGGGTACACGGTCACCCACCCATTGCACACCATGCCACACACAGATGCAATAATCATGCCTTTCCACCCCTGCAGGACCCCTACCCAACGTCACCAGACAGGAGGCTCCAGACATGTCCACTCCACCCAGAGAAGAGGCTCACAGTGATGACAGCAGCTCTGTCCAACTGGATCTAGATGATCAGCCTGGACCATCAGGGACCTCTGGACAGTCGGTTCCCCTCACACAGGCACAGGCCACCACAGACCTTCCCCCCTCTGGAAACACCAGCACAGCACCCACCCAGCGGGCCCATACCTCCGTCCCCAGGACACATCAATCAGCTGTGTATCCACCACCCCAACAACAACAGGGGCCTGGGGGCAGTGGCAGTGAGCACACGGTCCAGGGGATGGAGGCACAGGAACACAGGGGAACTGGGAGGGCTGCCGTGTGACAGGGGCGGACAGGCCGAGGGAACCCACTCTTCACGAGGCCCTCTCCTCCATCATGGGAGCATACCACCACTCCCAGGAGACGATGGCAACGGTACTGGCCAAGTTTCAGGAGACCCAGCGGCTGCAGGAGGAACAGTATTTGGGGTTCAGGGAGGAACTCGGAGAACCATCAGCTCCACCCTGGACACCATTGTAGGGGTGCTGAAGGAAGTACTCAACACCAGGATGGACACTGTGGCACTCGAAGGGGCCCCTGACACTAGCATGAACAACGAACTGCCCACCACCTCCGCCGGCGCTAGTGGACAGGATGCCCCGCCACAGGACCACCAAACCAGCATCCCACCACCTGCAGCGGGAGAACCACCCCGCAAACAGTCCCTGAGATCCAGGAACAAGACAGAGCACGATGCCAAGACCCCCGCCGAGAAATGAGACCACCCTGATTGTCATCCCACTGTCCCACTTTGTCACCCTGTCCATAATTAAACTGCCCCAGCTCCACTTCCTATGCCCATATGGGCAATGCACCTGTGAGACTAATAGACTGGACTCTGCCATGGACATTACTCCGCCTTCACCCCTCACCATTTCACTACCCCCTCCAATATTTAGCATTTAAATAAACACACCTGAAGCACAAAATGATCTTGAGTCTGTCTGTGATTTCGAAATACTGTATTTACAATTACAGTGACAAAATGTTCTTGAAATAGTAATGTCAGCATACCTATGTCACACAGCTCTAGTCCATGAGGAATTTAAGCAGATGGCACACAGTGGGACCCACACCTGTGAAACCGTAAGGGAAAGTGACAACTCAGTGACCATACACTGGGTGAAAACGACAGACAGGATAGAGGTAGTATTGTAAAAGTACATGTAGTATGCAGGAATGTATTCTCACCTGTGTTTCAATGGAAATATTGCTGGATCACTGAGTCCCTGTTCTGCATGTCTTCTTCCTCTGCTTCCTCCTCATCACTGTCCACAGGCTCCACAGCTGCCACACCACCGCCATCTGGACCATCCTCCTGCAGAAAAGGCACCTGTCGTCGCAAAGCCAAGTTGTGAAGCATACAGCAGGCCACGATGATCTGGCACACCTTCTTTGGTTAGTAGAATACGGAACCACCTGTCATATGGAGGCACCGGAACCTGGCCTTCAGGAGGCCGAAGGTCCGCTCTATAATCCTCCTAGTTCGCCCATGGGCCTCATTGTAGCGTTCCTCTGCCCTTGTCCTGGGATTCCTCACTTGGGTCAGTAGCCATGACAGGTTGGGGTAACCAGAGTCACCTGCAAATGGCGAGGGACAACTGTTAGACACACACTAACCTGGAGGGATAACCCCAGACAACCATTCCCACTGTCTTGCTTCTAGGGGCTCACCTAATAGCCACACATGGTGCCTCTGGAGTTGCCCCATCACATAAGGGATGCTGCTATTCCTCAGGATGTAGGCGTCATGCACTGAGCCAGGGAACATGTCATTCACATGGGAGATGTACTGGTTGGCCAAACATACCATCTGTACATTCATAGAATAATAACTCTTCCGGTTTCTGTACACCTGTTCACTCCTGTGGGGGGGGGGACCAAAGCCACAGGGGTTTCATCAATGGCACCTACGATGTTGGGGATATGTCCCAGGGCATAGAAATCACCTTTCACTGTAGGCAAATCCTCCACCTGAGGGAAAACGATGTAGCTCAACATGTGTTTCAGAAGGGCAGACAACACTCGGGACAATATGTTGGAAAACATAGGCTGGGACATCCCTGGTGCTATGGCCACTGTTGTTTGAAAAGACCCACTTGCAAGGAAATGGAGCACTGACAGCACCTGCACTTGAGGGGGGATTCTTGTGGGATGACGGATTGCTGACATCAGGTCTGGCTCCAACTGGGTACACAGGTCAAACCTGTAGGTGATGATCAAATGTCGCTCCTCCATTGTCGACAGGTCCACCAACGGTCGGTACACCGAAGGATGCCGCCATCTCCTCACATGTCCCAGCGGACGGTGCCTATGAAGGACAACAGCGAGCACAGAGTCAAACAACTCAGAGGTATGTACCCACAGTTTACACAGAACACCAATCATACACAAAAGGTGGCCTGTATGTGTGTTGAGACTAGGCCTAGGAATGTGTGACGCAGTTTAAAATGAGACCATGTGGGCCCCTAAAATGGCGGCTGCCTGACCTCTAAAGTGGGACAATGGGATGTGAGGTAACTGCGCTGGCGTTGTACGCTGTCGCGGTAGGCGGTCGGAGACTGCAGCGCAATGCTGCATTGGTTAACATTGGACCCTATGGGTCCCAGGAGCCAATGACGATGTACGCCAGTGGTGATGGTAAGCACCGCTGCGGACGTGACCACCGCCGACGTGATAGCCATTTTCTATCTGTTCATTCACTTGATGCCTGATCTTCGACAGGAGAAGAACTACACTGCAAGTGCTGCTGTGACCTCAGTCTGGAAGAGACAATGGCTCGTGCGTCTGGGGAAAGGGCCCCTGCCTTCACATCGGAGGAGTTGGAGAAGCTTGTTGATGGGGTCCTCCCCCAGTACATGCTACTCTACGGTCCTCCAGACAAACAGGTAAGTACACAGGGAGCATGTTGTATGGGCAATGCCTGTGTGGAGAGGGCTGGATGTAAGAAGGAAGGGGGCAGAGTGCTGCATGCATGAAAGACAGTGGGTGCATGTGCCACATGGCTAGGGTAGGGATGGGGGCCCCTCACTTTGACGGTGCAGTTGGTAATGACTTCTCTTCTTCCCCTGTACATTTCATGTAGGTCAGCGCCCACCAGAAGAAGGACATTTGGCGGGCCATTCTTCTGTGGAGAAGTGTGGCACAATGGTTAGAGCGGCAGACCCTGAAACAGAGATCTGGCTCAAGACCAGGGTTCAAGTCCCGCTTTGGCAGGTCTTGGGCTCAATTCCCTTGGACCAGATAATTCTCGCCTCAGTGCCTAATCTAATTAATGGGTCCCACTCTGCAACTCTGGGCAATAGCTTGCTTAATCTCCACAACGGCCCCAACAGCGCTTGGATGCCTGGGGATGCCCAGGAGTGGGCACCTCACAGGGAAAAGCCAGGAGGGGTTCCATAGCGGTATGAGTACAGCGCCTTGAGACCCTAACGGGTGAGTAGTGCGCTATACAAGTGCAAAGTTTACAGTTTACAGGACGTCCGGACCCTGGGGGTCCACCAGAGACTGAGCACCCACTGCTGGAAAAGATGGGAGGACATTCGCTGCTGGAGCAAGAAGACGGTGGAGGCTCAGCTGGGGATGGCCTCCCAACGTGGGAGGGGTGCCTGTCGCCCCATGACCCCCCCTGATGTTCCGGATCCTGGCGGTGGCCTACCCGGAGTTGGATGGGCGCTTGACGGCATCACAGCAGACACAAGGGGGTGAGTATAACCTCATTCTGCTGACATTGCGCGCAGTGGAGGGACTGGCTGAGGGAGGGGGGCTGTGGGTGTAATATGTAGGCTATGCCCCTCTGTAATGCAGGCCATGTGGCATTCTACTCCACTGCAGTGTTGTGCCAAGTACAGGTATACATGCCACTGTGGCATCCATATGTACAGATGTCCACCATAGCCATGTAGGCCAGATCCCAGAAATTGTATCTGTAGAGGCCAGGAGCACGGCATAGTGCAGGGGGCTGCTGTGTCTGTATTGTCCACCAATGGTAGCGGTATGCCATGCACTCAACCTGTCTTTCTTCTGTCTTCCCCCACCCCTTTTTGTGCTCTCCCTGTTCTTTTGTGCATCAGCATCATCAGGCGGAGGTACAGTGGCACCGGAGCACGAGGGAGTTGCATCCCACATGGCCATGGCAAAGGACCGCTGAACAGTCCAGAACTGCCATGGCAAAGCACCGCTGAACAGGGCAAGCACCGCCATGGCAAAGCACCGCTGAACAGTCCAGAACCGCCATAGCAAAGCACAGCTGAACAGTCCAGAACCGCCATGGTATAGCACCACTGAACTGTCCAGAACCGCCATGGCAAAGCACCGCTGAACAGTCCAGAACCGCCATGGCATAGCACCGCTGAACAGTCCAAAACCGCCATGGCAAAGCACCGCTGAACAGTCCAGAACCGCCATGGCAAAGCACCGCTGAACAGGGCAAGCACTGCTGAACAGGGCATGCACCACTGAACAGGGCAAGCACAGCTGAAGAAGAAAAAGACCGCCACATCAAGCATCGTTATCCCATGTGCAGCTGGGACAGTGATGGGACAGGAACTGTCACGGGGAGACTAATCCAGTCTGAGCACCAGTCCCCCTCCAGAACCAGTGGAGACATGCATCCACTCTGTCTGTCCTGCACAGGATGAAGCACTCTGGGCACCAGTCCCCCTCCAGAACCAGTGGAGACATGCATCCACTCTGTCTGTCCTGCACAGGATGAAGCACTCTGGGCACCAGTCCCCCTCCAGAACCAGTGGAGACATGCATCCACTCTGTCTGTCCTGCACAGGATGAAGCACTCTGGGCACAAGTCCCCCTCCAGAACCAGTGGAGACATGCATCCACTCTGTCTGTCCTGCACAGGGTGAAGCACTCTGGGCACCAGTCCCCCTCCAGAACCAGTGGAGACATGCATCCACTCTGTCTGTCCTGCACAGGATGAAGCACTCTGGGCACCAGTCCCCCTCCAGAACCGTGGAGACATGCATCTACTCTGTCTGTCCTGCACAGGATGAAGCACTCTGGGCACCAGACCCCCTCCAGAACCAGTGGAGACATGCATTCACTCTGTCTGTCCTGCACAGGATGAAGCACTCTGGGCACCAGTCCCCCTCCAGAACCAGTGGAGGCTGTTATCTACTTGAGAGACTGTGGCTTTGCAATCCCCAGGATGGTCCAGTGGGCAAACCACCCACTGTAGAGACTTGAGAGACTGTGGCTTTGCACTTCCCAAGATACATCAATGGGCATGGAGTCCCGTCGTGGATCTGGCTTTGCACTCATCCGGCTGAGGTGCCCCCCCATTCCCTTCCACCTGAGGTGCCTGTTGTATTTCTCTCTGATGCCCCGCCAGTGTTCTCTCCTTTTGTGGACAGGTATCTTGTGTGGGCCTCGCCCATGCATTTTTGGACTAGTGGTGCACGGACATTGATATGTGCATATCTGCACTACTTCTCGTTATGTATATATTTTTGAATGGTTTTATGATATATCTGTATATATTTGAAACATGTATATTGATACATTACAATGTTTGAACTGATTTTGTTTTGTCTTTGCATTCTTCCGGGGGGGTTGTGGGTTGTTACTGTGATGTTTGTAAATGCATTAGTGTGTGTGTGTTGTAATGTGCGAGGGCGGGGGCGGGGGTGTTGCGTGTGTGTCCCCCTGACTTTTGCCTCCCCCTCCCTTATGTCGTAGGTGCAGTACTCACCGTTGTCTTCGCAGGCACCGGCGTTGGTCTTCGTAGATGAGTAGGAATACAAGGGCCGGTAGGATTTGTAATTCCGGCTCCATGGTGTCCTCCTTCCTCGTGGGATGTGTTCAGGTGAGCGTTTTCCCATTGCAGAAACGGTTTTTATCCACGGTGAAACCGCCCCGGAAAAGGTGGCGGATTGGCGGGTTGTGATACTATGGGCGGTACATTGTCTTCCGCCTGTCTGTTGGCATGACCACTGCGCTGCTTGTCTGTACCGCCGTGGCGGGCGGTGTGTTAAAGTGGCTGTCTTTGTTGGCGGTTTCCGCCAGGGTCATGATTCCCTTTTTTTGTCCGTCGGACTGTTTGCGGTATTACCGCCACTTTAACACCATCCGCCAGGGTTGTAATGACCCCCAAGGTTCTTTCGGGATATGTCTTAGTGGTGAAATAACCAAGTGACCACACATCAAGGATGCAAACCGTGTCAAAAATTCAAAGCTGTAATACAGAATGATTACAATGGAATACAGGAACATGATATGTCCTGATCCTATAATAGGAACTACTATGTTAATACACAGCCACATACTTCTACTACTAACAGTAACAAAAAACAGGAGACAAATAAGAATGCTTGCATCTACATCAAAGTCCCCAGCTGAAAAGCAATGTACTAAAACAAGGGACCATTTATATTTGGTGAATAATAAGTCGAAGGTTTATGCATATTGGGGCTGTCCCCTACAGTCCCATAACTGGTAACTTACCCAGCACAGAAATGTGCCCCGATAGAAAGCAAAGTTAAATTACTTTCATGTGATCATGTCCTAGAGCCATTATCTAAAGAGGATCCCAGAGCAAAAACAAATGCACATACAGTGCAAATAAACCTATACTTGTAATAATCAGTATGACTCTTATGTGGTTATCGTTAAATGAGAGTCTCAGGAAGTACACTGCATAGTGAGTGCCCGGAGCTTATCAAACAATACAACAAAAATTACCAAAAGAAAGAAATGTGAAAATGCTGTGGGTACAGTGCACTTCATATATGGCTCAATAGTAAATAAGTACAATAAAACACCAAAAGAACAGCTAAACCCATAATATTTACCGTGCACTGCTCAATCGGCAAGCAATGTGGCTGCATTGCAAGATCCCAGTTTGACTTGAGCAACTGGCGGACGTAAATAGACACACTAGTGCTATCAAAACTAAGAAAGGACAACAAAGTCTGGTACCAGTACTGTGACGAAACAAGGCCACCAAATTGCTGTGTCTATATTATCCACATCACAACTCCTGCACCACAAAAGTAAGAAGCACATTTTTACTATAAGAAACCCAAAGGAAACAGAGCCACTGGAGATGAGATACATGGACCCTGGGCTACAAAGTAATACACTAATGGCCAAATGTAGTGTCCATGATGTTAAGGTCAAATGTAATTGAAAAGAAGGAAACAACCACTGACAGTAAAGCACATGCTCCTGGAGAACACATACGCAAATGTTATCCTAGCCTAGTTAAATACTGGGTATCAAACCATATATAAGTGTATCATAGTATACATAGGTTGAGGCAACAGTCTCTTTAAGAAGCTTGCAGCAGTACCCAGTGTGTAGGGAGTAAAGAATAAACATAGGGAACAACAAAGGTCAGGCCAAAGAGGTACAGTTGAATGGACAGAGGTACACATATAAGCTGAGGCATAGTTGTAGCATATTAGCAACATGGAAACACAGCCTCCCTAATTGGATATAGCATGATAAGCAACACACAGTGTGAACAAAACATGAAAACAAATAAAGAAATAAGGTAACAAAAGAAAAATAATATCTCCCATGTTCTTACTGAAATGGCCATGAACATAAATGAAAACATGATACATACGAGGCTATGATGTAACAGGCTATTATAAAGTGTTACATAACAAATGGGCCCCAGTAACATCCAAGTTGTCTCTCATCAAGCACAACAGTTAAACATGGCCATAAAGGGCCCAAGCAATGCAAATGTAGGACATGCAGTAAACCATAGGTCACCAAACAGACAATAGTCCAAAAAAGCATGAAGTTCTCTATCCTAATTGAGTCCCTTGCCAGCAGCCAACTTTTGATGAGGTACAAAATGAGGGGTTGAAGGAGGAACACCCGAAATCTGCCTGCATACTCTACTCTCCTCAGCCTGCACCCTACTACTATCGCTATAACCCAAACCCCAAATCCATAAGTCAGGGAGGAGAGACACTTCTTCCTGTAGTTCTCCAGTATGGGAACAATAGGCTTTTCACCTAGGGTTGCAGCTAATAAAAAGATAGAACCAACTGGACATGAGGGCCGACTTATTTTGCTCCACATAAAGGGGGTCAAAGTGCATGCTTCATCAAACATCAATCCAAGGTGAAGGAACAGGCTCACTCTCTCAATTAGTTTACCCCAATACATATTGATCATGCTTTACTGTTCTTGGGTCACAAACTATTATAAATGTCTTTGTGAGATTAGTCAATAAGTCTAGTTTTTCCATAAAACTCATGAAGCTAGAGATCAGCAGCGTTAGACCATTAGCAGACCTAACAGGCAGCATAGCATCACCCACATAAAGGAGTGGTGGCATGGGTTTATGTGTAACCATGGGACAAGGCCCCCAAATTAACAAGGGTTGTTTCAAGATCATTTGTGTATAACAAAAATAGCATTGGGGCAAGTACGGAACCCTGCAGTACACCTTGATTAACTAGCAAAGCGGACAAGCACTCCTCATTTTCCAGATACACCTTTAAATCACAATGGAGATGATCCACAAAAGCAAACATACCTGCTTCCAAACCCAGGTAAGTTATTTATATCCCACAATTTGGAACAATTTACACAGTCAAAGGCGCTTGATACATCCATAAACATTAGCTGTATGGAGCTGCCCTTAGCATACTTATATTTAGAAACAAGTTGATGGAGGTTTAGGCTCTGTTCAATAGTGCCAAGGCCTTTCCTAAAGCTGGACTGGCCTTGGGAGTAATAATGTTTCTCTCTGAGGTCCACTCGGGCAAGTGGTCCAAAATGACAAAATTTCAGACCCAACTATTTTAGTGGCAGAATCAACAAAAGAAATTGTCTTGTAACATTTAGGATTGTGCATTTTACCCTTTTGTAAAAACTGAAACACTAATGGATTTACTCCAAGATAGGGGGTCGCCAACCATGCACGCAGAATTAAAGACATTAATAGGAAGTGCTCTCTAAAAACCTGGATTTGCATTAAATATGACCATACGTACCCCATACAGTCTTGGAGCTTTTTTTAAGGGACTGTTGTTAATGACCTTGAAGACTTCCTTAACAGTAGCACACGAAGGTCATGGTTAGTCCTTCAGCCATTACGCAATGCAAGGGGTGCTTGAATAGTTTATTTTACTGACGTTCTCTATCCATATATCAGGTTCTATGTGGTCACTAAGGGACTCATTATGACTGCCACACACATGGTGACGGAGGGGCTGCCGCACTCCTGGCAGTCCCACCACCACATTATGAACCTTACAGGCGGGACCGCCGTCACTACCAGGAATGTGGGTCCCAATGATTAGACAGCAATCTGAGTTGTGGTCAACCATGGGGGTGCTGAACTCAGGACCTTCATTCTGATGATAACTCAGCTCTCTGCCAGCCTTTCCCTGGTGCTCATCCTGCCATGGAAAGGCTGGTGGAAAGCCAGTGCCGGGGTGCCCTGCAATGACCATGCCAATGCATGGGCAGTGCATGGGTCCCCTGCCCAGCACACTCGGAAAGCACGCTGTCTCCTTTGCAGACAGTGTGCTTTCCAAGTCTGCTGGGGTGCCACGGTGTGCAAGGCCAATACCGTAGCACTGTTACCACCAGTCAACCTGGTGGGAATGTCATCGAACAATGTTCCCGCTGGTCAGCCCGGTGGGAACATTGTAATACGACTGGAGGAGACCACCAATGTCTTAATGAGGCCTTAAGTCAGTGGAATCTCCAGCGGAAAAAAATAGCTTGGAATGATTTCCAAAAGGCCTGCGTCTCCTCGGGCTGGCATGTAACTAATACGTTGACCCACCTCTCAACTCTGATATCTGTCTTCTTGTTTCTTAGGGCCAGATTATAAGCCTTTCTGCAGGCACTGACTAACCACTGATCCATGGGAATCTGCTTCAATGCCCAAAGCAACCTGTCGTTAGCTATGCTGCATGCTTTGTCAAACCACAACTTTGTATTACTAGTCTTGGCTTATATCGGCTTCAACAGTATATCCCTAATACGCCTAGATAGGTCAGTGAAGCTAGTTAGAACTTCAGAGGGTCCTGACAACCTGGACGTACACCCTGTCACCAGGTCACCAGTCTTGCTAATTAACTGATCCGGAACTGTGTTCATGTCTGCAGAGTGCCAAACTAGCCTGCTTCCTGCATCTTTGATAACCAATTGATGCATTTGCCCCTTGTTGGAACTTTTCCCTGTTTTGATGGCAATAGTAAGGGCTAAGGGTTTATGATCACTATACGCTATAGAGAGACTCCTCTCATCTGAGATGAAGAGATTCATGCTCCGAGAGACACAGACATAGGGCCTGACTGAGAAGTTGGCTTTATAGCCTATGGCATTTAGATTTTGACAGACAGGATATCATCACCGTTGTAATGGAGTAGACCATCCATCATGTTCTAAATCGAGCCCAAAGTCTACTACCTACCCACTCGCTCTTCCAATGTAGATTAGAATGCTAGTAGATGCCAGAGCAGGCACTTTCCAAGCCATATGATAACAAAAATGCATAAAGTAACCACCCTCTCAAATCCATGACATCCTAATCTATATAACTGAGGTCATCTAAATGTGGTGTAAATGTTACAGATGAAATAGAGGGCAAAGTTACGTTAAAATTGCCAGCCAGTATTAAAGACAGCAGACCGTGCCATTGGCCATGGTTCACTACTAACTCTTCTACCAGAGAGAATAACCCACACATATCCAATTATCCATACCAGAGAACTCATTATTGTAGAAATTAACCATTAGAACCCCAGGATCAGGGCCCCACCTTATATCAAATACCTGGATATATTCACTTCAATTGGTAATTGGGTTAGTTTGCTGCCAATAATACTTTAAACCATGCAACCAAACACCCCTTTGCTCACCCCATAGTGAAAGGAGATGCAGTAAGCTTAAAACAGATATACCCATCAAAGCAAATATCCTCCTGTGCCCATGTCTCCTGAAAGAAGACAATATCATAAGCTCTAACAAGGCTAATCTAGTCATCAATGTATAATTTTGAGGCCAAGGCAGCAGAGTTCCAACAAAGAAACTGAAGATCAGTTTTATCTGTGATTACATCCTTGTGGGTGGAAGATGACACTTGCTCAATCAGGCTAATCCCAAGTACTGAGCCAAGGGCATGTAAGGACAGCCAGACATGGGAGGGGGCTCTGTTGATATGTCAAAAGGCCCAGGGGAGTTCCGCCTTGGGAAAGAAGGTATTATAGGTGTGACTGTCAATTGGGGAGTGTCCTCATAAAAGGTGACTTTGGTAGCTGATACCGTTCTAGAGACACACCAGGGCTAGGTCCAACAAGCACAACTATGAATCCATGCTCCATTTTAATTGAAACAAAACAAACCCACCACTTGGTGATGTTATGGACTTTTTCAGGAGAAAGGGATGCCAAACTAGAGGAGCACAACATATAAATAAGTTAGTGTGTGTGAATGATGTACCAAAGTTTGATGAAGAGTCAGTGCTGTCATTCATTGACCAACATGTAACTTGTGAGCTTCCAGAAGGGACTCAGAAATGAACTCTTAGGCAACAAGTCTTGCTATTTCAGTCTCATAAATGTGGCAAATATTGTCAACAGAGATACAGAGCAAAAGGGAAAAACTACACTCGTTGTTGCTTTGGATTTACCAAGCCCGTAATTTCCAAAGAAAGAGTGAAACAGTTTTATGTCTGCAGTCAGACACACTTACTGGGAAATCACTCAAACATACATATAACCTGAAAAGAAGTGAAGCTTCAAAACTTATCAATGCCTACAGTTCATTAGTCCTATCTCTGTAAAATGTCAACATGGATATTCAGTCTGTAACAGACAATTCTATCGGTGTAGCTCGATATATCACTTCTTATATAAAAAAAGTCAAAAAAGGCTGAAATGGAATATGTATGGGAAGAGACAGGAGCAGAAATGTTTTTAAGCAAAAAGCGTTACAGTTTGAGTTTAAAGGTGCTCTCACGTAGGGATTATTGGATCTTATGAAGCTCAGTTCTTCAAGCTTATGCAGGATGTCCAAACCACTCATTTGGGCTAGTTTAGACCTGCAATCAACATGAACACGTGTTGAAAGCATTTCCTGAAATGTAGTATCTTGCTCAATTTGATACAGAAAATGCTGAGCTCCTTAAAATAGATATGTTGGAATCTTATTACCCTAATTGGAATTCCTATCTAGAAAACCTATGTATGTCTGAAGTACAGCAGTACTACACATACAGACATAGCATAGATGAAAACATTGAGCAAGGAATGTTTGGGGCACCTGACTGTAAATGGTGTTTAGTGAGACATTCAAAACCAAGTCTCATTATTCATAGTAAATTGAACTGTCACGCAGGTGAGAAAAGAAAATTATTTTACCTGCCTCTTTTGCAACTTTTCGAACCTTGGAGTTCTAAAATGTCATTAGAAAGCATTGGAAATGTTAACAAATGGTTACAGTTTCAGTGCGCTGTGTTGACACAAAATATGAGACAGGCAGCAAATGGAGTATGGGAATACATTAAAAGACATGAGAGTATGAATAATTGGCAAACAAGTTAAGAAAGATGTTGCTTCTAACATGGTTAGATCGCTATACCCACTTATCAAGTCACTGGCTTCTATAATGCAACAACCTATGAAAACTCAGAAACAGATTGTGCGTGATGCCAAAACTGGACAAGTGTGAACAATATAACTTAGAAATGTTTCACTTAGAAAAAAAGAAGATTATGCATCTAACAAGTATAGATAAAATGGAACATCAAGGTTTAAACTTAGTACTATGTCAATCAGTGGTAAAGAAACTAGAATCACTCGAGAAACCAGTTTCACATACTGCTAGTTTAGAAAATACTCTAAACCTCTGTAAAATTGTAGGCTAATTTTGTGATGAAAAGTTAATGTTGAGGAGGGATCAGTGAATGGTGAAATGAGGAGCATAATATACTTAATAACATATACCAACAAAACAGGTTATAAATATATTTTTATTAAATTCAACAAAATTGAGTTAGGAAAACAAATCGAAAGGTTCACTGCCAGAATTCTCTTGGTTAAAGATGTGTATGTGAAAACAATAGCTTCCTCTGTGTTTAGCATATGCTGCCACCAGTCACAAATCTCAAAGATTAAGGACCTCACTACGAGTTTGGTGGTGTGACGGTAAGATCGCTGTGGTGACAGCTGCCAAAAGATCGCCTTGTTAGCGGTCATACAGACCTCCATATTACACAGACAGGACCACCTAAACTCAACAAAAATTCCGACACCACCATGACTCTGGAGGGTGGAAAAGAGGCGGTTCCACCACCAGCACCACCAGCCTGCCAAAAATCCTTCAACTCAATTACAACCCACAATTCATGATAGCGGGTCTCCGGTGCCACAAAACCAATGGGAGGTGCAAACCACAGTTATTGGTGGTCTATACAGTAATACACTGGACCACATTTGATAGTTTGAATTCCACACACCTAACACACATCAAGAGACCCAACACACCTGCAAACTGCACTATTAAGCACACCCCTTCACACCCCACAATCCTTTGCCTCAAAAACACCAAACACAGCAAGATAAAGACCGCATAAAGAAATTAGGGACCATAGACTAGGCACCCCGTAGCACTCCAAATACCACTCATCTCATACCTGTACATCAGACACATCATATATTTTTTTGCCTCACAATAGACAACACCCATCACCCACTCACAATACAGCACTCACACCTCATCACCCATTTTTTAAAACTTTTCATGTCATCCACCACTACCATGTCCTGACAAAAACATCCCTGCTTCAGAATAGAGTTGTATCTATTTGGAGCTCAAGTCCAACAAACCTCTCTTACCAGTAAAATGGAGACGATGCAAAAAATAGTCAACAGGGTAAATCCTGCAGGCAGCTATCCGCACACAAGGTAGAACATCAGTAAGAGGTGGAACAGCCTCAGGGGGATGGTACATTCCATAGCCGCCAGGGACCAGCTAGTTGTCCTTAAGACTGGTGCGGGGCCCCCACCTCTTGCACCAATGTTCACACAATGGGAGGAGAAGGTCTTGGACATCCTGCATCATGAGGGCTTGGCATGAATTCCTGGGGGTGTGGAGTCTGGTAAGTCACAACAATGAAAATGGTCCCTAGAGGTCTGTCTTGCATGCTCACTGATTACCTTCTGACAATTTAACAGCCAATACACTCACCACCCCGTGTCCAAATGTCCAAATAAACCTCTCTGGCATACCACATGTCAACTAAACTTACCTGGGGGCAGAGCGTCTGTGTATGGTGTGAGTAGCACCGGGACTGGCAGCACTACAACTCCCAGCAGGCACTGTTCTACCATTAAGAAAACCAGAACAGTGTACCATAGTGAAAATAGCCTTGCATGTCAACTACACAATTGTCCACAATTTTACAGTCTAGGGCAATGACATCAATGCTATGGACATCTACCAATACAATACTACCAATACACAGCTACATTTGTGTCCTCTGCTAAAATGGCCATTTTACCTCCCATCGCCCTTTGAAAGATACTCACATGGGGGGAACACACATATCTGCAGTGTGATTTACTAGATACTACCTGTTAAGCTAATCTGATATCCTGTAGAAAGGTACATGATATAAGAATTCCCTGTGTCCCATACACTGTAACCAGGATTTGAAAGCAGGTGTCACTGTCATATCAGGGGATCAGACAGAGCCTTTCTGTACATGTCTCAAAGCATATATACCTGTCAAAGTTTGATACCATATGTTGCATAACAGTGTGTTCCACGTCTACAACAGGTCACCTCCCCATTGTGACCATCGAGAGGACACCTGAGAAAGCCACTTCCCCTTGGATGAAGCCCTCAATGAGGTCAACACCCCTTGATGTGAGGACATTGAGGATGAATGGCCCATCTGGGACACCTGATCAGTCTATAACTGTCAGCCTCACCCTGCCCACATCGACCCCTCTCAGCCCTGTTGCATCTACATTCCAATCAACCATTCACCCCAAACCTGTGTTCCAAGGACAGATACAATCATCATGTATCTCCCCACTACAGGTACCAAAGTCATCACTAGAAAACACTGACAATGAAGGACCTAGCACCAGTAGGAGCGGGTAAACTGTGCTAAGGGCACAGGCATGCAGTGTAGGGTGCCTGGGAGGGATGGTGTGGGCCAGCGGATTGAGGCTCTTACGGATACAACTGGCCAGGACACCATCTCTAAAGTCTTGGGAGCTTACCAACAGTCCTAAGGCATGATGGGCCAGGTACTTGCCATGATGGGGGAGCTAAAGCAGCTACAGAGGGTCAACCACCTGCCTGTGACACAATTCAGAATTGACCACATGAGGATGACCTTGTGAAGGAATCTGCAAAGTCAAAAAGGTATAGGCAGGTGACCTATGAAGACATGTCCTAAATACAATTGTGACACTGATTGTGCAGTGTGACAAACATTAATAAAGGAGATGATCATGATAGTCACAACTCTAATTACAAATTTGCATGCACACTTGAGCTATGTACTGCTAACTGCTGGCTCCCCTTCAGCTGGTATATATGGGATCTGACGTCTTTGGGTGAGGTTGTGGAGCATGCAGGTAGTAACAATGATGTGACACACTTTGGCAGGCTCCACCAGACTTATCAATGCAATTAATTATAGCCTTTAATAGCCTAAAAGTCTGCTCCATGTCCTTTCGTGGGCTTCATTGAAGTGAACCTCCCCTGGTGTGTTTGGGTACCTCACTGGTGTCAACAACCAGGACGCCAGAACCCCTGTAAAGAATTTATACATTTGTGCAAACATAAATCTTACATTTGACAGCAGATATAAGATACTTACACACATCATATATATGACTTACCAACAAGCCAACTCCTTGCTGTGTACTGTTGTGTCATCAGCAGTGGGATATTGCTGTTCCATATTATGAAGGCATCATGAACCTCCACTGGGTACTTTGCACATAATGTAGAGGTCTGCTAAACAGACTAATTGAACATTTATGGAATGGAAGTTATTCCTGTTCTGATGCACCTGTTCATTGCCATGTGGGATAACCAATGCTACATGTGCTACATCAATGGCTCCCACCACATGTGGGATGTGTGTCAAAGCATAAAAATCATCCTTCACATGGGCCTAATCTTCATTTTGCGGAAATCAGATGTAGCTGTCCAAGTGTTTCAACAGTGCCAAGAGGACATCCATCAAGACCAAACTGAACATAGGCTGTGACATCCACGCCGTTAAGGCCACAGTTTTTCAAAAGAAACCCGTGACTAGGAAGTGCAGCACTGATATGACTTGTACAATGGGTGGAATGCTATTGAGATGACAAATAGTTTTAAAACACACAAGGGACAACCCACAGGTAGTAAGGGATCAGGGGCAAGTATTTTATGAAGGAACAAGGGTCCCTTAGATAAAAGGACTATAGATTGAAATACCACATAGAATCACAATTAAGTCTATGGAAAACATGCAATAAATCAGTATACTTATTCCAAACAAAAGTAAGAAAACAGTTTAGCGGAAAACAAAAACATATTGGAAAGCACAAATCATAACTGCTCAGTCATACCCCATGTGACAGAAAGTCCAGTTAAAGTCACAATTTTACAGTACTGCTTCTCATGTCAAAAGATATATTATTGTATAGGGTTCAAGTACTAAATGTCAACAATGTTTCGATCCCTTATTTGATTGTTCGGATCATCAGCAGGACATACAAATTATGCCTGTGATGCACATAAGTAGTCTCTGACTATATAACCAAGAGCAAGGAAAGAAAAAAAGGAGAAAAAAAATGAAAAAATGTTGAGAGAGAAAAAAGAAAAAAGGAAGTGATCAGATACTGCTATATGTCAAAAATATAATGTAAATGTGCTGCCACACCATGCATCACATGTGAGAAAGATTCGCAATGCAGTGTCTCATGTGGGACCAACACTCAGATCAGGATGATAACTGAAGTTAGTAAACCACTGAATGTGTCCTAGAATAGTAAGGAATCGGGACCAATGCATATAGTCACCAGTGTCACAAAAATAGTGTGCCCAATCAGTCCTTAAAAAACTCTGTGGGTACACTAATGCAAGGTTATGTGCCATGAAGCTTTGAAGTCATTCCATGCCTAAGCAAACTAATCACTGAGTGAGCAGCGCAGCAGGTGAGTTCTTATGGTACATCCCACCAGAATAAACCTTTGTAGGGACATCTGTCAATTAAGAAGTCCTCAATTAATCAACCATAGTTATGATCCTCAATCAAGGCCCTCAATGGGCAATTAGCTGTAACTACTGGAACCCAAAAAACAAATGACTACAAAATTTTCAGCAATAGAAGAAATTATGCAGCATGAGAGTTACAAACTGACCTTAGGGCAAAACAAGTTACCCGATGTCCCCATCGGAACCAACAGATTCTAGAAAATAGCAGTGCAAACCAATTATTACATGCAATATAATTGGCATTTTATAAACCTTGTTAGCAGCTTTATCACTCACCTCAACAGCATAAAGTGTACCCATGTACCAGCATGCAAGTGAATTATTGGCAAAGAAAGCCTAGAGCCAAAAGCAGTCATACATTGTGCACCCAGTGTTTGTAGGCCAGGGACTGACTTTAAGTAAGAATGGCGGCCATTTTGAGGATAATGTGATTAAAAAGTTAAGAAAATATGTCCACCATCTTGGAAAGGAAGTTTCCTCTATACCAGGTCAAACCAGTTACTTGTCATTGTGATAGAATCAGTGTTAGATAGCCAAATAAAAGCTACTATATGTACGCATATGCCAGCATGCAAGGGAAAAGAACGCCTGGTGCCCAAAGCAGACACAATAGCATGCCCAGAGATTATAAACCAGGGAGTGCATTTATGTTAGAGTGTGAGCCACTTTGAAGAAAATGGAAAAACAAATAGGAGAAAGCATACGGGCCATCTTAGAAGGGACTATTTATTCATTTCAGGAAGTGGCATACGTATGGACAAATATTGAATTAACGATTCCTCAGAACTCCAGTTATAGAGTTGGATGACATAACCCACACAGAACATTTCAAAGCAAGACATGCTAAAAATACAGAGGAATGACAATCGCATTAAATGGCAATAGCATAAGTGATTAGTAAGAAAAACAATGAATAGCATGTTTGATATCTTACAGATCTAATACCATCACAGGCTATGACCCAAAAATATATGTATACAGAAACCCATAACATACTTACAATGAACAATTCAGAAGGTACCAACCATTAAGGTAGTACACCATAGCAAGGTAAGTCACAACCAAAAGAGCTGATAAGTTCCACAGACACAGAGTCACTGTGTCTGGCAATTTCATAAGCCTCAAATGAGTCTAGTCCAGTCCTCCATTTTATTCAAACCAAAATGTAGACTACTGGTGCGTAGTTACTCCTTGTTGAGAAGTGCACCCAAATCAGTGCCCCCCCCTCTGGTGGTTTGACAACGGTGATTACTTGCCAGCGAAGGTCATTTACAGTGTGTCCTTTCTCCATAAAGTGA